>NC_041409.2:28527649-28836399 GCF_900747795.2 Erpetoichthys calabaricus | reverse complement strand
GACCCATAGGAGAAGTCAATGCCTGAGGTAAGGTGTTCAGATAGGGAGTAGAAGACTTTTAAAATTTTGCCTAGGCAACTTATTATGTTACAGTTTCTATCAAAGCACTCCTTTCCCTTAATTCCAGATGCTAGCGGCACTATTCATGAAGCAACACTCTCTTGTTTTAACCAAAAACAACAACAACCTGTGAGATTTAAAAATCTTCATAGATAGAAAACAGCAGAATTACAAGCTCTCCAATTATTTTCCAACTCCCACTTTCAAAAGATATCCTTGAACGTAACTAATTAGAAATGGGTCTTGTCTTGTCTCTTTCATCTGGAACAGACAAAGCTATAGTGTATCAACTTGAGTTTATGTGTATTTTATGTTTGTTTTTATTTTGAATTACTATTTTGCATGTATTTTTGTGATCATGGTTAGTTTTGTTTATTACCCTGTAATTACTCCATGTACTGTCTCTCTTAATGTATGTTCACCCCATGGTACCCTGATGCCACCTCTTCAGAGACCTCCCTCTGGCTATTTAAGTCCAGGAAAAGGGGATCTTCAGGCAGTGGCGCACTTAAGTATTGTGAAGTCTTTCGAAGGTATCGAGTTCTTTTTGGACTGTTTTGCTCTATTTCTTGGTTTATGTTTTGGGACTTGTTTGCTTAGAATTGCCTTTTAAGCAACTCATTTTACACACTTTTGAGCATTTTATCTTATATTCTCATTTTTGACAATAAGTCTTCAATTTATAAGGATTCACCATCTTCACAATTTCTCTCTCTTTCAAGGGACTTTGATATTTTGAGACTTGAAATTATATTTTGAACTATAAAAGGTAATTTCACCATTACTGGACTGTGATGCCCTGTGCACTTGAACGTCTGCACAGACTAAAATCTTGGGCATCTTGTAGTTCATGACTGGCCCTAAACCAGCAGTGGGTGAAAGACAAGAAATAAGATGCAAACTCAGTTGTCCTTTTTTGTAGCAAGTGCCGAAAATAAATATCAATATTCAGTATCATGCAATTCTTCACTAAAAGTCAATAAGCATTGACTCACAAAAACAAAAATGCAATAATGAAAAATAAATTACTGTGTACACTGTTTCCAATTACAATTTCAAAAGGCTGTGCATTAGTAAAAGAAATGCAAAAATAAATAAATTCCTTCTTCCAATACTAATTATTAAATGTCCAAGAAGATATGCAACAAAAAGAACAAAAAAGACTGTTGAACAAATGAACAAACAGCACAGCTCTTCTCTCCCATCCAGATCCACCATATTTACTCTTATGAATTCACAGGTCTAATCCAAAAAGCACACTCTCTCTGCTCCTGTACAATCAGTATGCAAAAACTAAAAAACAGCCTCTGGCATCCGCTCTGACTTTTTATAGTTCAGCAGGGTTTACCTGTGCAAGCCGCCATGCGTGCAAGTCCTCCTTGTCCACTAACTATCTTACGTATAAATTATTTGGTTTTGTGTGGGTTCTAACTAGGGGCTTTCTAAACTATGGCTGCCTTTCACTTCTTTTCTGAAATGTTGAGTAAGAGATCCATTTAGATAGATAGATAGATAGATAGATAGATAGATAGATAGATAGATAGATAGATAGATAGATAGATAGATAGATAGATAGATAGATAGATAGATAGATACTTTATTAATCCCCAAGGGGAAATTCACATACTCCAGCAGCAGCATACTGATAAAAACAATATTAGTTAAAGAGTGATAAAAACACAGTACAAGTTAAAAAAGTGCAAGGTGGAGAGTGTGAGGCAGGTATAACAGTCAATAACTTTGTATAATGTTAACGTTTACCCCCCCGGGTGGAATTGAAGAGTCACATAGTGTGGGGAGGAACGATCTCCTCAGTCTGTCAGTGGAGCAGGACGGTGACAGCAGTCTGTCGCTGAAGCTGCTCCTCTGTCTGGAGATGATCCTGTTTAGTGGATGCAGTGGATTCTCCATGATTGACAGGAGTCTGCTCAGCATCCGTCGCTCTGCCATGGATGTCAAACTGTCCAGCTCAGTGCCCAAAATAGAGCCTGCCTTCCTCACCAGTTTGTCCAGGCGTGAGGTGTCCTTCTTCTTAATGCTGCCTCCCCAGCACACCACCGTGTAGAAGAGAGCACTTGCCACAACCGTCTGATAGAACATCTGCAGCATCTTATTGCCACTGTACTCTGGGATCTTCAAAAAGGAAAGGACTTTAAAATGGTTTTATATATTATAGAAATGTTGTCCGAGTATTCAGGATTGATCAGTTTTCTTTCTGGAATAGAAATAGGTGGGAGGTACATTGGGCAGATTCCGTTTAGCAAAGTTTCTAATTTGGAGATAATGGAAAAATTGTGTTGCTGGGAAGCTAAATTTGAAGTGTAATTGTTCGTAGGATGCAAAGACATTATTTATATAAAAATCTTTAAATGGTTTAATCTCATGCATTTTCCAAACATTAAAAACTATGTAAGTTTGAAAGGGTGGAAAAAGGTGGTTATCGTGAAGAGGTTTCTATATTCTAAGTGAATGAAGGACAGTTGGGTTGTTAGTATATTGGCAATAACTTGTGTTTATTGGGGTACAAAGTATGGAATATAAAGAGGTACTGCTGGATTTTATTTCTATTGTGGACCAAGCCTGTGTATGTCCATCTATTTGTGGCGATGTCCAGGTTTTTATGGCTTGTATATTTGCCACCCAGTAATAAAATTGAAATTTAGGTAGAGCTATGCCACTTTCTGATTTAGGTCATTGTAGGGTGGCCCTTTGGATGCATGGATATTTCAAATTCCAAATAAATGACCCTGGGCCCTTCTTCTATACTGGCAACTGATAACACTGCCTTTTCCACAGAATGACATTCTTTTTTTACCGAAGATGTATGGAAACATGTAGGCTTCCAAGTCTCATACGTGCTCCAGGTGAATATTCTATGGCACCACACCACCCCGTTTCTATACAGGTAAGTGCACTCTTAACTATTTACAATTTTTCTAGCTATAGTTAAATATGGAAAATTATATTAACATTAGCTTAATGATGTGGCCAAGTGCCAAGTCAGGCTGAAGCCTGCTGGTAATTGTTGGCATCCAGCTGGTTTGGGGTGAGCCTCTTCTGGGCTGGCCAGTGAAGGTTCTAGCTTTGGCTGTTTTTGAAGGCCTTACGCCTCATTTTGCCATATTTGTGAACTTAGATCACAACAGAGTGTAGCATCTCCGGGTATTCAAATATCTTACCTCACATCTTCTTTGTAATGACTGTTGCTAGCCAGTTTAATTCCAGCAAGCTGTTGTCATTTAAGGGACAATCTCTTCATTGGTCCTGGAGTCGCACTCCTTCACAGTTTACAATGCTCACTTGTTGATAGAAATAAACATATATAACTTATACTAAAACTATACTTACAAATTATCGATTGCGTGATACCTCAAATGCATAAATGTTTATTTTTATTTACAATAAACTTCATTTTCCTTATACTCTATCGTTTGTCCAGGTCCATCATTGGACTCCAAAGTTTTTCTTTGTCCATCACATTTACTGTAATTTGCATGTAAACTTAATCAACATTTTTTAAAAGCAATGGCTACAGCACTGATTGCTGAGGAATACCACACTTATTGGGGTGTGAATCAGGTCCTCTTCACAAGCTAGATCTGAGAAGAGGAACAGCAGGAGACAGAAAAACACACAATAACAGCAGATCTTTTACTACATTGTCACATTCTGTACTGAAAATGCTATATTTGATTCAATTCAATTCAGTTTATTTCCATATAGTGTTTTTCACCGAGTGCAGGCAGTGCGCACTGTACAAGTGCCGACAGAGAGTTCTTATATCACTGAAGATGGCTGAACTCAATGATTTATGACCTGACCCTGGGAAAAATATCAAGACTCCGAGAGCGTGCTAGCCAGTACGCATAATAAATTGATAACTCATGTCACATCTCGCAGGCATTAAGGCACACACCAGTGCCGCTTTTATGACTCAGCAGGGCTGTAAAGATTAAACAGAAATTTTAATATGCAAAAAATTATGCAGCTGGGTCACCAAGGATTTAAGGAGCATAAGGGATGGTATTAAAATCCCTAAACACTAGCCTGCAAGAAACAAGTACTTTATGTTAGCTTACTCTTTCACAAAGGTCACATGAGGAACACAAGAATAATTTAGAATAACATGCAGACATAATTACACCAATAGCGCAAAATAATTACACAAAAAAGTAGAAAAATACACATGAACACAAGAAAAAAATAAGGGAAATAAGCAATGGGGAAAAATTCAAAATGAAATAGTTTAGTCTTTCTAACATTAAATCAGAACAACTGATAATTTTACAATCCTTCCAGGCCTCCCTCTTTGGGAAAGACTGACAGTGTGAAATGGACCTTGAATATTAATATGTGGAGCTAAAGTTTCTTTAATTATTAAAAAAAAAAATGAAATGTAAAAAACACAAAAATTGTAGCTTCAGGATGTGACATCCTCTCCCTCATCCAGCAGATACTTCTGGTCAAGAAGAGACGCTAAACCCAACAAATTCTTACTTCTGGATTTTGTACACAGCTGAAACAGATGCATCATAGGGGACAGTGGTCAGACTTTACTGGTTAAAATGTGTCAGAAAAGAGAAAGTAGTGAAACTGCAAAGGCCTACCCATAATCCACTGGCCAAAGAAGGATACATCTTGTTTCTGGACATAGCCAAGAAGAAAAGTGATGGATGAATATTCTGATGAGAACATTGAGTAGAATGTTGACATTTAAATACGATCAATGTTACACTCATTAAATGGGCGCTTGTCTAAATTGATTGTTAAGTTGTGTTGGAAGAAGGAGGGAACGTTTACTTCTGCAATTTGTCTCAGGCTGTGATGTCTTCACCTTAGGACACAATGTTGTCAGAATAAACGATAATGCTTTGGTTTATTGCTTTAGGAAAAGGTGAGACAGGAAACACTTACATAATTCAGTTTTACATAGCAGAAGATGTTCTTCCAGTGGGAAAAGAAGGACTTGGAGAGGAAAGAGGAGCTTGGATAAATGTTATATTTTGAGAAAAACATTTGAGCTATGAAATAATTTTGCTAGTTCTTTTATAGTTGGAAAAATTTAACATGTTGACAATTCTAGAATAAAACATGTAACCACAGACCTACAGTTTTCTCATTAGCTATTAACCAGTTTGAAATTCACATTGTTATATATGCATTTTTGTGTATTTTATGGTTTTTCACCTCAGGACTAAATTTCTGTGGATCATTTTCTATATTGATTTAAACAGACATTTTTGCTTACATGTTCTTATCTTCTTTCACTCTCCTCCTTATGAGGGCATCACATGTCCATGATTGTAGCGCTGATGATGTCACAGATGTGAGGGCATACGTACGTGATGGTCACAGTATGCGTTATCCATCAGTGGACAGGCATCAAAGAAAACAACTTTCATTTAGTGTGGTTAGTTTCTGTTTCAAGTAAGTTGTAGTGCTGATTAGTCTGTTTATGACTTCCTTTTGCTCCTGAAGCCTGATAATTGTCTTTCCTCTTTGTTTTTGGTTACCAATTCGATTTTTGGCCCTTTGACTGTGGCTGACTATGCCTCTATTTTTTTGACCATTTTCTGGTGACAACAGAGCATGGGGAAGAGCTTTGGCTATAGGATCTGTAGCTTGCTTGGCTTCCTTTCACCAGCTACAGTAAATCTTGGCTTTTCCCTGCTTAGTTAACATGAGAAATATGCTTGTTACATGCACAACTACTACATTGTTTGTGTGGCTGTATGTTTTTATGGCTTAAGTAGTGTAGCTGCACCAAGGCCGATGAGTCACCTTACATTTGTCATGTAGGCATGTACCCTGTAACTCCAACACAGCACTTGATAAACCTGATGAACTTCTGTTTATGTATACACTGAGAAAATGATTTCTCTTGAAGGCAACAGTCACGGCCCTTGTATGAGTGAAACAGTCATCTTCTATGACTAGCCTTTCACACACAAATACAAAACAATTTATTTTTTGTATAGCCCAAAAATCACACAAGAAGTGCCGCAATGGGCTTTAACAGGCTCTGCCTCTTGACAGCCCCCCAGCCTTGACTCTCTAAGAAGACAAGGAAAAACTCCCAAAAAAACCCTTTTAGGGAGAAAATGGAAGAAACTTCGGGAAAGGCAGTTCAAAGAGAGACCCCTTTCCAGGTAGGTTGGGCGTGCAGTGGGTGTCAAAAAGAAAAAGGGGGTCAATACAATACAGTACACAGAACAGAACAAATCCTCAATACAGTATAAAAATAAAAATGTTACAAGTACGGACCAGAATTTAACAGTAGATGATATCACATAATATGATTTGGATTTGTTTAAAGTCCTGGAGACCTCAGCCATCAAGCTGCCTCCCCCTATTGGCCATTCCACAGCTCAAACAGCCCTGGGCCAGCCAATTCGATGAAAGGACCCCTCTACCCCATGATTCCTGTGATCCTCCATCAGGGTGACTTTACCTTAGGCAGGCAAAACAACTTGGCAGGTCGGCTGTGGCACCAAGAACCACATTTGAGTACAGAGAAGAGAAACAGAATAGGTGAGGGTTAGTAACCAATTATAACTCTCATGTTACTTATGTTTTAGTGCTAATGACTAACAACAGAGATGCAGTCTGCACAGTTAATCAGCAGCTCTAGTCAGGGTGTGCTAAACTGAACTAGTGAGTCTTCTGCTGGGATTTGAAAGCTGAGACCAAAGGGGCATCTCTTATAGTAGCAGGCAGACCACTCCACAGTTATTTTATTAATCCTTGGAATCATAAGCAGACCGGCATCTTGAGATCTTAATGTGAGCTCTGCTTTGAAAGTCATGATAAGTTCAGACAAGTAAGCCGGACCTCGGCCATTTAAGGCTTTATATGTTAAAAGGAGGACTTTGAAATCTGCCCTAAACTTAACCGGGAGCCAGTGTAAGGATTTAAGAACTGGAGTTATGTGTTCGTATTTTCTTGTTTTTGTAAAAATTCTTGCTGCAGCATTTTGGATTAACTGGAGGCTGTATAAAGAACAGTTTGAACATCCAGTGAACACTGCATTGTAGTAGTCAATCCTAATAGAAATAAATGCATGAATTAATTTCTCAGGATCCTGTTTATTTAGAAAGCACCTTAATTTCCCAACATTTTTAAGGTGGAAGAAACCTGATTTGGACAACTTTGTAATGTTGTAATGCTTTAAATGACATGCTAGAGTCAAAGATAACTCCTAGATTGCGGGCTGATTCAGTAAAATGAATGATGATTCCAACTGAGTTAAATGATGACAAAATATTGTTACGATCAGCGTCATTCCCTCCAACAATTAACATCTCTGTTTTATCAGTGTTTAGAGAATGTGTTTAAAAATGAGTTGGTGGTTTACTCAAATAAATGGTCTCTTATACTTCAATTCCTTTTCAAGAACCGCTTATTATCGTTTCTTTAGTGGAAGAGATTAAGTATCTATATGCTAGATTAATCAATAATGAAATGTCACAACAAAATCCCTAATCAGTAAATCAATAAATGTGTATGATTATAAATGCGGAGAAACAAAAATGATCAGATAAATGAACACCAAGGTCACTACCAGTAAATGTTTCCATACCTCAATGATAGTAGGTGCAGGCCTGGGTCAGAGTTATAACAAACTCAGGTTCTACATATTTTCAGCTCACTCTGTTACTACAGTTCTCATTTTTCAAGGCGTAAGATCTTCCTTCCTTCCTTTTGTTTCTTGCTTTATTTCTTTACATGAGATTTAGTTAGTACTGAAAGCCTGAGATATGTTGTGATCCCTAAGTATTAGATTTCCATGGTGCAAGTGTCCTCTTGTTTCATACACTTTAACTTCTTTATACTTCAGATAACTATGCACAATTGAATTGAATTGGTAAATAAAAGCACCATCTGAATGTAAAATTTGCAAACCCAAAGAAAATCCAAATGCAGAAAGAATAAGGATAAAACAAAATGCTCTTCTGTGTCTAAACAGATGATGAAGTACAACTGCAAGGGTACAAGTACTTTAATTTCTTAAACACAATATTGTTTTTATTTATTATCACACTAATTTTTCATTAATTTCTCAACCAAACTTTACATTTTTCCATTTGCTCATTCACCTTAAACCTTCAATTTTTCTTTTGCTGTTCTTCATAATAAACACAAAACATTTCCTCTGTTATTTTTCCCAACAAAAACTATGCTGTTCCTTTATTCTATTCCCTATCTAGTCACTCGAGAGCTGCTTTGTTTTGTCCTTTTTTTTTTCTTCTCTCTCCTGGTGGGCATCATTTCTTTGAACCACCAGCTGTAGTCTTTTTTTTTTTCTTTTTGTAAACAGCATTTTTCCTTCTTTAAAGGGCAAATCTTCACTGAGCAAACTGTTTCTCACAAGTATTGTATAAAATGGTGCTTGTTATGTCAAGATGTTCATGCAAGTGTGAGATTGCAAAGTTTGTAGACTTAGCTACACTCAGGATTAGTCCCCACTAACATGGGTAAACCTGAAAATCCCATTTTCATTTTAAACATCTTCTGTCCACACCAGTATTATTCAGATCATTTTCTAAAGGGTGTCACACACATGCGCATGGGAGGCAGTCTAAGGGCTTAGCTGAGGATAAGCAAGAGAGACTGGGGTTGATGAACTGCACTAATACCTCTTCTCCCTTTTCCACAGACCTTCAGAAGGGAAGACTACTTAAAAAAGCTCCACCCATTTCCGGCTCCAGTCCACGCCCCTTTACTGACCTCACGTCCCTCCTAATCCTGCATCCTCAGGGCCAAGAAAGTATAAGAAAGAACCCACCACTCATCAGATCAGTCTCATATGATTACTCGTGACCATATTGTGTTGGTAGCGACAATGTATGGGGTGGATTCTCCAAACCTTTCTAATTGTTCTCTTGTTTACAAGGGTTATCGTCTACATTGAAATGGTAAAAACTCAGATACCTTCAGTTCTGGGCATACGTGGTTTAGCAGGCAAGTTGAAAATTTGCAAACCCAAAGAAAATCTAAATGCAGAAAGAATAAGAATAAAACAAAATGCTCTTCTGTGTCTGAACAGATGATGAAGTACAACTGCTCCTTAAGGGTACAAGTGAGCAAGAGCGCCTGAGTCTTGGAAAATGTAGAATAGAGATCTTTGCTAATTAAATACATCAAAATATCCAAGTGTTTCATGGCACTTAATGCAGAGAACTCAGGAAAGGATTATCCCCACTGTAAAGATGAGATCACAAAAGGAACTACCAGAACAAATTGAAGTCAGTGATAATCATACGTCAGCGTTTTCCAAAAGTACGTTTTTTCCCTTCTGCCCTGCTATGCTTTGCCCAGTGTTTTCAAATGAATACACTTTGGAGAACATTTTGGAAATAATATGTTTTAAGAAACACTTTCCGTGTTAACTGAAGGCCCAAACAAATAACAAAGTTGTGTTTTCAAATGTATCTATGTTAGTGTGGACTAGATCTTAATCTTCAGTGTTAAGAAAACAATATCATCTACAGCTATATGTACTGTTGTGCCTCAGGCTTCAGCAAAACTTATACACATCAAAATTTAAGTAAAAGAAACTTAAGGTAACAATTTCCAAATATCCACAGATGTTCATTTTGTCACAGAAAGAACATAAACTTTGTTCCTTGGAAGAAACCTGTAACATCGTTCAGCATGACCTGTTTGGTGGTGGGCCAGTGATGGTCTGAGGAGGCATATCCATAGAGGGACGCTCAGACATTGACAGGCTAGACAACAGCATTTTGAC
Source organism: Erpetoichthys calabaricus (assembly GCF_900747795.2). Lineage (NCBI taxonomy): Eukaryota > Metazoa > Chordata > Cladistia > Polypteriformes > Polypteridae > Erpetoichthys > Erpetoichthys calabaricus. The sequence continues at coordinate 28,826,591 of NC_041409.2, read as the reverse complement.
TGCCATTAGGTATCGAGATGAAATCCATGGATCCATTTTCAGACCCTATGTTGGTGCAGTGGGTCTTGGGTTCCTCCTGGTGCACAACAATGCCCAGCCTTGGATGAAGGAATTGATACCATTGACCCCCACACCTGCCTGACCTAAATCCAATAGAAGACCTCTGGGACATTATGTTTCAGTCCATCCGACGCCACCAGTTTGCACCTCAGAGTGGAGTGCAGTGATGCCCTGGTCCAGATCTGGGAGGAGATCCCCCCAGGACACCATCCATTGTATCATTAGGAGCATGACTCCCCAACCCCCGACATTGTCAGGCATGCATACAAACACGGGGTTGGGTTATACAAACTACTGAGTATGATTTGGAGTTGCTGCTGTGAAATTTCACCAAATGGACTCGCCTGCCTGCCTGCCCGCATCATTTTTTCACTTTGATTTTCAGGGTGTCTTGAATTCAGCCCTCTGGAAGTTTGATCATCTTCATTTCCATCAATGATGTGCCATCCTTTTGTTCCTCACACATCACCATATCAGTCCATAGCAGTAGAGATAGCCAGCAGGATTTTTTCCCATTGAGATCCTGATGTCTTTTCAAAGTGTTCCTTTAATTTTTTTTGAGCAGTTCTATAGATATGAAATTAAACTAAAGAAATTAAAGATTTTCATTTGTTCCAAGGAACATGTTGTTTGTCAAGGTGGTATAAGAAAGTTTTGAATGAAGGTAGGGGAAGTAGGCAAAACAGTATGAGCCAGCCTGAATTGCCTATTTGTTATGTTTAAAACTGAACAAATGCACGACATGCACTTGTCCTGATACACAGGGTATGTCCAAAATAATCTTGAGTTTCATATGGACATCACTTTTACTCTTAGGATCATAAAAGACTATAATACTTGTAGATACATAATGTAGGAATGTAAATTCACTTTACTAGTAGTTAATAGATTTTGATGGCAGTACTGCAATTCCCTCCTGTAATTTCTGTCCATGTACTCTTAAGTACATTTTTGGCACACAATGGAGGGAGGCTGTCGCTACTATTGTGTTTTCTGGAGTGTGTTAAAAATAAGAGGGGGCTGAAGGCGCATTGGCGTACGACTCAGTTATTCATATTGGTTGATGTCACATTTTAACTCAAGGATTACTAGCCAACTGTTTTTAAAAATATATCATAACATCATCACCATCTTATTATTACTTATGGCTAACTGGCTGGCAATCATTCATTAAGTATTTGTTCAATGTTCCAAAAGCAAGTGTGCATGTGTTGTGCATTCTTCTTCAACCAGTTCTGAAATACAATTAAAACCCGAGAATATCAAGTGTGCACTCTTACCAGCTTTATCAACAGAGAACTGATGTAAGTAGTGTTTTACAATTAAATATATAGCTGTATTTACAACACATCGTACATATTTAATATTATGTTAAAATGTCTTTAACTTACTCTACTATAAGTAATCTGTTAGTCAGCAAATTTACAACAGTACCCTGATGAAGGAAATATCGGAAATTTTAAGACGGAAGTCAGAAAACATCAGAAAAACCATTTCATGCATGGAATGGATGTGATTTCTCTCAGTCTGCATTTGGCACATCTACATTTCATACAGTATATGAAGGCCTGTGAACGGCAATTGTAAGAACTGGTCCATACTCTTACATAAGAAAGTCGGCCAAAAAAAGATGCTTTCGATATTAAAGCAGAAGATAAAATTGTGAATGACAGCATAAGATTGGATGTGGTTGAGGATGAAATCAAAGAAAGGGCCAAGAGAAAACAAATCAATGGGGTGAAAGACATGTCAATATGTTTTAAGAGTGTTGATAAAAAATGAAGAAAAATTACAAGGTTGGTGCAATGTTATATAAAAAAAAAACAAGGAAAAAACACGAACCTGTGCAAATTAGAAAAACTTTTCATTGTTGAAATATAAACTCCTAACAAGTATGTGTGCAATAGTTTTATTAAGATATTAGGCTTAGCCAATATATAATTATAATGTAGGACAGCCAGACTTTATTGTTACAGTATATTAGTCTTTGAAACATTCCATTATTTCTCTGGCAATTGTTACTAATTTACCAAAACCGGGAATGTGTGTAAAATACTGTATGTAGAAGATCTGGAGTGAAACTGTATTTTTTAATACACAACCACCCAAACTCTCAAAAAACAACTACTGCAAATAACAAATTTAATATGTGTAATCATGTTTTGCATGCTTTTTAACATTTAAAGCCCTGCAATTTTAGCAAACATCCACACCATGTGGATCATCATGGATCACGTGCAAAAGTTCGCTGAAAACACTGCTATCGTGGGCTGCATCAGGACTGGGCAGGAGGAGGAGTATAGGAACCTCATCAAGGACTTTGTTAAATGGTGCGACTCAAACCACCTACACCTGAACACCAGCAAAACCAAGGATCTGGTGGTGGATTTTAAGAGGCCCAGGCTCCCTCATGGACCCCGTGATCATCAGAGGTGACTGTGTGCAGAGGGTGCAGACCTATAAATATCTGGGAGTGCAGCTGGATGATAAAGTAGACTGGACTGCCAATACTGATTCTCTGTGCAAGAGAGGACAGAGCCGACTATACTTTCTTAGAAGACTGGCGTCCTTCGACATCTGCAATAAGATGCTGTAGACTGGACTGCCAATACTGATTCTCTGTGCAAGAGAGGACAGAGCCGACTATACTTTCTTAGAAGACTGGCGTCCTTCGACATCTGCAATAAGATGCTGCAGATGTTCTGTTACACGGTTGTGGCGAGCGCCCTCTTCTACGCGGTGGTGTGCTGGGGAGGCAGCATAAAGAAGATGGACACCTCACGCCTGGACAAACTGGTGAGGAAGGCAGGCTCTATTGTAGGCATGGAGCTGGACAGTTTGACATCTGTGGCAGAGCGACGGGCGCTGAGCAGACTCCTGTCAATTATGGAGAATCCACTGCATCCACTGAACAGGATCATCTCCAGACAGAGGAGCAGCTTCAGCAACAGACTGCTGTCACCGTCCTGCTCCACTGACAGACTGAGGAGATCGTTCCTCCATCACACTATGCGACTCTTCAATTCCACCCGGGGGGGGTAAACGTTAACATTATACAAAGTTATTGTCTGTTTTTACCTGCATTTTCATCACTCTTTAATTTAATATTGTTTTTTGTATCAGTATGCTGCTGCTGAAGTATTTGAATTTCCCCTTGGGATTAATAAAGTATCTATCTATCTATCTATCTATCTATCTATCTATCTATCTATCTATCTATCTATCTATCTATCTATCTATCTATCTATCTATCTATCTACCATTTTAAAATCATGTGAATGCTGTGTTATCTTCATGTATATTCATTTGGTCTTAGATCATGCATAAGATGTGATAAGTTCACTTTTTTGATCTTATTTGCATAATACAATGACATTTTATTTGCATGTATCCTCAGAATAGTGACAGTAATATAATACCGACAAAAAGACACACAGTAGGGCAAAAACAACAATTATGTAGGGCAAAATATATAAAATTGTCCACATACACACAGTATCTGCTACTGGTGTGAGCACAGATGATCCTGCACTGCTTACCTTTCTAAGGCAGCTTGTGTCATATACTGCATGTCGTGAACAGAACAGTCAGATGTCGGTAATATTCAGTGGCTGTGCCGCCTTCATCATCCTCTGCAGTGTTGTATCTTCTTGAGCCGTCCAGATGCCATACATGGATGAACTGCAGCCAGTGAGGATGGTCTCCACTGTGTACCTGTAGGAGTTATTGAGAACAAATGTAGAAGTTCAAGGTTCATCTCAGACATCCAAGGGAATAAAGTTGTTGGTGAAGTTTCTTGTTGTGCCCACTTGAGTCTGTCAGTGATAGTCACTCCATGACATTTAAAGCTACCCACTCTTTCCACAGAATCCCCTCAGATGTAGAAGTAAGTGTGGTCTTCCTTCTGCTTTCAGAAGTTTTTGATCAGCTTCTGGTTTTGTTGACATTAAGTGCTACTTAGTCAGCATATACAGTAGATGTCTCATGATTGTTGGTGGTCAGGCCTGTGATGGTGGTGACATCAGCGAAATTAATGATAAAACTGAGGCTGTGTTTGGTCAGTGGGCTCAGCAGAACAGCCTATGGACTGCTAGAGTTGAAGGTCTGCATGGGGGATGTGATACTGCCAATCCTGAAATACTATGTTCCAGATTACAGTTACAGACTGATGCACAAAGAATACTGCAAAGTATGTGCTGTACTGAAATTATGTAATGTGGGTAAAACACAACAGGAGGTGCTATGTCCTCTTCCACCACTTAAAGGCTCATTCAACATTGGCAAATGGATGCCACTTAGTATGGGTTTCACTTATGTACTGGTAATAGTGGACATGTTTTCTAAGTTCGTAGAGACAGTGCTTCGCAGGAAGGGCGATGCACGTGCAATAGCAAAGACATGGTGAAAAGAAACCATTTCTTATTTTATTATTCTGGTTGAAATTTCTTCAGACAGAGGCATCCGTTTTGCTAATGAACTTTTACAGTGCTTAACTAAAGGATTACAAATTCATCATTTGCTTTACTGTGCCCACCAACCACAGAATGCAAGTCTGGTAGTGGGTACCAATGGTACCTGTGACGGTGCGGGCCATCTGCACACTCTCAGTTGCTGTAGGGAGATTCTTGAACCTTCCACCATCTGTAACATAACCAAGTGGATGAGCCAGCGGATGAGGACACAACACACAAACATAGCAAGGGGTAGGTGCAAAGTAGTTTTTGCTTTTTTTAAAACGATCAATTCAAGAGTTAATAACTGTGCAGTGCTCCAAAACTCAATAAATTAATAATCCACAAAACCAGTGAAGGTGAATGTTAAAAACAGCTCCAATAGAAATAATTCAATGAAACAGTCCATGAAGACAATGAGCCCTAATGCTTCCTTCTCAAGCCTGGCGTCTCCTCCCCTTATCCTGTCCTGACCTTGCCCACTAACAGGTGCAGCCAACCTTCAAATCCCGGCTCTGGTCCCAATTGCCAGGCCTTTGGCAATCCTGGAGTGCCACGCTGAGCCGCATACATCTCCCACCATCAGTCCCTCGGCACCCCAAGGGAACACCACATGTCAGGCCGTTCCTACTCCCAGGTAAGGACTCAATAGGAGTGCCCCTTCCACAGCCTCCGGCTCCTACAGCCCCGAGACTCACACCCGACCACCTGCCTCCCTCAGTTCAGCACGGGTGCTCTCCCTCTCTCTCTCTCTCCCCCTATTTTTCTTCCTCTTCTTTTTACCTCCTTCATGTTTCTCTTCTCCCTTCTCATTCACTGGTCAACCTATCTTCTTGACCTTTTCTCCGTCCACACCGTAGAAAGCCCATGAAGGATCCGAGACAGAGCTCACCCTCACGTGCAGGTGCATCTCATCTCAATTACCTCACCAACCTCATGCAGCTGCACAAGCACACACACCCACAGAGATCAAGTCAGCCATTCAGTTATTTATTTACTTAAAACTGGCTCCTGATAACTAAGCTTCAGACCCGCTATACCGCAGTATCATTAAGAAATAATTCGCAGAAAGTCTGTGTACAAATGCAGCTTAAGAGGCCTGAAGTGCTGCCATTAATTTTAGTTGGCCTCTCTCCACATGTGATTCTCTTTGGTTCTCCCACGGCTAGCTCAGTTTCACCTTTGACCCTGTTTAAGCCTTCTGATTTCCGTCAGCTTGACACTAAGATGACCAAATATTATTTGACTCTTAATAGTCAGGAAGGTTCAATATGAGCTGGTTAAGCAGGGATTGCCCCGGGCAGCTGACACTGAAGTGCATTCTTTTTCATTTAGTGATTTTGTTTTTTTAAGGTTTTCTGGTGTGAAAATACTTGCACCTCAGGTGGAACTGATCTAACCGAGTGTTACTGACAACGACCACCACTCTCAAGCACGAAGGGATAACCACATGTAATGTAAGCCAGCTTCACCAACACCTGAAGTGACAGACTTCCCTGTGATGACCAAGGTTGAGGAAGAAACCACTCAGTCTGCAAATCATGTAAGTGTTAAGGGGGAGATGTGGTAAGGGTGGGTCATTTAGTCTTAACAACAGAACGAGGCTTTCTTTAACATCAGAGCAGTATTATTAGTCTGAAACATTGGAGCATTTTAAAATAATCAAAAATCACAAAGTACTTAGTATAATAGAAGAAGAAATAGTTTATAGTGGGGACCTTATAGTTAGACATTTAACAGGTTGGCCTACAAAAGCAGGGAGAGAACCAACAAACGTCATCTTTATAGTAAGATCATTTTATTGTTATAGTGATTGCTTTCTTTTCTTGTTGTATATGGAACTGATTCCTCTAATCCAAACTGTCACCAAAGCCATGTGGTGCTACCTGAAGACCACTTGCACGGCCATGTGATACATGACATTAGCACCTTCCATACTTTCTCCGGTTTGTGGGCATATAAGGCTGAAAGTCTCAGGCTGCTATATCTGCTCAGCATTTCTCCACTCCTTGAAACATGGCATTTCTCTTCAGCCAATACCTCTATATATCAAGACATAAAATGTCACCAGTGCTCTCGAGCCACCTAAGAGTGACCAAGATGCCACTCATACCTGTGCCAGTGTATAATTGAAACTGCTGGTTTACTTATACAATGGTATTATATAAAAGCAAGTGGTAACATCTCCTCCTGGTCTTTTCGTCTCTCAAACCATACCAGTCAGATGAATTTAACTTGTAGAAACTCTCCTCTTTTCTCTCTCTCTCTCTCCATTCTTCATTCATCATGAATGGTCTACTTCTCCAAGTCTTGTCACTTTCCCACAGTTTTAGTCATCCTAAAGTCATCGATTGCCACTGGGTTGAAGCTCCTTTGTACTTGCCTCACTCTTGTTATTGTATGATTTGGTTACAGATTGAGGTTTATACAGAGTGACGCTTGGACTTAACCAGACAGAGAAAGATAATCTAAAGGCATTCTCATGCATATTCCTTTGTGGTTATATAGTATAGTCAAATCCAAGAGATGTTTGTGTTGGTATTTCATTTATTTAATTTAACTTCCTGCTCTTGAGAACAACCACAATTAAAATGTAATTCTATTATTTTTCCTAAGAATGTAACATTTAATTTGTGTGTTTTATGATGTTTTTGATTCTATACACATGTGCATGTGCATGCCATTGTTTAAAAGCTGTCTGTACCAGTAAGGCTGAACTATATAGCCCCTTCACTATATTTCACAAACAGAAACTGCTAATTCATTGCCAATATTTAAATGTTATAACTGTATATAAGTAAAAAAAAACAAAACTTTAAATGTTGTATAGAACCTTTCACAATGAAAAGTAAAAAAAATCTATTCAGATTATGGAATAATTTTAATGCAACGCATTTTCTACATACACACTACTGCACACTACTTTAGTTTCTTTAAAATTGAGTGGTTTAGGTAATACTAAATACAATCATATGAAAAAGTTTGGGAACCCCTCTTAATTCTTCGGATTTTTGTTTCTCATTGGCTGAGCTTTCAAAGTAGCAACTTCCTTTTAATATCTGGAATATATATAAGGAAATACAATTTACAGAGGAACGAAGTTGAGTTGGGGTGCCAATTAAAAGAGCTTCAGTTTTGGTTCTGTTCAGCTTGAGGAAGTTCTTGGACATCCAGGCCTCAATCTGATCCAAGCAAGAGGAAGGAGTTGATGGAGGTGTAAGAGAAGTCGAATCCAGTCTCACATAGAGCTGCGTATTCAAAATATTACCTGATAAGCATTGTTACTTCTCTTCATTGAATTTAAAATATGAATTCTTCAAAAACAAAGCCTCTAAATAAATTCACTTGTTATATTTTAAATTCTGGATTTGCATTATAGTTATAGTTAGAAGGGTTTACCATATTAAATAGAAAACCGAAAACTCTGAACAATTCAACATTATGTTACACATTTCTTTTAGAAAGCCTCTAAAATGTGTTACTTTTGTGAGAAGAGATTGTGAAGGCTTAATTGGCTTTGCGTAAACTAACAGGCAAGCTAATTTGTGTGAAAATTTCGATAGCGCTCAACTCTGCAGGAGCTTGTGTACCTTTTTGGTTTGGTTAAGTCTGTGTGCTTCTCCTTCATTCTCTGGACAGAATCACCTGAACATTAATAACTGCACATTTACAGATGAACACCTTAAAAGGAAATCACAGGCAAAAAAGAAGAAAAGCAAACCAGCAAGCTGAAAATGTCACCCTTCGCAGCCTCAGTTCCTTGCTACATTTTTTTTTATTGTTAGATCAATGGCTGGAAAAATATTTTACTCTTTTTAGTTCAGGCTTTCCCTCCATAAACTGAATAAGACATCTGAACTATACAAGTTATATAGTTGTAACACTTCTGTAATTTACTGTAAAGAGTCATTTCGGAAGGCACAACTCTCCAGTATGCCATTGGATTAACTGCATGTATAGATTAGTTTCTGTTTCTAATTTCAAAATGAAAACTTCACATACATGTTGCAGTATTACTTGATAAAAATAATTAAACAGCCATATATCAATACCATGCTAATGGAACTCAGTAAATAATGTCTTTATTTAAAAAACAGCTGTTATATGTCTATGCCTCACAGTAAGGAGACCTGGGTTCACTTCCCCGGTCCTCAAAAAGTTTGCATGTTCTCCCCGTGTCTGCGTGGGTTTCCTCCCACAGTCCAAAAACATGCAGGTGAGGTACATTGGTGATCCTAAATTGTCCCTAGTGTGTGCTTAGTGTGTGTGCCCTGCGTTGGGCTGGCACCCTGCCCAGGGATTTGTTCCTGCCTTGCTCCCTGTGCTGGCTGTTATTGGCTCCAGCAGACCCCCATGACCCTGTGTTAGGATATAACGAGTTGGACAATGACTGACTGACTGACTGTTATCCGTCTAAGATGGGCATATAGTAATGCATTGCATTTGTTGTTCCAATAGTTGGCACATCAGAAACATTTGTAGTAATAAAATGCACTATTACCAATGTTTGGGATGTGCCATCTGCACCTTCAGTACCATCCAGCCATCCCTGTTCAGGGGTAAACTCAGAGATATTGAGGTGGATGAGCCTATGGTGTCCTGGATAAAGGACTGTCCATCAGGCAGACTGCAGTTTGTGAGACTCACGGACTGTGTCTCTGATACGGGTGTGAGCAACACTGCAGCACCACAAAGAACACTCCTGTCTCCTTTTCTCTTCACTCTGTACACCTCTGATTATAAATTTAACACCAGATCATGTCACCTGCAGAAATGATCAGGTGATTCTGTATTGATAAAGGGGGTGAGTCAGAGTATAGGAGTCAGGTGGAGAGAACAACGAGGAACTGCTTATTGACTTTCGCAACACCAAACAGCCAGCCTCTATGTCCGGTCACTATTCAAGGAGTGGATGTAGAGGTGGTCAGCTCCTTACAAGTACTTGGGGGTCCACATTAATGATGAACACATATACTATATAAGAACTAGATAAGAAAGAGCAGAGCAGGCTCTTTTTTCTTAGGAGACTGCATTCCTTTAATGTGGGAAGTGACATCCTTCATATCTTCTAAAACTCTGTGATGGCCAGTGTGATATTCTACGTTGTGGCATGCTGGGCTGGTAACATCACTGCAAGAGAGACCCAGCGAATCCACAGACTAATAAAAAGGGCAACCTTAGTTATAGAAAACACTCTGTACCCCCAGTAGCAAAGGAGAGAATTAAAACAAAACTGAGTGCCATTATGAACAATAATACACATCCTCTCTCTGACACGCTAACACTGAGGACTGTCAGCCAATGAATTATTCAGCAGAAGTGGGTCCAGAAACATAATTGGGGGTCCTTTATACCAATGACAGTACATCTGCATAATGACTCGCTGTGACTGTGACAGCCAAGTCAGAGGATTTCTTTCTTTACAGTCGTTCTGGTGTGTGTTTAGTGCAAAATGTGTGTATTTATTTATTTCACTTACTTAATGTACCAATTTATGTAATTATTTTTTTAAAGAGCTTCTGCAAAAGCCAAATTTCCCCCAGGGGCAAATAAAGTTCTATCTATCTGTTGAAATGACAAATGCAATACATATGTCTCTGTTAATTGCAATTTGGTATGGGATTCTTAAAAGCAGTGTTAATGTTTGTGATGCAACATTTATTGGAATGACAAATCCATAATCGAAGCACCGTGATGTCCCTACATTGATGGATTAAAGACCAGAAGTCCATGTGACCGTCATCATCAAGTCCTTCCATGAGAACGCTGAATACAATGAGGACTGACTGAGATCATTGATGTTAGGTAGAATGCCTAGAGGATGCTGGGTGGTCTCATGGCCTCGGACCCCCTGCAGATTTTATTTTTTCTCCAGCCATCTGGAGTTTTTTTTGTTTTTTCTGTCCTTCCTGGCCATCGGACCTTTCTTTTTATTCTGTTAATTAGTGTTCTCTTATTTTAATTCTTATTTTGTCTTTTTTCTCTTTCTTCATCATGGAAAGCACTTTGAGCTACATTACTTGTATGAAAATGTGCTATAGAAATAAAATGTTGTTGTTAGTACAAATGTTTGTGATGCGCCATCTGTTGGAATGACAGACATAGCAAACAAATCAACACATAAATACACAGACACTTATCCTTTTATTAAAGTGGAAAAGGGCTACTGCAAGAATAGTGGAAGTTCCCTTTTGTGAAATTTTTAGAATATTTTGTTTTTGATTAATTTAAATAAGAGTTCTGAATGTACACAAGACTTAAAACATGTTAGAATGTGATTTTTGTGAGAGCTAAGAAATTCTAGTTTTTGGCAGGCAAAAACTGCGAAAATGTTGGAACTAAAAAATGAAATATATGTATTATTTTCCTTGAAGTGAAGAAATACTGTCTGGTTTTGAAGTTAGGATTATCTTCTTTATTTATATTTATCATAATTTAGCACAGACACTTTTAATTATGCTGAACCAATATTTCTAAGCATATGTGTCCACCAGTTTAATCTGCAATACTTAAACAGCACGAACATTTACTAAAGCTGCTCTTGACGAAGGGGAAGCTTGATTTGCTTCTGTAATGAATTACGACTTGCACAGATGTGCACGCAGGCACACAGGAACAACTGGCTATGACAAGTAAAAGGGAATTGAGGCGTGAAAGAAAGTTCTTAAGCAAGCTGAAGGTGAAACAGAGAAGATGATTCAATCAGTGAACTGAGCAAGAGTGCTAATAAAAATTGACTTTAAGTAAACATTTGCCAAAGATCAAAATGTTAACTAGAATTAATTTGAGCTAATTTTAAAAATCAAGCAGTAGTTTGTTTTCATTTTTTAACCCAAAAAATGGATGATAAGTAATGCATGTCACCATGTTTTAGACATATGGTTCTGTAACGTTCCTGATTGGCCAATAAGAACATGTGACCAGCAATTACACCTGACAACAGTAAACACCATGGCAACATTTATGTGGAAAATTAACAAACTGATGTGAAAATAAACAACTGATAAAAAAAAACAAACATACCATAATGATCCAGCAATGAAATCACATCTGTGGGAATCATGGCAGCTTAAAGACATGTCTGTAGGAGCGGCTGGGAAAATTTGGCAAGAAAATTCTAAAGTAATATTACATCTTTGTACATTGGATGCAATTTCATCAAAGTAGGAGTTAAGAAATTTGGTATCCCCTATCCACTAGAGAAATCATGTACAAGCACAGCAATTTGTACTGCAACGACTCCCCACCCTGAAAGTAGTATATGATGAAGCCACAAGTACTTGTTTCTTCATTTGTCTGATGTCATTATTTTGTAAATAAAAAACTAAACATCAAAAACATTCAGTGGGAAGGTGCCTTAAATGAAGTATGCAACCCTCACGCCTATAAGTAGGAAGACAAAGTGAGTAGAAAAGAAATGATCTAAAGCCATCAACAGTGGATTAAAGGCTCCTTTTGCTTCATAAAATGGTTCTCAGAGAGAGCGGGTGACGGTAAAGGTGCCATTCATGAAATGTGAACTACATTATTTATCTGTATTTTAGAATTCTTAGAATGAGCATTTTTAGTTAGAGAGCACAAGTACAGTTGCATAATCCTATCGTGTAGTGTAGTGATATTTTGTAGATGTGATTGACTCCATTGAAAAATATCATGCTGATTCAGATGGGTGTCTGCTTCAGTGAAACAAATATTATATCAACATCTCAATGGAAGTTATCTTGTTAAATAACATTGAATATACATTGAATTCGACCGCACCAGACCCCGTGCCTAAGGGGGCCCTGCTTTTGAAGTCTGCGTGCCCAGTTCGAGTGGATTTGTCACGTTATATTCTCCAGTATATATATATATATTTGAGATGCTTCTAAGAGGAACCCTTTTAAAATCCCTCTTCTGTACATGTACGCCTTTGAAAACATTCCATAGTCCGAATATTAATGCACAAAAACATGTATCGCTAATGATAACCGGATGACATGACATCAACGTGAGTTATGACTATGACATCCTGCATATCCTGAGACTCAGAGTATACTTGCCATTTGGGTCCTTTTCTAGAAGAGACCCTGTTCATTTCTGCATGACACCACATCACATTTTGCACTGTTGTGGTATTTGATAAAGTCCACATGTTATCTTGCAAAAATTTAGCTGAATACTGTAATGAGAAAATCCGGTGTATGTTAACATTATTTTTATTAAATTTGCACGGAAGTTTATACAGTCTACACATACCAGTAACAGCATTTGACTTAACCGGCTCCATGTGGGGTTGGTCAGCCCTAGGCCCCGCACACCCCAAAGGCCACCTCTGACTGAATTACAATACAATACAATACAGTTTATTTTTGTAGAGCCCAAAATCACACAAGAACTGCCGAGGCAATGGGCTTTAACAGGCCCTGCCTCTTGACAGCCCCCCAGCCTCGACTCTCTAAGAAGACAAGGAAAAACTCCCAAAATAACCCTTGTAGGGAAAAAATGGAAGAAACCTCTGGAAAGGCAGTTCAAAGAGAGACCCCTTTCCAGGTAGATTGGGCGTGCAGTAGGTGTCAAAAAGAAGGGGGTCAACACAATACACAGAACAGAACAAATCATCAATACAATATAAAAATAAAAATTTTACAAGTACGGACCAGAATTTAACAGTAGATGATATCACATAACATGATTTGGATTTTTTTAGAGTCCTGGACAGCCATCAAGCTGCTTCCCCCTATTGGCCATTCCACAGCTGAAACAGCTCTGGGCCAGCCAATCCGATGAAAGGACCCCACTACCCGATGATTCCTGCGATCCTCCATCATGGATGACTTTACCTTAGGCAAGCAAAACAACTTGGCAGGTCGGCCATGGCACCAAGTGCCACATTTGAGTTCCGAGAAGAGAAACAGAATAGGTGAGGGTTAGTATCCAATTCTAACTATTATGTTACTTATGTTTTAATGCTAATGACTAACAACAGAAATGCAGTCTGTATAGTTAATCAGCAGCTCTAGTCAGGGTGTACTAAACTGAAGTAGTGAGTCTTCAGCCGGGATTTAAAAGCGGAGACCGAAGGGGCATCTCTTATAGTAGCAGGCAGACCACTTCACGGTTTAGGGGCCCTGTAACTAAAAGCTCGACCTCCCACTGTTATTTTATAAATCCTTGGAATCATAAGCAGACCGGCATCTTGAGATCTTTATGTGTGCTCTGGTTTGTAAGTCATGATAAGTTCAAACGAGTCATGATAAGTTCAGACTTGACTGGTAATATTAACAACTGAGAGTAAACGTGTATGTGACTGTGTCCAGTGATAGCCGTTGACGCGTCACAGTAGATTTAGGCCAGAAGCAATCTTTTTATGCCTGCTGGATCGTTAGTAGAAACCATTAAGTATATCGCGTATGTCAGGCTCCTCAGCATGCTGCTGCACTAAGCTATCCGTCCCTCTCATTGCACTAGTCACTTTATTCCCTACACAAGCACTGCTATCCTGATAATTACATATTTACATAGAGTACTGTATATCTACAATATATGCTGCTACTTGTAATGTCCGCCTATCACATGAAATTGCAATTGAATATTGATTGTGTGTAATTTGTCTTACTGTCCTAAGACTCTCCTGTGTATTTACTGTATTGCATTGTCCTGTATAACTGCATTATGTGTAGTCCTGGGTACACAGCCCTCGTCTTTCTATGTAGTACCAAAGTTCAACAGATACCCTATTATGTTCCACTAATAATTTAACCATGGAAGTACTGGCAATAACATTGCTTGATTTGACTAGACATACTTCTAAAAAACAAAGTGTAAAATTCAGAACATACTCAAAGAAGAGACGAAATGATAATGCTTCTGGTTAACTTGCTTGAGTCAAAACAAGATCTTCTGAATTGTTTCCTGAGAGGCCATCAGAACAGTGCTGCCTGCTGTACAAATGACCAGCTGCCACGCACAAGAATAAGCAAGCATGCAAACGACAGAAAACAAAGAGCTACTGAGTGAGAAGGATCGTTTGAGATGCCTTAAATGTTGAGGAAAAGCATCGTTACTTGACGTTTATTCAGATATCTTTGTGTATCCAGGTATGGGGCCGGTTATTTTATCAGTAATTTGCAACACAAATCCAACTGAATTTGTACTGATATGTTATTGAAGCAATTTTTTATTCTGAGAATTCTCACTTTCACTCTCATATTCAGGAGACAAAAAAATGTTTTTTCCTTGACATTTTTGAACAAATTAACATCAGGTGTCAAGAAGATGTGCCAAAGACATCAAAGAGATTCCGCTTATCAGTTTATTAATAAGACTCTGCTTGACACAAATGGCAGTAAAGGTATGGCTAAGGATATATGTGCTATGAAGCAGATTTACAGAGGCTTTAAACTCTGAAACAGATATGTTTGAAATGTTCTCTTTATCAATATTCTGCCAAACAAGTCATACATTTCCAGGAGATTGAAGGGACAGAAGCTCAAGATTTAGACATTAAATACCATAACAGAAGGAGAGTCAAATCTATAAATAATACTGACAGAAGATTTGTTAAATAAAGAAAAGCACTAGAAACTCACATTTTACAATGTGTGGTCAGATGGTTTACCAAAAAAAATAGACACAACTTTACATTCTAATTTTTTTAAGACATAGTAGTATGAAAATACTTTTTAAAAGTTATTAGAAATAAAATGATAAGCTTAGCTATAGAAATGCAGGAAACACTGGACATTTGGAATATCTTTCATTACCTAGTGTATCATTTGCAAAACAAGGTTGGAAGGCTCATTCTAATTAACTACTATTACAGGAGAAAGTACCCTGCACCCTTCTGGAAATGAAAAAAGTCTTAACTCCGATGAAATGCTCTGTACAGCTGCTTATGTGCTTATGATTAACTTGTCACAATGACAACTCAATATGTCACCCTGACATACTCCAGTAGAAAATGTCATTGAGAGCGGAGACCACTAAACAATTGGCACCTCAGTTAAAGTAATCTGAAATTAACAAAATCATAACAAGTAATATGCATAAAATGAAATTATTATCACAATGTGTCTCTGCAATAATATGTGGATATTTACAGTCATATGAAAATGTTTGTGAACCCCTCTTAATTATTTGGATTTTTGTTTCTCATTGGCTGAGCTTTCAAAGTATCAACTTCCTTTTAACATCTGACATGCCTTATGGAAACAGTAGTATTTCAGCAGTGACATTAAGTTTATTGGATTAACAGAAAATATGCAATATGCATCATAACAAAATTAGACAGGTGCATAAATGTGGGTACCCCAACAGAGATATGACATCAATACTTAGTTGAGCCTCCTTTTGTAAATCTAACAGCCTCTAGACGCTGTCCTCCTATAGCCTGTGACGAGTGTCCTGGATTCTGGATGGAGGTATTTCTGACCATTCTTCCATACAAAATCTCTCCAATTCAGTTCAATTTGATGGCTGCGAGCATGGACAGCCTGATTCAAATCATCCCATAGATTTTCAATGATATTCAAGTCAGGGACTGTGATGGCCATTCTAGAACATTGTACTTCTCCCCTCTGCATGAATGCCTTTATAGATTTCCAACTGTGTTTTGGGTCATTGTCTTGTTGGAATATCCAACCCCTGAGTAAGTAACTTCAATGTTATGACTGATGCTTGAACATTATCCTGAAGAATTTGTTGATATTGGGTAGAATTCATGTGACCCTCGACTTTAGCTAGTTCAGGGACTGGGCCCTTGTTACACAGTACCACAGCATGATGAAACCTCCACCAAATTTGACAGTAGGTAGCAGGTGTTTTTCTTGGAATGCGGTGTTCTTCTTCCTCCATGCAAAGCACTTTTTGTTATGACCAAATAACTCAATTTTTGTCTCATCAGTCCAAAGAACTTTGTTCCAAAATGAATGTGGCTTGTTTAAATGAGCATTTGCATACAACAAGCGATTCTGTTGTGGTGTGAGTGCAGAAAGGGGCTTCTTTCTCATCACCCTGCCATACAGATGTTCCTTGTGCAAATTGCTCTGAATTGTAGAACGATGTACAGATACACCATCTGCAGCAAGATGTTCTTGCAGGTTTTTGGAGGTGATCTGTGGGTTGTCTGTAACCATTCTCACAATCCTGCTCATATGCCGCTCCTGTATCTTTCTTGGCCTGCCAGACCTGCTGGGTTTAACAGCAACTGTGTCTGTGGCTTTCCATTTCCTGATTCCATTCCTTACAGTTGAAACTGACAGTTTAAACCTCTGAGATAGCTTTTTGTAGCCTTCCCCTAAACCAGGAAATTGAACAATCTTTGTTTTCAGATCTTTGGAGAGTTGCTTTGAGGATTCCATGCTGTCACTCTTCAGAGGAGAGTCAAAGGGAAGGAAGCACAACTTGCAATTGACCACCTTAAATCCCTTTATATCTCATGATTGGACACACCTGTCTATGAAGTTCAAGGCTTAACGAGCTCATCAACCAAGTAATCAGCACTGAGCAGTGACAGGCATTCAAATCAGCACAATGACAAGGGGACCCAAATTTTTGCACAGCCAGTTGTTCACATTTGATTTAATTTCATACAGCTAAATACTGCTTCACTAAAAATCTTTGTTTAGAAAACACCGCAGTACTCAGATGTTCCTAGGGAATGAAAGACAGACCACTGTGATCTTTGTTGTTGAAAGGAGAGTCAATTATTATGCAGGCTGAGAGGGGGTCCCAAACTTTTTCATATGACTGTAATAAAATTCACTGAGAAAAAGTGGTATATCTTTATAAAATTGTTCTCACTATACAACATTAAAGGAACGGTCACCTAAAAAATTATATTTTTATATGTGACTTAGCAATGTAGTTTGTAGTGATAGCTGAGAAAAAAAATGTAATCTCATGTTTTTATGTAGAATTGGGAATTTATAACCCTCATCTCCCCTTCATTCGTTGCTCAAGAGTGCTGCCTTCAGTTTACCCATGAGGCTTTAGTTTCCTGTTTATGAAGTGCGATGATTATTCTGTAAGTATATATTTAACAATATTATAACAAAACAACATGCATTTTGTATATTTTGTATATGTGAATGAATAACTAACATGTAGACAAGTAATGTGAGAGGTTTCTTTCATGGATGTTGTTCCATCCTGTATTTCAGAATGTCTTTCTCCTTACATTCCAAATCGTAACCTTAGATCTTCAGTTGAGTGCCTGCTTTTAATTCCAAGAGCTAAACTTAAAAGAAGTGGAGATGAATCCTTCTGCTGTTATGCACCTAAAATCTGGAATAGCTTACTGATAGAAGCTAATACGGTGGAGCACTTTAAAAAACTGCTAAAAACCCGTTACTTTAACATGGCTTTCTCAAAGCTTCATTTTAGTGTGACCCTACTATTTTTGTATATGCATTCAATTATCACTTTTATCATGGCTCTGTAATCCATCCTAACCCCTACTTTCTCTGCTGTTCTTTTTTCCGGTTTTCTGTGATTTGTGCCAATCACCACCTGATCAAAGCTCCGTGATGTCCCTACATTGATAGATTGAAGGCCAGAGGTCCACTTGACTGTCATTGTCTAATTCTTCCATGTGAAGCCTGAAGACCATGAGGACTGATTGAGATCATTCATGTTAGATAGAATGCCTAGTGGGAGCTGGGTGGTCTTGTGGCCTTGGAACCCCTGCAGATTTTTTTTTGCTTGTTTATTCTGTCCTCCTGGCCATCAGACCTTACTTTATTCTTTATCACTTTTTATATTTTATAAACTTTTCTTTCTTCATCTTGTAAAGCACTTTGAGCTAGTGTTTTGTTTGAAAACATGCCACATAAATTAATGTTGCTGTCATTGTTGTTATTCACATTGTTAGCCAACGTACTGCTTTTATTACTCCTTTCTGCATGAAAACATGACTTAAAGGTTTTATTATATGCCACAACTACAAAGCACATGGGATAAGTAACATAAAAAACTGTCATTTTTAAGTGGATTATTCCTATAACCTTAACTATCCAAGGATTTGCCTCAATTAAATTATTAAAATGTACAAGTCAAACAATAGTTTAGTAAGATATCAATATGAGAAAATCATGAGTAGAATGTTATACGATTTTATTTGATTTGAGAAGAGAATGTTATATGATTTTATTTGATTTGAGAAGAGAAGTAAAAAAAGAAATAATTAAATGAAAAAGAAGCAAAAGTAACTCCTACTCACATTTATAATGTTGAAATAATAAGTAAAAAGGCCAAATTTAAAGAAAAGAACCTAAAGAAAAAGCCAACATTAACAAAAAGCCTCCGATCAATCAAAAGCCTAAATTAACAAAATCACCCTAAACAAAACCTCAAAATTAGCACACAAGTCACAAATTATAAACACAAGTAAAGAAAGCATACAAAATGGCAAACTGTGGAAAGCAGTTAATGAACACAGGAAAAAAGGCAACACCCAAAAACAAAATCAACAAAAGCAAATTGTCCTGCAGCTATTCAGGCCAAAAAAGGAGACAACAACAACTCTGAGAAATACCATTTTATAATGCCTGTAACAGCAGCCCTGTTCACTACACAGCTACAGTGCTCAAGTCACCCCAGGCTCAATATACAAGTAAAGAAGAACAGGAGGAAATTAACAAGCTAAATTAACAGGATCTTTGAAAAACAAGTAACAAGAAATTAATTGAACAAAAATTAATTCATTAACGGAAATAATGAACAATTCACAAAAATTCACAAAATAAACAGGTTACAAGTACCAAATCTCGGCACATGGATGGAGCTCTGCTGAAGCCAACAGAATGAAAATCAAACCGTAGTACAAGCTGAACCAAGAGTGCAGATTGGACGACACAAGTATGATAAGGACCATCTCCTCTCTCTATCTCTTTCTTTTTTTTCTTATCTGTAGATCAAAGTTCAATTCCTGTCACAGTTGTTGCAGTTCATAAACTTTTAGGATAAATCTTAGGATGCGGCCTCATTTGTTCAGTACCTTATGTTCTTGTGGTTGGTAATGTGTTTCCACGTAACCAGTGGTAGATGTTGCTCTATAATAGCATCCTTGACTAGAACTGTGTTGGGGAGGAGTATTCCTTAGTCCTGGTATGTATCGCTGTATAATGCCTCAGTGAAAGGAGGCAAAATTTTTAATGGAAGGGACCAGAAGATGAAACGTTAATTTTAAACTAGCCAAAGTTTGTTTCTGGATTATCAATCTTATCTTTTATCTAAATTTAAACAATAAACACAAACTGTAGTTGAAAAGTCATTACAGTGATCCCTCGCTATATCGCGCTTCGCCTTTCGCGGCTTCACTCCATCGCGGATTTTATATGTAAGCATATTTAAATATATATCGCGGATTTTTCGCTGCTTCGCGGGTTTCTGCGGACAATGGGTCTTTAATTTCTGGCACATGCTTCCTCAGTTGGTTTGCCCAGTTGATTTCATACAAGGGACGCTATTGGCAGATGGCTGAGAAGCTACCCAACTTACTTTCTCTCTCTCTCTCTCTCTCTCTCTTGCGCTGACGTAGGGGGGGTGTGAGCAGGGGGGCTGTGTGCAGCTGCTTCCTGAAGGACATGCTGCACAGTGCTTCGCATACTTAAAAGCTAAACAGCCCTATTGATTTGTTTGCTTTTCTCTCTCTCTCTCTGACATTCTCTGCTCCTGACTTGAAGAGGAAGATATGTTTGCATTCTTTTAATTGTGAGACGGAACTGTCATCTCTGTCTTGTCATGGAGCACAGTTTAAACTTTTGAAAAAGAGACAAATGTTTGTTTGCAGTGTTTGAATAACGTTCCTGTCTCTCTACAACCTCCTGTGTTTCTGCGCAAATCTGTGACCCAAGCATGACAATATAAAAATAACCATATAAACATATGGTTTCTACTTCGCGGATTTTCTTATTTCGCGGGTGGCTCTGGAACGCAACCCCCGCGATGGAGGAGGGATTACTGTAATCACATTCGATTCACTTTACTGATTTGATTCTTTTGAACTACCCAATTAAGTGAATTGATTCAAAAAGTAAAAAAGTATGCAAGTACAAAGCATGACAATATAGTGAAAATGCATAATTAAAATAAGACACTTTGTTCAAGATTCATAAGTGAACAAAAGTTGTGTAACTTATTCCCAGGTAATGATTTAGTGATTCACTTTATGATTCAGAAAAATGAGAATCGTGTGACTCACTCACAAATGAAATGAACAACAATTGTGTGACTCGTTCTTGGGTAATGATTCAGTGAATGATACATGCTTAGTGCATTCAATAAGCTGTAAAAAGTAAAATGTGCGTGCTGAACAGGGTTGCCAGGTCAACAAGGACAAGAAAAACTCCCAAAAAAACCCTTGTTGGGGGAAAAAAATGGAAGAAACCTTGGCAAAGGCAGTTCAAAAAGAGACCCCTTTCCAGGTAGGTTGGGTGTGCAGTGGGTGTCAAAAAAAGGGGCTACCGTATATACTCGCATTTAAGTTCTCTCACAGATAAGTCGGGGCTTAATTTTACGGGATAATATCCGGTATTTTATAATGTTGGTTGTATAAGTCGAATGCGGAAAAGTCACACTATTGGTCCAAGAGATTACAATATGCTAACACCCACCTGAGAGAGTAACCATGGAGCACACAGTCTTTTTCTTTTTTCTATGTATTGTGCCTACATGACCACACGGTAACGTTTGCACTGATTTGTGTTTTTTGTATCTCACACCCTCATACACCTTTATCGTAAGAGCATCCCTTATCTACGATGGAGCGTTCAATCCAAAGAAAATATGAAGCTGGTTTTAAATTAAACGTCGTTGAAGTAGCAAAAGAAATTGGTAACTGCGCTGCTGCAAGAAAATTCAATGTGTCTGAGAAACTGATGCGAGAGTGGAAAAGCAAGAAGATGTAAAAAAAAAACAAGTAATAATAATACAGTAAGTGTCTGATTTTATGATCAGAATCCCAATACCTGAGGTAGACATTCTGGCACACAGTAAAGCCAGGAGGTGGTGTCAGAGTGAAAGGGTTAGGTACACACCATCAAAGCAGTTGTCCCTTCAGAGATATTACAGAGTGATAGAATGGGTATATACCAGCAAACAACAGGGGTGTTGAGTCCACTGGATTTTTTACAATGGTAAAGAACATGCGCAATTAAATATAGCAGGGAAAGGTTTGCCAGATGGCTGAAAAACGTGGTAAAAATGTGTTGGGGGGGGGGGTTGAACAATAGCTCAAAATACCGTGTTGTTTTTTTAAAACGTATAAAAAAAAAAACACAACCCACAAAATTTATTTTTTTCAAGCGGATGATGATCAAAAAAAAATGAGAAAATCGCAAACGTAGCAACACTGGCGCTGAAGTAAAGTTGAAAGTAAATAATTGTTAGAAATTAGAATTATATACTTTTAAGGTTCAGCTTTGTGTGACTAATTTGTTGAAAAGGACTACATGTATTAGATTAATATTATGTTTAAAACTATTGCAATAGTAAAATGTACAAAGAGTACTTGGGCCAAAAAATGATGCAGGAGAAGGTCAGAAGTGTTTAAAAATCAATTCAAATCATAACACAATATAATAATTACTTTAAAGCCACTCCAGTTTTTGACCTTTAACTTTTAACTGAGAAGATTATTGTCAAATAAACAATAAAAAAAAAAACATGCTGTAGCTGCATTTGTCCCAAATTACCAAAGCTCTGCAGCTTTTAGTTTGTGTCATAGGATGATTCTGCCAATTGTGTGACGCATGTTCAAATACTCTGACAGACCAAGTAGCTTCATTTTAAAAGTTTTAGTAACAATTTCAAGGTCAAACAGTTCACACAAAAATATACAAAAAAATGATATTAAAGAAGAGAAAAGTTCTGGTTTAAAGAAAGTTCACTTTAAGGCTTATTTTTCTTTTTTTTTTCCCTTTCTTTAGGTTTGGTCATACAGTTGAACTTGAGGCATGTTAATCACAGACAGAAAACTGTATGCCACCTTCTATATGCAAACATATCTAACAGTCCATGCTAGCTGTAGGACTATTTCCTAACTGGCGTAATGAACACTCTGTTTTAAAGACAAAGAAAAGAAAGTTCTAACTTACGGGGAGTTAAAGACTATACCACATTCTAGGTAGGTAGAAGAAACGGCTCTACCGTTATTGAAATTAAGCATATGCTTATTTGAATTTAACTTACTAATTACTAATTATTTTCCAAGACAGGCTCTTACAAAGGCCTGTCGTTTTTTATTGCCATGTACAGAACAGACCTGGACAACATCATTGGAGTACAATATTGCCTTTGAGTTCTTTTGCTAGTAAAAAAAGCCCCCAGGTGCTGTTTTGCAGTCAAGTAGATACATCAGGGCAAGGATCCAAATGCTGGACTTTCTGGTAATTCCTTGTAAAATTACAAAAGAAAAAAAAGATAAAGAAGTTGCACAAATGTATTATGTACATGACATCCACTACAAGCCTTATCCTCCTAGTACAATTTTGTTAGCATTTTACAAAAGTCAACTTATGTTTAAAATTTATTTTTTAATGTAAAAAGCTTGAAAAGGTTCAGTGTTAGTAATTTATAGACCAGCAGAATTTGCATACAGTATTTGCTTATTTTAAATATTTAGTTTAAATATCTGATGTTAACTATTGGGCGAGTTAAATCCGCTGGATTCCTATCTCCTACCTTTTCTTTTATCTTAACCTGAAACTGTAGTTGAGAAAATCATTAAAATGAGCTTGACACATCATACTTTTGCAATTGCTAAGTATAAAATGTATTAAACCTGATAAGATGCTGTTTAAAATATTTAAGTATAAAAGTGTCTGGAGGACAGGTAGGCTAGTTGTCTAATAACAGCTATGAGCTACTGTCTTTGAATTATTACCGTTGTGACAAGAAGAGACCCTAGACATTGTAAAGGTTTGGGGCAGCCACCCGTATGATGTGTTCCTGGCTGCAAAAGTCAAAGGTTTGGTAGCAAGTAAAGTTTACAAGACAAGAGTCCTGAATTCCAGAGGAAGGGAGTGAGGCTTTATAGGAGGTCTGGGGGAAGTGATGTCGTCCTCGGGGCCGGGACTGGAAGTGGCGTGTCCTGAGTCGAGGCAGTGGCTCCTGGTGGGATTTCCCAGGAAAGGTCGGCAGGGAACTTAGAAAGAGCGTCAGTGCACAACCACCACCCTCTGGGCAGATGTGTTACCATTATTCCTATCTATCTATCTATCTATCTATCTATTCTCCAAGCCCTTCAGCTGCCTCCTATTCACACATGTGTAACACTATTTTGTGACATTGCAAAATTTCATCGTTTTACTCGTGTTACTGAAAAAAAACAAGTTGACTACTGTGTAAATATGAGTAGTAAAATCTTTTTATCAAATGCATTTTAATTTAAGCAAATGTTTGACAGAAATATTTTCATTCAATATAATTGTATGATTAAGGACTAAAATGTGCACTTCTACTTTCATGAACTAAAAAGCTCACTTCTGAAAAAATCACTGTTATAGCTACGGATACAAAAGGTGAACTAATCTCTTTTTGGCATGACAGCTTTGGAAGCCTTAGACTAATTACGTGCTCTTACTGCTTAAACAATTTCACAAATTGAAAGGGACAGCTAAGGATGTATTTCTGGAATGGGTTTAAGAATAACTCGCAAGCTGGTTTAAAGTTTCTATTTTTGTCAGTTCTGCGATCAATCTGTACTCTTTATGATAAGCATATGCATCAATTATTATATTTTTTTTTTCTTGTGATATCCAAAGTAAGTTATTTTGAAAAGAGTCTGCTAAGGAATGGCGGATTTTGTCATTAGACTTAAAAGCAACATTCACAATTAATTCATTGTAAGGACTCGGAGTCCTAGCATGCTTTCAAATGAACCGAATCTTTGCTGAGTTGTTTTGAAACATGTCACATCAAAAAGGAAAAAATCTCCAGTTAAGCCATTGTTCTCCTTTAAATTATTTGATGTTGGCTTGCATGCTGTTAATTAGGTTGATATTTTTGAACATACCTTTGTTACAGGGATTTTTTTTAGAACAAAAAAAAAGGAGTAAAAGGATGAAGCAGAGTAACAGCAGATTCTGGATAGAAAATGAGCACCCGGGAACTGTTAGCTTGATGGTCCAAATCCTATTATGTGATATCATCTACTGTTAAATTCTGCTCCGTACTTCTAAAATTTTTCTTTCTATTTTTATTTTATTAATTTTCATTGTAATCATTCCATACAAACAGATCAATTTATAACCCAACAAATATGAAGACAAATCAAACCCCACCCCTGAGAAGGAGAGCTTAGCTAAAGGAAAATTTCTTTAAGCTTTTTAATAAAGCAACATTAGACAAAAGAAGAGGAGAAGTAAATATCTATATAAATAAGAGATGGAGAAGGGAGTTAAATGCAATAATAGTTAATTCTCTTATTCTAAAATAATATTGATTAAATCCTGCCATGTTTTGAAAAAATGTTGTACAGATCCTCCAACTGAAAATTAGATTTTTTCCAATTTCAAATAATATAAAACATCGGTTTTCCACTGACTTATAACAGGAGAATTAGGATTCTTCCAATTTAACAAAATAAGTCTGCGTGCCAAGAGTGTAGTGAATGCAATCACCGTTTGCTTGTCCTTCTCCAATTCAAGTCCATCTGGAAGGACACCAAACACAGCTGTTAATGGGTTAGGAGGGATTGTGACCCCAAGGCTGTCTGAGAGGCACTTAAAAATTTTTGTCCAAAATGATGTTAGTTTGGTGCAGGCCCAGAACATGTGACCCAGTGAGGCAGGAGCTTGGTTGCAGCGCTCGCAGGTCGGATCCAGTCCTGGAAACATTTTGGACAGTTTTAAGCGAGACAGATGGGCTCGATATATAATTTTTAGTTGAATAATTCTATGCTTTGTGCATATAGAACTCGAGTGAATCCTCTGCTTTAAAAATTTTTATTTCTATATTGTATTGAGGATTTGTTCTGTGCTGTGTATTGTACTGTATTGTATTGTATTGACCCCCCTTTTTCTTTTTGACACCCACTGCACGCCCAGCCCACCTGTAAAGGGGTCTCTCTTTGAATTGCCTTTCCCGAAGTTTCTTCCATTTTCTCCCTAAAAGGGTTTTTTTGGGAGTTTTTCCTTGTCTTCTTAGAGAGTCGAGGCTGGGGGGCTGTCAAGAGGCAGGGCCTGTTAAAACCCATTGTGGCACTTCTTGTGTGATTTTGGGCCATACAAAAATAAATTGTATTGTATTGCATTGTATGAATGACAATAAAGTTCACTTACTTATTTCAAGTTTTACTTATTTCAAACCCAAATAAACAAAAAAATACTGCTGTGATAGAGTGCCTAGCTCACCAGGGATTGAGAGCGGCAGGGGAACATCTAAGGGCAGGGTCTGTTAAAGTCCATTGTGGCACTTCTTGTGTGATTTTGGGCTCTACAAAAATAAATTGTATTGTAAATTGTATGGTAGGTAGCACTTTCTGAATAAGTGAAAATATTTTAAGCTCACGTAATGTTTCTTGTCCGGGTCTCCTCTGATAGCTTTGGGCTTGTTCGCTTTCATTTTTGTTATCTAAACCACTAGATCAGGGTTATCATTTAAAAGATGACAGTGCTGGGAAAGCTGGAATTGACTTAGTAACATTCTTTTGCTTTGACATTTTCTGTGCTCTTTTGAAGAAGTTGGACTTTAAAAGATGCAATTTGAGTTAATACTTTTAGTTAACTGCATATACAGTATATATGCACAGTATCCTGGTTAGCACTGCTTCTTCATGGCCCCAGGCCTGGTCAAAGGCGTTGTGGTTTGGCATATTCTCTCTGTGCCATAGTGGCTTTCTTTGGGCACTGCAGTTTCCCTTATCATTAAAAACACACGCATGTAAAGTTCACCAGTGACTCTAAACCAACCCTGTATGAGTGTGGCATTAGAGAGACCTGCCACGGATCAGCATCCAATCCATCCAGAGTTGATCCTCTAATGACAGATTCACAAGGTATATCTCTGGTACTCCAAAACAGAATAAGGAAGTTTGAGAAATGAGTTGACGATTAACATACATTTAAAAGAAAGTAGCAATGGTGTTTACATCTGTGCTTGTTAAGCATGCTGCATTGATGCCCCACAGTACCTTTGCCCTTATTGTCTCCCATCTGGTGTGATGTATAATGGGGAGTTTGCATGTTCTCTTCAAGTTCATGTGACTTTCAGCTTAGGATTCCAGTTATCTCTTACTCTTCCACTCTTGAAAATTAAACCTGACAGCATGACGGAGAACAGATATGTGCGAGGTTGGTGTCCCATCGAGCGTCTATTACAGTTACTGGGATAACACTCGGTTTCCTTTGATCATGTACAAGAAGGATGAGCTGGAAAATGGATTGATGCTTCACATTCCACAGCTGTCAGCTCTTGGGGCATATAAAATGTCAGAACTAGAAAGATACCAATAACTCACATGAGCATAACCAGACAGCTTCTTCTGACTTTGACTAAGCTTCATGCATTTATATCTATTCTCTCGTTACCTTGTGATCTACTGGTTTCTGTGTTATCAGTCCTGTTGAGTCTGAAAAGGCATATGAGTTACATCCTGGAATTACTTTCTTACTAAGAATTTGTTCAAAACAGAGAGCAAATAGTACACAGTTCAAATAAAAAAGAAGTTAATATGAAAATACAGGGCAGCTCCTATGACTCTGCCATACAGTGAATTCAGAAGGTGTTTAGACCTCTTCACTTTCTGCACATTTTATCATGATTTAGATTTAATATTACATGGAAAAATGTCCCATTTTTGGCCATAAAATCCAATAATGACAAAGTGAAAACATTTTTTCACAAAAGTTTGCAAATATATCAAAAATCAAGATCTGATGTCTCTTATTCATATAAGTATCCAGACCTTTAATTTAGTATTTAGTTGAAGCCCCTTTGGCAGCAATTACTGACTTGAGACTTCCTGGGGTTAATGTCTACAAGCTTTGCACACCTGGATTTGGGCAGTTTATCCCATTTTCCCTGGCAGATCCTCTCAAGCCGCATCATTTTAGATGGGAAACGTCCATGAACTGCCATCTTCAGGTCTCTTCACAGATGTTGTATCGGGTTTAAGTCTGGGCTTTAGCTGGGGACACGCAGTCACTGGTTTGTTCCAAAGCCATTCCAACATCTTCTTGGCTGTATGCTTCAAGTCACTGTCATGCTCAAAGCTGAACTGTCGCCCCAGAGGTTGAGTGCACTCTGGAGCAGGTTTTCTTCAGGGACATCCTTCCTTTAACTCTAATGAGTCTATTTGTCCTTGCCGCTGAGAAGCACCCCTATAGCATGACGTTGCCACCACCATGCATTACCGTAATGATCATATTAGGCAGGTGATGGGCAGTGCCTTGCCTTTGCCAGAGACAGTGCTTGCAGTTCTGCCCAACATGTTTTTGTCTTATCTTTTTCCTCATGCCCTCAGTGTTCTTTAAATCCTTTTTGGCACAGTGCAGGTGGGCCATCATGTGTGTTTTATTCTGGAGTAACTTCTGTCTGTCCTCTCTACTGTAAAGTCCTAATTGATGGAATGCTGCTGAAATGATCGTCCTTCAGACAGATTCTCCAATCTCACCAGAGGTCTTCTGAAGCTCCGTTAGAATGACAAGTTCTTTGTCACCTTCCTGACCAAGGCCCTAAACATAGCCCGGTTATTCAATTTGACTGGACAGCCAAACTTATTGACGCCACTGTACTCCTGGGAACACTCAAAGCTTTAGGAATGGTTGTGTGCCCATTGTCTGATCTGTGCCTCTCCACAACTTTATCACAGATGTCTACAAATAGTTTCTTGGTCTTCACGGCTTGGTTTGTGTCCTGACATGCAATGTAACTCGTGGGACCTTAAATACACAGGTTTGTGCCATTCTAAACAACGTCCAGTCAATTCAGTTTGACACAGGTGGACTCCAGTCAATCTCTACACAAATTTCTAGGAGAATTAAAGCAAACTGACTACACGTGAGCACAACTTGGAGTGCCACAGTAAAGGGTGTGAATACTTATATGAAGGAGAGATTTTAGTTTTTGAGTTTTCATAATTTGCAAACATTTCTGAAAACATCCATCCATCCATTTTCCAACCCGCTGAATCCGAACACAGGGTCACGGGGGTCTGCTGGAGCCAATCCCAGCCAACACAGGGCACAAGGCAGGGAACCAATCCCGGGCAGGGTGCCAACCCACCGCAGGACACACACAAACACACCCACACACCAAGCACACACTAGGGCCAATTTAGAATCGCCAATCCACCTAACCTGCATGTCTTTGGAATGTGGGAGGAAACCGGAGCGCCCGGAGGAAACCCACGCAGACACGGGGAGAACATGCAAACTCCACGCAGGGAGGACCCGGGAATCGAACCCAGGTCCCCAGATCTCCCAACTGCGAGGCAGCAGCGCTACCCACTGCGCCACCGTGCCGCCCCTTTCTGAAAACATATTTTCACTTACAGTATTCATTTCATTATTATTCATTCATTTCAATCTCATTATTGGTTGTTGAGTGCGGATTGATGGGCAAAAATGGCAAACTTATCTAATATATCTAAAACACAATAAAGTGTGCAAAAAAGTGAAGGAGTCGGAATACTTTCTGAACCGAATGTACAGTATATACCTTGTACTGTATCCAACCATCCATCCATTTTCCAACCTGCTGAATCCGAACACAGGGTCACGGGGGTCTGCTGGAGCCAATCCCAGCCAACACAGGGTGCAAGGCAGGGACCCACCGCAGGACACACACACACCCACACACCAAGCACACAAACTAGGGACAATTTAGGAATGCCAATGCACATGACCTGCATGTCTTTGGACTGTAGGAGGAAACCCACGCAGACACGGGGAGAACATGCAAACTCCATGTAGGGAGGACCTGGGAAGCAAACCCAGGTCTCCTAACTGTGGGGCAGCAGCGCTACCCACTACGCCACTGTGCCACCCCCCCCTTGTACTGTATGGTACCCAAATTCTAATTCAGTTTCATAACTTTTATTGAAAATATACAAGAAACTGATAACATAAACTACATACTCAAACAAGCAGCATCAATTTCATGTTTAAATAAATACTGTACATCTCATGCTTTTTCAACATTTAGACTTGAGTCTTTTTCTCAGGTAGACAAAAACACCATTACATCTTCAACAATAGGCAATGTTTTGATCATATTTGGCTTAATCAAACAAAAGAATATTCAGCGAGGTACAGATGACACCCACCTTCCCAAACTGAAAGAAAATGTCACGCGTCCCTTCTGTGACTGGCTGGTTTAGGTTTTTTTTTTTGACTAAATAAATGCATTTTCCACCATCAAATGGACAATAGTATGTACTGCTGATTATCTCACATGCTGTGGAAGGCTTTTTTTTTTTAGACAAAATTTTGAGAAAAAGGAGATGTGCGGCAGATGCTGAGTATCCACGTTCACATCTCTCTTCTCCTTTCTATACCTCTTTCATATGTAACGACAAATCCAGAGCATCTCAAGGGCAAACTTGAGAATTGGGCCTGTGAAAGCTTTGTGGCTTATTTGGAATTCTTTTCATTTGGAACCCTAATATTTTTTAAAGTTTAATCTTTAAATTACAGTATGCACTGTATATGACTATGTATTTTTGCTTTTGAAAACTGAATGACATCCCTGAGTGTTGTGTGAAATTATCAATTTTATTGAAAGACTGTAAAAGAAAGAACAAACTTGTTGTGAAAGATGACACACTCTGATCCGATCTCACATTACTACTCTAAACTCTCCTTTGTATCACTAATGTGGTTTTTGATGAAAATACACCAATATTTTATAGGAAATGAAACAGTCAAAATACATTATTCTCAAGCACTAGTACTAAAATGATCATTTTCTGACTACAAATTAGTCCCTGTGCGATTAGGAGTGTGAGAGTGTGTACTTGGGTTGCTATTGATTGTTTTGCATCCAGTACTGCCAAGATAGACTCCGGCCCATCATGAACCTCAACTGGTTTAGAAAGAAAAATGCAGAGCAAAATAACAGCTGGGGAACTCCTGGTAACTCATTTAATTATTACAACAAATTAAGTGTGCTGGCAGCAAAAAGAACAGGAGACAAAGGCGATGGCTCCACCGCCTGGTATATTGGCATCTAGGCTTGATTCCATACACTTCTGGGCCAAGATCCCTCTCCTTTAGAGGATGGTCCTAGAATGAATGCCGACTTACGGGTTTGACTGCATGTACATGGCCGGTGGTGTGGAAGGGGTGAGGTTTCTGGGCCATTCCCAGAAGTGAGGTCACTGCACCTTCCGTGGCTCTTAACATTTCTAATAAATTTATGTCAGATGTGAGTACTGTGCTTCTCTCTGTTCAGCACAGTTTAATTTCTAACTTATAGCCAATCAATTTCTTCTTGTAAAACACAAATCTGTTTACTAGCCTATAATAAAATAAATAGAATAATAAAATAGAAAAATATGTGCAGCAAAAACATGAACAAAAGAAATCCAAATAATCCAATTGAGGAAACTAGAATCATCCCTAACCACAATGGGCTCATTGATGGGACTCACCTTTGATGATCTAGTAGTTCATCAGAGGTTGCCCACAGACAGTGATGTATGCACATTGTCACTCAGGGTCTCATCTCTGTCTGTTTCATGTTCTTACATATAGACGTTGGCTGTAAATTCAAGTCCCCCAAGTCAGAAGTAAATATTTTTCTAGCTTTGATAAAGGCAATTTCCCTTGCTCCACTGAGCAGGCAGGCATGTTCGCTTTTACTGCACTGGCTAGGGTATCGTATTATATAGTTAAAAGTCTTTCTCATTCTTGTTGCATTCAGCTCTACATTTGCTCCTCGCTTTAGCCACTTCTGACTTGGAGGTCCTGGTTTTGTGGCCAGCTTTTGGCCATGAAATGGGTAAGGGTGGAACTCTGAGTGATTCCTTAGTAGTGATACATATACTGCATACACACACAGTCTAATAACAATGACAACCATGTTAGATTGTCTTTGGGGTCTGAAAAGAAAACAGAGTCTTCTGAGGAAGCACTATAAGCAAAAGTTGTGTCTATGTACTAGAATAACAAGTATGCTGTGGATGATCAAAGTACTATTTGAGCAGTTAAAATTTTTTCATTTTCAACAAATAACATTAAGAAATAAAACTGTGTTGCATCCTTGTGAGGGTATTGCTATGATTTTAAGTAAAAAATCTTCAAGTATGGGGCAATTTTTAGAAATCATTTATCATTGGTACTCTACAACATAATTTGCTTTGACTTTCAAAAAGCCTTTGACTCAGTCCCACACACTGATGGTTAATTTTGAGTCTAGAAGCTGCAGGAATCAGAGGTAACCTACAAAACTGGATCTCACGTTGGTTAACATACAGGAGATAAAGAGTACAGATAAAAGGAGAATGCTGCACATGGAGTGAGGTCATCGTTGGAGATCCTCATGTGGTCTGCTCTAGGTTTGTTACATTCTCTGATTTATATTAATAGCTGATTTTGGTACTGTTAGTAAACTTGTGAAATTCGCTGATGATGCCAAAACTGGAAGAGTGGCAGACACTGAAGAGGAAACACAAACAATTCAAAAAGACCTGGGGCCTCATGTATAAACCGTGCGTACAAACAAAAATGTTGCGTACGCCCGTTTCGCTCACATTGCGATGTATAAAACCTAAACTTGGTATAAAGCCACGCACATTTTCACACCGGCTAAATGCTTGGCGTACGCAAGTCCTCCACTTGGTTTTTCAAACTGGCGTCAACCAGCGTCAAAGCAGTGCTTTTGTTCAAGTGTGGTTTCCCTTTCTTTTTTAGATCCACATCCCTGACACGGCTTTTATCAAATACACTGAAATTAACCGTTTGTTTATTAGTTTAAGGCATCTGATTGTAATTAACTGTAACAATATAATGGTCCACAGAACAGCCAAACTATTCCAAATACCATAGCTGCTTTAGCGTTGTTCCTCTCAATGCAGTACTCAGAATATTTATCCCACTGTATCGAAGTGTGGAATCACAGCTTTACAGCTGATTGGAAAAAGAATTATCTGTATATAGCATCAAGCACATGCTGTCTCAACCATGCTGTCTATTGAACTGCTCTCATATGGCAAACGCTTCAGAGCCTTTCCTGTACGGACCTCGCGGTTCAGAAACAGTTTCATCCCAAGAGCTCTAAACGCACTCAATCAGTCCATTAAGTGCTCCTTGTAGAACTGTCTGTACTTATAAGTACAATCACCTCACGGTAAACTTGCAATACAGTTATAATATTGCACAACCTGAGCCACTTTATAAAGCGCATATTTACATATGATGACAATATCATTTTTAAGATGAAATGCAGCAAAATATGTTTATTACATTATACAGATGAAATGTTAACATCATTTACATAATCTATATTGTTAATAATTAAACATGTGAGGAAACGGTGTCACAGTGCTAGTGACAAGCTGGCGCTCCGTTCAGGGATTGTTCCTGCCTTGTGCTCGCATCTTGCTGGGACTGGCGCGACACTGGAAGGACAGATGGATAGAATAATTAAACATATACTACGAAGATATTTCAATGTTCCTTAAAAGTTCCAAGCTTACAGTTTGCTTAACGTCTATTGCAGAGCTGATTGTGTGGCGATTGGTTACTTGGAGAAAGAAAAGGAAGGACAGGAATTGGAGGTTAGTACATTTGAAAGAGACAGTACAGCCACAATAAATTATTTCATCGAAGGTCATGCACAGCGCAGCAAGCATTTTGTGGGAAGCAGGATCAATCTTTGGACGGAGCGTCAGCTCATCAGTATCACTGCACCACCGTGTTCCTGTGTTTAAAAACATGCTCGTATCATCATGAAAATGATATCATGTATACATCTCACTATTTAAATTGTTCAAAGAGCTGTAATATCACGAATGTAATGGATTCTGTGTCCAGTCGGAGGAAGAGAAAGCCCATTTAAGAAGCACATAGTGATTCACACAGAAGACAGAGCACATAGAAGACCACATACAATACAAAGCATTTAATGTGCTACTTTAGTTATGATAGGATTTGAGAAACTAGTAAATTAAACAATTTTTAGATGAAGTTTATGATAATCTACTTTAATGACAAAATAAACTATGTGATTAAAGTGGAAATTTCGAGATTAAAGTTGACATTTCAAGCTTTTTTCCCACTGTGTTCCTATTTTTTTTTTCTCTGTACCCTAATAAGCTTTCATATGACACTCAGATGATGGGCTACGACTCGCCTTTTCACGGCGACTTTGATATCTGCAAACTTCTTTTTTATTTCGGGCACTGTGCGACTTTGTGAACTTGAGCTTTCGATTTTCTCCGACACTCAATGTCACTCGATCAAGTTCTTTTTGTTATTTATACCACTGTTTAAACCAACAAATAGTATGTTTTTCCTTGCCTTCACTTGGTATTCGTTGAAATTCTTCTATTTTCCCCCATGTTTTTGCCATTGCCTTTTCACAGAACACTGAGCTTAAGGGCTATTTATATTGATTTGCATATTCAAAGAGGGGTAATTCTGGGAGGAGTTGGGGTGGGGCAGCAAGCACATGCACGTGCGTTACTTTTCATACTGACCAGGATTTATGGAGTGGAAGAACGTGAAAGTTGGTGAATGCACAGATTTATGCATCTCAAATTTTTTTGTGCTTACGCACATTTCCGCTTTTGTCCATACGCCATGTTTTAGTGTGAATTCTACGCACGGCGTTATGCATGTTGCCCCTGGACAAGCTTCAGAACTTGACAAACACTTATAAAATGCAGTTTAATGTAGAAAAGTACAAAGTGCTACACGTGGGCAAAAGGAACATCAATTATAAATACAAGATGGGAGACACTGTCATACAGGAAGCTCTGAAAATGATTTAGAGGTTTATGTTGACACATTTTCATCATATAAGCAATGCACAGAAACTATTAAAAAGGGAAATAATATATTAGTTTATATCATTAAGAACTGTTGAATATAAATCATAAGATGTTATGCTCCACTATATAATGCACTTGTAAGACCGCATCTTGAGTGTTGTGTGCAGTTCTGGTCATCATGCTACAAGAAAGACATAGCAGCAGTTGAAGCTGTGCAGAGGAGAGCAATCAGGTACATCCCAGGACTTAAGGGCATGTCCTACTGTTAGAGAATTAATCCTGTTTAGTCACAAGTAAAGGAGACACAGTGGGGATCTAACCCAGGTCTTCAAAATCTACAAAGGCATTGATACTGTAGATCCAGAAGAATTCCTTCTACATAACAGTGAATCGCATACTTGAGGTCACCAGTGGAAAATCGGAGGAAGTGAATTTAGGACTGAAGCCAGGAAGCTGTTTCTTTAAGCAATGAGTTGTGGGAATGTGGAACAAACCACCAAGACATGTAGTTGAAGAAGAAACCTTGAAAAACTTTAACAAGAATCTGGGTGAGATATTGTTACAGCATAGCTATTACCTAAACAAACAAGCTTGATGGACTGAAAGGTCTCCACTTGTTTGTCACATTTCTTATGTTTTAAGAAGTTTAGTAAATTGCTTCCTGTAATCATTTCTTTAATGTTTACAGTTTTCTTTTACCATATGGCATTAAATATTACTTTAGGTCCTTATTGATTGCCCTTCCATTTATGGAAGTGAAAGTGTTAAAGATTAGACCTGGGTTAGAATGAGGCCATACAGTAAATTTGGCTATGGTTAGGCATCAGCTTGCTTCAGGCCTGTCCTATCCTTAAGCCCTTTAACAGAGCTGGTGGGTGTAACATTAACGGTTACATTATTTTATCATATTTCCAGGGAGATGTGCTCTTTTTATCCTGACGCTACAGTTGCAATTTAATTGCACATGTGCGCACATTTCCACTTCTGCCCAGTGGTACCACTTTGTGCCAGAAATCTCATTATTCAAATAATTAATCGCTGGAAGGAATAGGAACACCATTCCAAAACCATCTGCAGGGGTTCCATGTTTTCAGATGGAGTTTTAAATTATGCAATGCAACACTAACATGAAAGCACCTGAAGCAAATAAAGGTATATTATAACATTTAAGATGAATTTTCAGTCGTTTTCTGGGTGTAACTTTTATACGTTAGAAAAAACCTCACAAGTCCAGTGTGAAATTTTACAGAATGCATAAAGCTGTATAACTGAACTGTAAATATATTTTTTGGTTATTAATGTGATGCCAGAACGGTTAGCTAAAGGTTAGGCAGTTTATTCTTGGGTGAAGAGAATGTTAGTTTAAAGTCCATCCAAAGATGCCTTTGCTCTAAAAATAAACCAAAAATATGTATTTTGGAAGAATAGCTGGCAGCATGCAGAGGGGGTAGGTAATCTCTACTTGTTTTGAAGAAATTGCTATGGGAACCGGAGATTATTGCTTGATCGCCTAGATCTTCATGCCAGCTTTGTATGCCTATAGGCACTCAGCGTGTGATGTGCCATTGAGCTCCTGTGATACAAGAAACCTGATTTTTAGGAGGTACATAGTGAAATATAAAACGGAGGTCCTAATGCATTAGCGCTGTGTGTGTTCTGCTTACTTAGCTCCATCTTTCACTTTCTAAAGTGTAAAGCTGGTCTTTGTTGGTCGCAAAATGGAATTACCTCTGTGTTCTTACTGTCAGTTAAAATTGCAGCTAACAGCAATCAAGAACCATTTGACATTTCTGAGTTTGATGCAGTATTTTATTTAAAGATATTTTTCATTTTCCAAGGAAAACGCAAAATTCACATAGGCAATTCATTTTTTAAAGGGTTGATAAAAAATGTTCTGTTATGCAATTAAAAATAATGAAAAACTATAAATGTAAGCATTTTAAGTGGCATAAAAATGTTGCTGGATGGGTTAAAACACTACATTTGTTATATGGCTAACATATTAAACAAATAGTAAATTCAAGCCGTTTAATGAAGATGAGGCTTTTAAGTCTAATGAAAGGAGGGTGAGGTAGGATGCATTTGTATTGGTCAGGTTCAATTGATATTTTAGCTAATAATGAAAACACATTCTCAGAATTTCAAGTCAGAGAGTTATATAATAAACCACAGCTCACTGTCCAAGTGCTCATATGATCTAAAAAATAATAATTCCACCATGCCTTTATGTGCTGTTATATTAATTCCAGTTATTTTCAGTTCATAGGTCAGTGCAGCATTCGGTTTCTAGAAATGTAGAATTCTTCCTTTTTTAAGGGGAGTTGCGATGGGGCAGGATTTGGAAAGTGAAACAATAAACCTATTGGAGTGCTCCAAACTGTAACAGGTTACGAGTGTAAAATCTGTCGATTCCATTCCTAATGCAAACATTTTGGAAATCTAATCACAGTAATTGTGGGGTAATTGAAGATGTGTGTTTTGCCAATCACGGATTAAAAGGCCTGGCCCTTATTTGGTTTTCGTTAACTAAAACAACATTCTTTTTGTGTTAGGTACTTCAGTTAGGTGAAAGAGGAATACGTCTGTTTCAGAGAAAGTTTAAGACCTTTATTGTGGTCAGAAAATTTGTATGCCATCATGATTCTGACAAAAGTAGACAAAAAATACAAGCTAGCACTTTATTTGACAAAATTAAGGGATGGTAATAGAAATGAATACTGTATATACATTACATACAAATAAGTAAATGCACATCCTCCAGTAGCTGCTCTGTGTGTCCAAAGAAAACAAAAGATTAAAGCCTAGCTTACCTGCTGCTTTGGATTGCCCACTTTCAAAAGCAAACTAATTTCCCTTCCACTTAGACCCCCACCAGCTCCCTGCCCCTAGTGATCCCTATACCTTTCATAACCTGTTTCCAGCTAGGCACTCCGTCATAATACCTAAATATACAGTCTGTGGAGTCTTTGGCCATAGGACCACAAATTCTGAAGTGATTCACCTGCTAATACCAGATATGATAAATTGGCTTTTGCATTTAAATCAAAGATAATTCACACTTGTACCTGTTCATATAGATTTTTAATAATTGTAGCCAAGCCCTGTGTCTGGCTGTTACCCAGCCTTTCTCATTCTATAAATACAATACGATACAACTTATTTTTATATAGCCCAAAAATCACAAAAGAAGAGCCACAAAGGCCTTTAACAGGCCATGTCGTTTGACAGCCCCCCAGCCTCGACTCTCCAAGAAGACAAGGAAAACTCAAAAAAAAGACCCTCACATGGGGAAAAATGAAAGAAACCTTGGCAAAGGAAGTTCAAAAAGAGACCCCTTTCAAGGTAGGTTGAGCATGCAGTGGGTGTCAAAAAAAAAGGGGCTACCGTATATACTTGCATTGAAGTTCTCCCGTGGATAAGTCGGGGCTTGATTTGACCGTATAATTTCTGATATTTTATAATGTCGAATGCGGAAAACTCACGCTATTGGTCCAAGAGATTACGATATGCTAACGCCCACCTGAGAGAGTAACCACAGAGCACACAGCCTTTTTATTTCTATGTATTGTGCCCACGTGACCACATGGTAATACCCAAACTATTCCAAAGCGACGCTTGCACTGTTTTGTGTTTTTTGTATCTCACACCCTCATACACCTTTATCATAAGAGCATCCCTTATCTACGATGGAGCGTTCGATCAGAAGAAAATATGAAGCTGGTTTTAAATGAAGTAGCGAAATAAATTGGTAACTGTGCTGCTGCAGCAAAATTTGATGTGTCTGAGAAACTGGTGCGAGATTGGAGGAGGCAGGAAGATGTAAAAAAAGTTTATTTTTGAACGGGCGTATAAGTCAGGGTCCGATTTTATAATCGATTTTTCGGGTTTCAAGACCCGACTTATACGCGAGTACACAAGTTATCCTCAATACAATATAACAGTGTAATAGAAATATTACAAGTACAGAGCAGGATTCAAAAGTAGATGATATCATTCTGTTTCTCTTTTTACTACCTTTAATTGTGCTCATCTTCCACTTTCAGATCTTGATCACAATGTAGAGATGACTAATATTTTGCGTGTTTACATGCACATTGATTTCTAGAAGGCTATGTAAACCCATATTCTGATTAGTGAAATTGGGTTATTGGCCTCTGGGAAACTTTATTAAGAAAGGTAGATTTCTCCATGAATAATCTGATTATGTGGCCATTTAAACCCAGATTTTGTAGTCTGCACATGTCTGTTGCAATCTGTCAGCCTGCGCATGTATTTGCTCCCCACAAGCTTTTAGGAGCCACAGGCAGAAATGTCCACAAAATACATTCCATGAGGCAATTGTTTGAGCGATCGCATTACTTCTTCTCCTTGTTGAAATTTACTGTCTCAATATTTCAGAAATCGCTAAATTTGTGTTGATGAACTGAATGTACACAATCTCAAGAGCAGTAATGTAATGCGTTAAAAGTAAACCATGTTATTTAGTCAGATTACTTTTTTAAAGTAATGAGTAACCCAATCCAATACTTATCTTTTTAAAGTAAAAATACCTGCGTTATTATTATGTCAGCCGCACTGGGTGTTAGGCAAGAAGCACACGTATACCACCAGTCCTTTGCACAACTCAATCACACCGCAAAGCAGAAAAGAGTTTGTTCTATGCAACCCAGTAACAGAAACTTATAAATAAAGCATCAATTTGACAAAACATATTTATGAAACACAAGAAAATTATCACAAGCGTCATGCTTATTTTCTGATTCACTGTGGGTCGATAATGACATCTAACTCTTTTTTTATGCAGCACAAAGGAGAATTCAAGAAGATTATTTGCGCATTTAAAGATTATTAAGAATCTAGATTTCTGCCTTATCTGGTTTATTCACCTTAACCCAATTATGTTTGTGCATGCAAACACACTGATTGTTTCATGTAAAATATAATGTTGTTTAAATGTCTATCTTACCAAACATCCATCCATCCATCCATTTTCCAACCCGCTATATCCTAACTACAGGGTCACGTGGGTCTGCTGGAGCCAATCCCAGCCAACACAGGGCGCAAGGCAGGAAACAAACCCCGGGCAGGGCGCCAGCCCACTGCATCTTACCAAACAATATCTCTCAATTACTGTAGCATTCATCTGTGACACTTACACATAACTACAGATGCTTTATAGCTGGAATGTGAGTTGGGGCTAACAGTCATCTGAAGGAAGCAAACAGTGGGAGGTCAGAGCTGAGAGTCGAAGAGAGAAAGGTGAAAAAAAGAAAGATGGAGTGACCCCCTTTTTAGAGCATGGGGCAGTGGGAGAGCCCAATGGAGATACGAAGGTTCAAAGCTCG
Organism: Erpetoichthys calabaricus; assembly: GCF_900747795.2. Classification (NCBI taxonomy): domain Eukaryota; kingdom Metazoa; phylum Chordata; class Cladistia; order Polypteriformes; family Polypteridae; genus Erpetoichthys; species Erpetoichthys calabaricus. Next base: position 28,786,818 of record NC_041409.2, on the reverse strand, counting down.
TTTATAAGACTGCTGAGAAGCAGTAGTGTTGGTTTTCTGTTATTTTAAAACTTTGTGTTTAACATTCTGTTTATCCCTTCCTTTTAATAACACCCTCCTTATTTTATTTTGATTTCTTTGGGTCCTTCTGGGATTTAAAAACACTACAAGAGCAGCACCCACTGTTAACAATGTAAGTGAAAATCATGGTTTTCAAGTGTGTCTGTTAATTCATCTCTAAATGCTAACAGTGGTTGCTTAACTAATATCAAATGATATTTCCATTTTTTGGGGTCTTTTATACTGCGTTTTAATTAGACTACAAATCAGAAATATTATTTTAAGATAACTACAAATGATATTTTTAAGATTTCATTTTTTTATATAATTAATTATTAAGATTATTAAGATTAAGAGTCCTGTAGGTATTACTAATGATTGCATCACTCTGTAACAGATTTTAACATTACATTTGTCCCTTTTATGACTAAATAAATCTCACACTTCACTATCCTACATGTCAACTCCAGACTGTTCTGACTCATAAGCTCATTTTTATTGTCTTATATTCATATTATATAAACAATAATAATAATAATATATATATATATATATCTATAATAATAAAAGGCAAAGCCCTCACTGACTCACTGACTGACTGACTCACTCATCACTAATTCTCCAACTTCCCGTGTAGGTGGAAGGCTGAAATTTGGCAGGCTCATTCCTTACAGCTTACTTACAAAAGTTAGGCAGGTTTCATTTCGAAATTCAAAGCGTAATGGTCATAACTGGAACATATTTTTTGTCCATACACTGTAATGGAGGAGGCGGAGTCACGTATCGCGTCATCACGCCTCCTACGTAATCACGTGAACTAAAAACAAGGAAGACATTTACAGCACGAGTCACACGCGGGAACGAAGGTAAATGACGTTAATTTTTGACTGTCTTTTAATACTGTGTAAGCATACATATTAACACATGTGCAATTAAACGTGTGCATTTACGGGGTGATTTCTCAGGCTTAAAAGCTCACCTTTTATCAAACGCGGGAACAAAGGTAACTGACGTTGTTCACTGTCTTTTAATACTGTGTAACCATACATATTAACACATATGCAATTAAACGTGTGCATTTACGGGGTGATTTCTCAGGCTTAAAAGCTCGCCTTTTACTAAAAGGTAAATGCAAAACTATTTTCAATCAGTTTATTGAAACGCTCCCGTTAAGGATTGCAATAACATATTCGCGAGATAAAAGAACGAAGTAGGGGGAAATGGAGGAACAGCCGCAAACAGCGAAGAGCAAAAAATTAATTAAACAATTGAGAACGGAGCGAGTTAAGCATACAAGCATGTTCATAAGGGAAACAAAGCACGGTGTAAAACGTTAGTTTAAATTAAGTTTATAGAAACGCTCCTGCTGCGGATTGCAATAACATATTCGCGAGATAAAAGTTTAATGAGAAGACACGAGGTATAAACGAACCACACGCCGTGGCGCAACGTTAGGGGCAACAGGTTCAACCATTCTATGATCTGCTTCTCGCAACTGAAAGACGGCACATGGCGGATGTTAGCCGACTTGCTGACCGCAACGTTAGGGGCTTCAACTATGGCGCTGACGCCACATCTCAGTGCCAACACTTTGCAGACTGTACTTAAAAGACACGCCCTCCTCACTGGACAGTTAAAAACACCAATCAAACTAACGATGACATCAAGTATTACCCAATCAAAACTAGGAAAGAAGGCATCTTCATAAAATGCGTGTGGGATGATTTGCATGAGACGCTGCTTTAAAAAAAAAATTATAAAAAAAATACGGGATAAATCCCGTCCAGTATTGATTCAAAACGGGACGCGCAATTTCATTCTCAAACGCGGCACGATTCCGTATTTTAAAGGATGGGTGGCAACCCTACAGTGCCAGGTAACCACCCATACAATCAGATTGTGATTCACACTAGGAATGCAATGAATGTAATTACCCCGATCTACATACAAGGCGAAAGTCTTGCAACATTCAAAGATGATGGTTTGGGATAAGTACACCATACAACATAAAAGAGCTTATGAAGCCTTGAACCGAAAAAAGCAAGATCTCAGAGATCGTAAAAAAAAAAATAGGAGGTAATGTCGTTTTACTCGCTGTAGATTTTAGTCAAACATTACCAGTTATTCCACGAGGGAGACCAGCAGATGAACTCAACGCGTGTTTAAAATCCATGCTTCTCCCACGCTCTGTTATATGTCGCGTGTTCTCGGGTAGGTGCACCAAAAAATTTATACATTTAAGCATGTAATGGGCAAACAAAAAATGAGGTATACCCGAAGGCACTGCAGTAGTACTTAATGTAACTTTACTTCTTAAATGTTAATGTTTTACTGTTTAATAATTTATACGCTTCTTATATGTTGTTCAAATTCTTTTATCAAAATACCACTGAAAGCGTGTGTGTGTGTATATATGTGTATATATATATGTTGATATGTGGATGTGTATATGTATATATATATATATATATATATATATATATATATATATATATATATATATATGTAGATATGTATATATATGTGTATATGTATATGTATATATATGTTTATATGTGTGTGTGTGTATTTTATATATATAAAACACAGCAACACTCATAACAATGACAACACAATTACATTGACAATCATGTTACGTTATTTTTAAAATGTTTCCTTTTTTTTTCATAACCTCTTTAACACACTACTTCTCCGCTGCGAAGCGCGGGTATTTTGCTAGTATATATATATATTTCAAATAGAGAATGCTTTATATGAAAAAGAGAATACACAGTTGAACAAACAAAATTAATATGTCACTCTTATATTCACACTAAGCCACAAATGATTGGTACCCTTGTGGTAAGTGTAGTTTAAAATGACTAAATGGCTATGTTAAACTCTTCTGTACCATAAATATGCAGAAATCATTAACTCAGCACACAGTACCTCCCACTGTTTACAAATTATCATAAAGCTGAGATTTGAACTCCTTTTAACTGTACTACTTGGCTGCACCCTGGTTTTTCTAATGTGGCTCTGTGACTGTGCTACACAGTTTAAACGTACCTCTGTACATGGTGTGGTATGTAACCCCAATTCCTGTTAGGCTTTTTAATAGCTTCATTTCTATGTCTAGTGGTGGTCATTAGAGGCTCCACCACCAAGAAGTACAGTTTTCACATAGTATCTTACAACCCCTGCAGGTCATTCATCAAAACTGACTTAAAATATTTGTTTTAAAATTATCTATTGTTGTATAAAAATTATTATTTTAAGAGCAAATATAGGCTTCATATCTTAGCATAACTCTTCCATCCATCCATCTATCCATGACTCTTAACTAGGTCCAAGTCATGAGAACAGTAGTTTAAGCATTGATGCCCTGACATCCTTCTTCCCCATCAACTCCTCCAACTCCTCCAGGGGGTTACCGAGGTGTTCCCAGGCCAGCCAAGAGATATAATGTCTCCATCATGCACTGGGTCTGCCCTGAGGTCTCCTCCCACTTGGACATGCCAGAAACACCTCTCAGGTGCCTCCTTTCAATGCAGAGAAGCAGTGTCTGTATTTTGAGCTATTACTGAATGTCTGCACTCCTCACCCTGTCTTTAAGGTTGAGACCAGACACCCAGTGAAGGAAACTGTTTTCTGCCGCTTGTATCTGCAATTTAGTTCTTTCAGTCACTACCAAAATCTCGTGGCCATAGGTGAGGATGGGAACATAGATCCACCAGTAAATCAAGAGCTTCACCTTTCAACTCAGCTCCCTCTTCTCAACAACTGACTGGTACAGCATTCACATGCATACATGTGGATGCTACTCTGATCTGTCGATCTCTCGCTCCCTTCGTCCGTTACCTTATCATAACCATCTCTGCTAAAGCAGCACAATCTTAACCAAGCAGTGTTGAGTGCCCCCGTGGTACAAGTGCTCCATTGCATTATGGGCAGGTCTTCATATTGGTGATTCAGGTCAGATTAATTTTAATTCCTTAGTAAATTAATCATTAAAAACAGTAATGATCCTGTCTTTGAGATGATGTGTTAATGCAATGCTCATTCTGCTGCTTTTCACAGAAAAGATAGATAGATAGATAGATAGATAGATAGATAGATAGATAGACAGATAGATAGATAGATAGATAGATAGATAGATAGATAGATAGAGTGAAAGGCACTATAGATAGATAGATAGATAGATAGATAGATAGATAGATAGATAGATAGATAGATAGATAGATAGATAGATAGATAGATAGATAGATAGATAGATAGATAGATAGATAGATAGATACTTTATTAATCCCAAGGGGAAATTCACATACTCCAGCAGCAGCATACTGATAAAGAACAATATTAAATTAAAGAGTGATAACAATAGCAAGTAGCAGCAAATTCTCAAATTATACTAATAATATGGATAAAGCAGGTTTGGGAAATAGATGGATGGATGTTATTTCTATAATGGCACATATTATTCCTGAATTTGGCAGAGAATACTTTATTAGATGTAATTTCTGTAAATGTCATGTTTGTTTGGTAAATTGATTGCGAAAATGCATTTTATGTACGTTCCTGTCTTTTTCTATCAATCTGCTTTGGTCAGCAGACTTGACCTTTTTCAGACCTCTTCATTGATTGCTGGCATAGAAGGCTGTAAGAAACATATGATTCCAATGGAACCTGAGTGCAGAGATTGATTACTATATGGCTGTCCAAAGCTGGATGACCCTAAATTCTCAGCACGAGGTGACAGAAAAGGACATGTCACTAAGTTGCAAGGTAATACTTTTGAGGTGGGAAAATCCACGTGTCAAGCACACGGAACAAAATGAACATAATATGTATAGCCATAGTGTTTTAAAATGGGGCTCTTTAGATAAACGCTCATCTCGTTTATTGTCCAAGACAAAAATCAAATGCTCTTTAGCGTACATCTCCCACAAAGCAGGAAGTCAACTCAAAAACATGGTATTTAGGCTGAACAGCCAGTAGTAAGGTCACGTTGGTAGCAGAGCTCCGTCTAGCGGGTTGATCTTGCCAGAAATGACACCTTCCCTTCGGGAAGCTCGGGCTATTATGGAGACTGAACTGGAAGGGGCAGAGTCAGTGTCTCTTACTCGGCAGTTTCTTGACACAGTGGGGAGAAAAGGAGATGACACTGTTAGCGATAGCACCCCCTCTCATCCCAGCAGGTTATTATACACAGAACCTGTAAAGAGGTCCTCCGACGTGCATTCATGACAACATGCCTACTGCCTCTCCTTTCCTTTCATCTGCAAACTTGAGAACTGGTGACAGGAAGACAGTGGCATCACTTTTGAGTTCTGGTCCCCTGAGCCCACCTCTTCCGCCTCTTAATTGGCTCTGCCACCATCTTGCCTGAGTCTAGTTGTAGAGTTGTGTCTGAAAATGCTTTATGCCTTGTTTGTGCTTCATTTACAGTAGTTGTGGGGAACAACAGAAAAATGCTTCCCCACTAAAATAAAGGTGTGCTGTGTGATAAGACTGGGCTCTGTGTCTGTTGTGTCCGGGGTTTGGGGAGCTGTATACCCCCTATATATATTTATATATATTGTGGAACGTGGCCCGGACACAGACAGGTAGTCATGTTTCAAGCACCACCACACGTTTAATTACAGTCGCTATTTTCAATTGTGCACACAAACCCCCAAAACTCCCCCAAAGTCCAGGCGTCTTCACTATGCCTCACTGTCTTCAGGCCGCCTCTTCTCCTCTCCACCCGAGTTCTGTCCTGCTCCTCACCCAACTCCAGCCCCCGAATGGTGGGAGGTGGCCCCTTTTATAATCACCCAGATGTGCTTCAAGTGCCTCCCGACAATCTTCCGCCGGCACTTCCCAGTGTGGCTAAAGTGTCGGCTGCGTACCCGGATGCACTCCGGGTGTCCCCGATCCTCTTCCCCCCAGCACTTCCGGGTGTGGCGGAAGTGCTGAGGTCCAGGGCTCCAAAGGCATTGGGGCGGCCCCTGGCAGTGACCATGGGCCTCTACAGGTTTGAGCTTCAAAGCTCTGTACCTGTGGTCCCCATAGCCACCAGGGTGGTTGCCCCCACGTAGTCTGGGGGAGGCGTAAGCACTCCTCCAGTCCTCTGGGGCATGCCAGCCAGGAACCCCCCCCCCCCCAGCCACCATACTTGAACCACCCAGCTCAAGTATACGGGTAACTGTTCCAAACCAAACCTTTTTTCTGTGTGTTGAGGCTATTTATTTCATATATAAAGGTTTGGTTTGGGACAGTTACCCGTATACTTGAGCCAGGGCTGCTAAAGGCAAATTAAGTTACAGAGATATGCACAGGTTTGAGTCCAACATTTGACTGACTTGACACCGGAAGTGGTGTGGGTTTAAAGGTGTCTGCCATGAAGTTGTCATTGTCAGTGCCGGAACCGGAAGTGGGGTGGCCAGAGCCGGAAGTGATCTCTTCAGGACCGGAACCAGAAGTGTCGTAGTCGGAGCTGGAAGTGGTGTCTTCAGGGCCGGAACCGGAAGTGACGTCTTTAGGGCTGGAAGTGGAATCAGGAAGAATTTCCAGTTTTTGATTTGCAGAGATAACAAAGAAAGGATTAATGCGCCCCGCCACAACTCTGGCCTGGCATGGAATTACCTTCAGTTGGTCCTTTTAGCTGCCTCCTAATCACATTATATTATATTATATTATATTATATTATATTATATTATATTATATTATATTATATTATATTATATTATATTATATTATAATATAATATAATATAATATAATATAATATAATATAATATAATATATATGCATAGGTCTACCTGCTGTGCCTGTGTGGGTTTTTCTGTCTTCCACATTCCGCACCTGTGCAGGTTAAGATAACTGGTGATTTTAAACTAGCCTTGTGTGGGTGACTTGCACCGCAATCCAGCCTGAATTGGATTATACAGTATTCAGATAATTATGTTACCAGTCTCATAAACAAAACATCCATTAAATAAACTGCTTAGGAATGGCTGCAAGTCCAATGTACTCTAAAAAAATGCATAATAAACAATAATAGTGTGTTAATTAATGGGTGCTGATAAACTATTAAGCTATATTAAGCTACAGGTCTTTACTCTGAGCCGGCACAGAGCACTGCACTGTAAGACAGTATGTTATAAAACAAACCAAACAAAGATTTGTTATATATATATATATATATATATATATATATATATATATATATATATATATATATATGTGTGTGTGTGTGTGTGTATATGTATATATATAAATTATTCAGAAGATGACTAATGTGTTTTTCACATAAATCTGTTTTTCTCTTATTGTATATTTATCCATATGTTAAATTGTGTTGAAAATTTATCAGATTGTTTATGACTTAGGGATATTACTGTAATGTCTCCACATAAGCCATGTAAAGAGAATAATGAAAAAGGTTTCAAAGGAAATTGACTAATAAAGCAAAATTGTGACTAAATAAATCAAGAAAGATTCTTTTGTGTGCATGTTTTTCACCGTTGCTTAGTTTATTTTTGAACAACAAGATAAAAGATCTAGAATTGCATTGTTTTAATTGTGTTGCCTGCTATTCAGCTTCAGCAGAGTGAAGCTTTTATATTTTACTTGGGTGCACAATAAAATCTGACCTCATTTAATACATGCTTCTGGTAGAACAAAATTATTTGTACAGCTTGAAGTAATCTGGCTATATTTTACACTATTGATCGCGCTTTTCCTGTATAATTCTGAACTCTGTTGCCACTCAGCCCTAATACCCAAGATGCTGACCTTGTCTTTTTTGATTTTTTTTTCTTATGGACTGTTTTGTAACTAATATACTTCTGAGGCTATTATTTTAAGTGCTTTGCTATTGTGTCACACCGTGAAAAATTCTGCTTAAATGGCTGATTGATTGATTGACAAGATTATCCTACTCTTATTAGAAACACTCCTGCCAAACAATCCAAGCTACACTGAAGAAAGTTTAAACATGCTGCTCTCCTGGCTGACATCTGAATACTTGATTATTTTTATGTAATGAATCATTCTTACTCACATTCATTGTTAGACGTTATTTGACACAGTTGTTTTGGAAATGAAATATGTACATTGCAGAAAGCAAACAAAGATGAAAATCATTCTGAAGAAATGCCTATGACTTGAACTGTTTTCAAATCTTCATATTTCAGATCATACATATTCAGTAATATAATGTATTTAAAAGCAAAGTAGGGTTTTCTTATATTTTATATGTGCAGGGCAAAAATATATCCACCACCTGCTATCATTTATGCGCACAAAGCTGAGATGGCTTCTCATCAATAAAGAATATTCCCTGGAAAGGCTTTCACCTCCATTCGTGACTTAGTCTAGTTAGTTTAAACAAAGTTCTTTTTCAGACAGTGATGTTTGCAGATTAGAGATCATTCTTTTAACCCTTTAAACTTGACTCAGGATGCTGACCTACATGGTGATGGTGGGTTTGTAATGCTACGCTGGCCCTGTATCAGTGTGTGCAGGCGAGTGATTGGACTGAAGTGCCATCCACAGTTGTATCCTACTCGGTACCAAATGCAGCTGGGATGGACTGCAGGTACTCCATGATCCTGTAATAGAAGAAGTAGATTTGGAAAATGGAACAATGGATTTTAGTCTCATTTATATCAATAAGAATGGTATTCCATCTCATCTTTTTATTTCAAGTTGCTTTTCCCAGTGACCTAAAAGGTCAGCCCAGTTACAGTTTTCACCTCTTCTATGGGCAATTCCCAGACATTCTTAAGACAACCTAAGATATATAGTCCCTCCATTGTGTCCTGGGCCTGACACAGGGTTTCCACCCAGTGGGATGTACCTGAAGTAGCTCTGTGATGATCTGTCCAGAAGGCATTCGTATGGCACACCACAGCCACCTCAACTATCTCATCTTGACCCGTTAGGGCAGTGACTCTGCTCTGAGCCTCTTCCAAAATAGAGAGTTTCTCATCCTATTATGGAATGTTAGCCCAGCGGCTTCATTTTTGACACTTACACGCAGAGTCTCATTCAGACAGGCATGGACCACAGCTCATGACTGTAGGTGAGGAAAGGGATGTGGATCATTCAGTAAACCAAGAGTTTTGTCTTCAGACCCGACTTCCATTTCACCATCATGGACCACCATAACAGCAGCAGAATAGCTGCCACTGAATAGCACTGTACATTCCGTTGTAATAAAAATATATGATTCATAACTCCTAATTATTTAAAATACCAACAAAAGCAGTCTTATAAGTTTATTGGGGATGGATATTTGTTTCAATATCAATATGCAGTTGAGCAAAGAAAAAGGAATTGAATCAGTTAACAGGAGGACATTTTCATTCTTGGCGCTCTTACCGTTTTAACCTTATAAAATCTGAAATAATGTCTAAGAAATGGATATAAAAGTAGTGCTTCAAAGTTACAATACTACTAGATGAAAAACAGATTAGACAGCATAATGTAGGAAAGCATCCAGCGCTCAATGACAGTTCTCTTACCACAGAATGATCACTGATTATTTCTGAAATCACAAACCACAAAGCAGCCCCTTCTTGAAAAAAGCAAATCTTTGTCTTCACTTGCCTCCAGCAATTCCACTAACTTCTGAGGGCCCATTTAATGGCTTTATCTGTGGAATGCTGTGTGCTATACAAAAAAAAAAAGGTTTTGAACCACGCAGAGTTGTATTTCACAGAGTGCTTGCATGCTGCAGTAAGGCTATCTTTTTGTCTGTGGTTACTTGCTGAGTTAATAGGAAGCCAAGCAAGCAGTGTGTGATTCCATTTTGTCTTTGTGTTAGTTTGATGTTGCTTGTTTCTTTCATGATATTTTTTTCCTGTTTACAATAACTACATCTCGACATTTGGAATTATGTGCTTCCAACTCAATAGTTAATTTTGGGGTCTGCAATTCTGAAAGGTTATAGGCCAATAATGAGGATATCCCATGTTGCCCATCTATCCAATGTATGAAGGAATCATCTAGTCACAGTTTACTATAAATGTACTGACATTAAGGCACTTTTGATATTTTGTGCTTCATATTAACCTCATAATTTTTGTGATGCCCTGAAAATAAGAATGAAAATAGGAAAGACTTAGAAGTGGGAAATAAAACAGCCTGAATTAGCATTAGCCACCATAATTTGAGGTGTTCATAAGAAATGTAGTGATTTACTTCATGAGGTAGAAGTGCATAAACAAAAAAAGTTACATTAAATATTTGAAGTATTCAAAATTGTCCTTTAATTTAGATGTTTAAAGTTTAAAAATTCTTGATTGTAATAGAAATGAGTAATTTTTCACCTTCTGATAGAGCAGTGATTCTCAGGGTTAAGTCCTCTGGGCCTCCTATGGCTGCAGGTTTTCATCGCAACCCAATTCATTCTTCTCTGGACTCCTATCTTAATTCTTCAACCGTTATTTCCCAGTTTCTATGTTTTTTTACAACCAACCAGAAATTACAAGCTGGTGATGCTGGTTATTTAGACAATTATCTATATATATATAAAACAGTTCCATGACTGACTGATAGACAATGCACAGACCAAACCGCTTGACCTAAAGGGCTGAAATTTCGACAGTGCATTCCTATAATGACATGGATAACCGCTAAGAAAGGATTTTTTGAAATTCCATCCCTAAGGGGGTGAATTGGGAGGCATCAACTATATCTGTTCTCTTGCCACTGAGAAGAGGGGCGAATGACACGGCGCGCATGCGTGGAATGAGGAAGGGGATGTTTCTGTTTCTGCCTGATGGTAAAGTGAGCGACAGCCGTGCATCATTTGCGTGAGTGACCTGATGCTATGCAGTTCGGTCTATAAATGATAACCCTGTAAAATGACTTAGGTTCACAGCAAATCTTTCGAGTGGTCATTTTCATGCTTATGTTTCACAAAAAAAGTATCCTCTTCTGAAAGTTTTGACTTCAAATATGCCAAAGTTTATTATTACCAGAAAAATAACAACACAAGGATTAAAAAGACCCGCATCTCTGCTGTGTTCATTAATGACATGTTGCTGAAGTCCTTTGACGGAGAAGAAATGGTCTACAAGTCGATAGACACTGTCTGTAATGCAGATGAAGCCGTTAACTATCCGGTAGAGTTTTTAAATTCCCTTAAACCACCGGGTCTTCCATACCATAGGCTTACTCTGCAGAAGAGCACACCCATAATGCTCCTTTGGAATTTAAAACCACCGAAACTATGTAATGGCACTAGACTGCAAGTCAAAGCCCTGCATAAAAATGTAATCGAAGCCATTATTTTGACCGGGTGTGCTCAAGGAGAAAAAGTGTTCGTGCCACACATTCCTCTAATATCCAATGACCTCCCCTTTGACTTTAAGAGGCTGCAATTTCCCCTCAAAGTATGCTTCACCATGACGATAAATAAGTCTCAGGGCCAAACTTTGAAATACGCTGGCATAGATTTAAGGGAAGATTGTTTCTTCCACGGTCAGTTTTACGTAGCTTGCTCACGCGTAAGTTCGCCCACGAAACAAAAAACAAACAAAAAATATTGTTTATAAAATAATCCTCTAAAAACCAATTAAATATTTACACAGTCACGACGTCAGAAGTTCCACGCGATCAAAGTCACGGGCAATAACTATAACTTCATATATATATTTCCGAAAAAAAAGTATATTAAAACAGAGTCCCGCTCGGACGAAGTCGCGGGTAAAAGCTAGTATACTAATAAGCACACAAGTGGGTAACACTGAGGTAGCTTCTCCTTTCAACGTCATTTGTGCTGGTGTCTGCTGTTATATGGTGGTAGTTCTTCGTTCTAGTTATGATCCTTGTTGCTGTGATTTGACATAGGTTTAGAGTACTAAATTATCAATGTCAACAGCCTGACCATACGGCCATGTTTTGCTTGAAACAAATTAGAGGACTTGAATTTTAAGATCCTAAGGTTTAAAGTACTATCGTAACTAAGCAATATTTTTAAGCTGGAGAAAACAAGTTTTAGAACACATAAAAATGTGATGACTAAATAAAACATTCTTATTAAACACCACCCCTAAATTTGGAATGGATTTAGATAAAACTAAAGCTACATTCACACCGATATCTTTTCATTTAAAAATGCAGACATCGGTCTCCATTTTTATCCTTTCTCCAAACTACTCCATTGTGTTTTTAACTCCCAAAAGTGAAGACTTTTGAAAACCTTGTTAAGAGTTGTATATTTATGAAACTACTAGCTTGGCATGCAATGTGGATGAGTTAAAACATAGACTTTTGAAAAAGCAGAGTGTATCGCACTCATATTTGTTGAGCACGCCTCGAGTGTGTATTGCCCCTACTATATATGCAGGTACCAGAAACATCACTGTTGATGCTTTGGAGAAATCAAGAGAATTGATAGGTACTCCAAAAATTAAAGAATAAAAATGAGGTTATTTAGTTATATGTCTTGATGCTGTTACTTTGACTTTCTAGCTCTCTTTATTTCGCTGTCTTTTCTTCTGGATTTTGAAGGTCTTATAAATACTATGTTTAAGACAAGGTTCCTCGTCTGGCTTATTTTTTGTTAATTTTTTTATTCACAGTGTAGCCTGCAGGGGGTGCACCAGCTCCCTAAACCTGACACAGACAGACATAGACACAAGTTCAGCACAACACACAGGCTTTTATTCAGCTATGGGAAACTCTTCTTCTTTGAATTCCCACAATTCAGCCACAGTACAAAGCTCAAATAAAGTAAGTACAAATCACTCTCTGCCTTTGCCTTCTCTCTCTTATTCTTCTCTGTCTATCTGCCTGCACTTCTCCTCCAGCAAGTTTTGTCTTCTCCTTCTCCTTCCTGACTCCGGCTCTTGTAGCAGTGGCAGCTGGCTACTTTTATATAATCTCCGTGAGTACTTCCAGTGTCCCATGGGATTGGTCTGGAAGAACTTTCGGGTAAGGAGGGAGCCCCATGACATAGGGCTCAGGGATCCCCACAGCACCCCCTGGTAGCACCCCCAGGACCCAACAGGGCTGAGCCACCAAACTCCAACTCCCAGTATACCCTATGGGAATTCAAGGTGCTGTTGCAACCCAGGGGGGCTGCCACCTAGCAGTCCGGGGGAGATAATGAACATTAGAACAATCTAGATGAGAATGGGCCATTCAGCCCAACAAAGCTAGCTGTTCCCATCCACTTAATTCTTCTAAAACAACATCAAGTCGAGTTTTGAAAGTCCCTAAAGTCCTACTGTTTACCATGCTACTTGGTAGCTCATTCCAAGTGTCTATGATTCTCTGTGTAAAGAAACAACACTTCCTAACAAGTTTACAGCTGCGTCCCTATGTTCTTGATGAACTCATTTTAAAGTAACAGTTTTAAGCCACTGTACTAATTCCCCTGATAATTTTAAACACTTCAATCATGTCACCTCTTAATCTTCGTTTGCTTAAACTGAAAAGGCTCAGCTCTTTTAAAAACTGCACCCAGGACTCCAGATGAGGCCTCACCAGTGTGTTATAAAGCTTGAGCAGAACCTCCTGTGACTTGTACTCCACACATCAAGGCGCTATATAACCTGACAGTCTGTTAGCCTTCATTATGGCTTCTGAACACTGTCTGGACGTCAATAGCTTAGAGTCCACTACGACTCCTAAATCCTTCTCATAAGGTGGACTCTGAATTTTGAGACCACCCGTTGTGTATTCAAACCTCATATTTTTACTTCCTATGTGTAATTCTTTACATTTACTGACATTAAATTTCATCTGCCACAAATCTGCCCAAGCCTGTATGCTGTCCAAGTGCTTCTTTAATGATTTAACGGATTCCAAATTATCTGCCAATCCACCTTACTTGGTATCATCTGCAAACAACTCGCTTGTTACTTATATTCCTATCCAAATCATTTACAGTCATATGAAAAAGTTTGGGAAACCCTCTCAGCCTGCATAATAATTGACTCTCCTTTCAACCAAAAAGATAACAGTTGTCTGTCTTTTGTTTCCTAGGAACATCTGAGTACTGCGGTGTTTTCCGAACAAAGATTTTTAGTGAAGCAATATTTAGTTGTATGAAATTAAATCAAATGTGAAAATCTGGCTGTGCAAAAATTGTCATTGTCATTGCCTTGTCATTGTGCTGATTTGAATGCCTTTCACTGCTCAATGCTGATTACTTGCAACACCAAATTGGTTGGATGAGCTCGTTAAGCCTTGAACTTCATAGACAGGTGTGTCCAATCATGAGATATAAAGCTATTTAAGGTGGTCAATAGCAAGTTGTGCTTCCTTCCCTTTGACTCTCTTCTGAAGAGTGACAGCATGGGATCCTCAAAGCAACTCTCCAAAGATCTGAAAACAAAGATTGTTGAGTCTCATGGTTTAGGGGAAGGCTACAAAAAGCCATCTCAGAGGTTTAAACTGTCAGTTTCAACTGTAAGGAATGGAATCAGGAAATGGAAGGCCACAGGCACAGTTGCTGTTAAACCCAGCAGGTCTGGCAGGCCAAGAAAAATACAGGAGCGGCACATGAGCAGGATTGTGAGAATGGTTACAGACAACCCACAGATCACCTCCAAAGACCTGCAAGAACATCTTGCTGCAGATGGTGTATCTGTACATCGATCTACAATTCAGCGCAATTTACACAAAGAACATCTGTATGGCAGGGAGATGAGAAAGAAGCCCTTTCTGCACTCACGCCACAAACAGAGTCGCTTGTTGTATGCCAATGCTCATTTAGACAAGCCAGATTCATTTTGGAACAAAGTGCTTTGGACTGATGAGACAAAAATGGAGTTATTTGGTCATAACAAACATGGCGGAAGAAGAACACCGCATTCCAAGAAAAACACCTGCTACCTGCTGTCAAATTTGGTGGAGGTTCCATCATGCTGTGGGGCTGTGTGGCTAGTTCAGGGACTGGGGCCCTTGTTAAAGTCGAGGGTCTGATGAATTCAACCCAATATCAACAAATTTTTCAGGATAATGTTCAAGTATCAGTCACAAAGTTGAAGTTACGCAGGGGTTGGATATTCCAATAAGACAATGACCCAAAACACAGTTCGAAATCTACAAAGGCATTCCTGCAGAGGGAGAAGTACAATGTTCTGGAATGGCCGTCACAGTCCACTGACTTGAATATCATCAAAAAGCTATGGGATGATTTGAAGCAGGCTGTCCATCAAATTGAACTGAACTGGAGAGATTTTGTATGGAAGAATGGTCAACAATACGTCCATCCAGAATCCAGACACTCAAAGGCTATAGGAGGACACCGTCTAGAGGCCAAAAGGAGACTCAACTAAGTATTGATGTCATATCTCTGTTGGGTGCCCACATTTATGGACCTGTCTAATTTTGTTATGATGCATATTGCATTATTTTTTGATAATGCAATAAACTTAATGTCACTGCTGAAATACTGCTGTCTCCATAAGGCATGTCATTTATTAAAAGGAAGTTGCTACTTTGAAAGTTCAGCCAATGAGAAACAAAAATTCAAAGAATTAAGAGGGGTTCCCAAACGTTTTCATATGACTGTATATATATATATTAAATAGTGTATATTAAAAATAGCAGCGGCCCTGAGCACACATTCTCCCTCGGTCCTTACATTTCAGAGGCATCCCGGCCTTCCACCAACGACAGATTATGATCTTTTCTGTTAAACTTATTATTATTAATCTACATATTTATTTCGTGTTAATTTTGTTTTATTTATTTATTATATAGTTTCTGTCCATGTAATCACGTTCCATAATGTTTCTTGTGTTTTGTAGGTGGATTAACTCTTACGTTTTTAAATACTGTTATTTTTCCTCCATTCCACTATTATAAAGAGTCCTTTGGTAGCCATTTTTTAATTATGGAAGATGCTAATGGATGTTCACTCCTTTGTGGGGCAATGTGATTATTTTTGGGACCTTGTTGATAAATTTTTTTAATTTTTCAAGCGAAGGCCCCATTTGATCCAATGTAGCACAAAGCCAGCCTGTAGAGTAACAACTCAGGCTGCCTTGGGGTGCTCCTTGTTAGTACAGGCTGGTAGGATTCTGGTCTGCTTCGTGGCTACACTTTTGAGGTAATTTTGTGTGCTGCTGAATCACAAATCACAAATTTGTTTTAAAGAACTGGTATTTTTCCTGTTTTGTGTCGTTTCTTTGTTTATTCTCGTGGGACAAAAAACAAGGGTGCAAGGTGAGGATAATGAGGGTATTTCCACCCCTTCTTGCTTCTACATCTATTCTGTTTTGAGATATAGTAGTAATATAATATACAGCCCTAATCCTTCTAGGAGTTTTTATCCCAAAAAACATTATTAATTTTTTTTTCCAATAAAAATTGCAAATATAATCCAGTAGTAATTCTGTACTCTTTGCTAATTTTTTTTCACAGCAGGGTTCTGTGTAAAATCCATTTAATGTTATTTATTTATTTATTTTTATTATTATGAAACATGCATTTTAAAAGCTTCTTGAAAAAATCTTTCATTTTATCTGCATTTATCAGCTTGTGATAAGTAGTGTAGGTTGATTAATCTCTTTCTCCATGGTTTTGCACAAATTGAAAATTTCTAATGAATAATTGCTTTCTTCATACCCTTTAGAAAAACAAAATTATCATCACATCTGAGGTACTAAGTCTAGTATCTCTTATATGAACACTTTTGGCACGGATGTTAATCAATCTTACTATCAAGATAATAAAGAAGGATAAAGGTGTGTTTCCAAATTATTCTTGCATGCTTGAGCATCTTGTGTGTGCTTTTGCAGCCGATTGTCTTCTTATCCACAGTATGTTCTTAACTGTGAACATATTGTATATTGGATAATAAGCAGTTATACACAGGCTAACTGTAAGTTACCTTATTACAAATCTAATCAATTTATCCCTACAAAAACATAATTTTGTATTCCATTTCAAAAACTAAGATGGGTATGAAAAATGAGTCTTGTAAGAGTGAGTAGCCTATACTTTACATTCTCAATATGAAGTATTAGATTTGACCAAGGAGTAAAGAGGAATTAAGGAGTGTGACAGGAAAAGTGAAGCAAAACAGAGTAAGATCAGCTGGATCAAGGCAGGCCAGTTTTGTTGCACTGCAGGTGTGCCCTTGACCCAGACCAAAGCACAGAGACAGAGTACAAGCTACAGTGTGCTACGTAATCATTCACCATACACAACATAGAGGAGAGACTTTAAACTCTTCAGGTAAGAGGCCTTTTGCTTCAAATTCAAGGTCTTTTTAAGCTGGACAAAAGTGGATTGCATGCTGGAGAAGTTAGAACACAAAGCTGGACTTCAGGTATTTTTTATTACTTCATACTTCTGTGTACTTAGTTGTGAATCTCACAGAACCAACCATGAGCTTGAAAAACAATGTCTGAAATATTCACGGCACTGTGAGAATCTGCAAAAGATCATGTCAATATGTTCTGGTACTGGTGTGGGTTTTTCTCCAGTTTTTGCAAGGGTGGGGGGTCATGCTGGAGAAGCCCCCTTCACTCCACTCTGTTGTTTTTTAAAATTGACGATTTTCTTGAAAACACATAACCTGCAAGAAAAGAAGACACCTGAGAGTGGAATGATTAGCAGCACCTCATTACATCTGCTTGGACTGATTGTAGATTTGCAGCACTCAGGTTGTATGATTCTGTGCATCTCCGTATATCTGCTGTTAATGGTTTTAATGCTAATAAATATCATCCATCCATCCATTTTCCAACCCGCTGAATCCAAACACAGGGTCACGGGGGTCTGCTGGAGCCAATCCCAGCCAACACTGGACACAAGACAGGAACCAATCCCGGGCAGGGTACCAACCCACCGCAAGACACACACAAACACACACCAAGCACACACTAGGGCCAATTTAGAATCACCAATTCACCTAACCTGCATGTCTTTGGACTGTGGGAGGAAACATAAATATCATTTTTAAGGTTTTTTTTTTTAAAGCTTAAAACTTAGTTACTGTATTTACTCGCTTTTAAGTTGGGTCTTCAAACCCAAAAAATCGATCATAAAATCAGACCCTGACTTATACGCCTGTTCAAAAATACAACACTTAGATTTTTTTTAACATCTTCTTGCCTCCTCCAATCTCACATCAGTTACTTAGACACGTCGAATTTTGTTGCAGCAGCGCACTTAGCAATTTCTTTGGCCACTTCAACGACGTTTAATTTAAAACCAGCTTCGTATTTTCTTCGGATCGAACTCTCCATCATAGATAAGGGATGCTCTTACGCTAAAGGTGTATGAGGGTGTGAGATACAAAAAACACAAAACAGTGCAAGCGTCGCTTCGGAATATTTTGGGTATTACCGTGTGGTCACGTAGGCACAATAGAGAGGAATAAAAGGCAGTGTGCTCTGTGGTGACTCTCTCAGGTGGGTGTTAGCATATCGTAATCTCTTGGACCAATAGCGTGTGTTTTCTGCATTCGACTTGTACGACCGACATTATAAAATACCAGGAATTATACGGTAAAATCAAGCCTCGACTTAACTGTGGGAGAGCTTAAACGCGAGTATATACGGTATTTTGTCTAATTATTACTAGCAAGCTCAGAAACTAGATTCTCCATTGCTTGTCTAGCTGCAGTCCCTGAGGAACGCTTGAGGACGTATGAGTGAAACTCTCTCTTAGTTGTTAAACTGGGTTAAGTAAAGGTTAGCAAATACATTATATGGCCAAAAGTGTCTGAATATCTGACCATTACACCTACTTGAACATATTAGACAACCCTCTACAAAACCATGGGTATTAACATGGAGATGACCCTATCCTTGTGGCTATAAAAACTTCCACCCTTTTGGGAAGGCTTTCCACAAGAATTTTGAGGTGTCCTGAGAAATGGGTGCCCATTCAGCTAAACAGGCATTTGTGCAGTTAAGTAATGATGTTGGACAAGAAGACCTGGCTTGCAGTTAGCATTCTAATTCATCCAAAAGGGTTGAGGTCAGGGCTCTGTGCAGGCCAGTTGAGTTTTTGCAAACCAAACTCATCAAACCATGTCTTTATGGGCCTGGCTTTGTGCACTTGAGCACAGTCATGCTTGAACCAAATAGGGATTTTCCCAAATTGTTGCCAAAAAGGTCGTAAGCACATGATTGTCTAAAATGTCTTTGCATGCAATAGCATTAGCAGTACCCTTCACTGGAACTAAGGAACTTAGCCAAAAGTATGTAAAACAGCCTCAGGCCATTTTCCTTCCTCCATCAAACTTTACAGGAGTCACTACCATTTTCCTGGCATCCACCAAAAACAGATTTGCCAGGTGGTGCAGTGGGATTCATCACTACAAAGGACATGTTTTAACTGCTCCAAAGTCCAATGACAGCGTGCTTTACTTCACTCCATCCAAGACTTGGCATTACACATAAAGATCTTAGGCTTGTGTGGAGGTGCTTGGCCATGGAAACCTGTATCATGAAGCTCCAGATGCACAGTTCTTATGCTGATGTTGCTTTGGAACTCTGTTATGAGTGATGCAACAGAGGATAGGTGATTTTTGGACATTACGTGTCAATGCCAGAAGGTTTGCTGTGTCTCCCAGCATAGTTTCAAAGGCATGGAGGAGATTCCAGGAGACAGCCAGTTACTCTAGGAGAGCTGGACAGAACCATAAAAGGTCCTTAACCCATCAGCAGGACTGACTGGTATCCGCTCCTTTGGGCAAGGAGGAACAGCATGAGCATTGCCAGAGCCCTACTGGGCTGCACCTCAGACTGTCCTGGGCCACTGGTGTGAATGTCTCTGACCAAACAATCAGAAACAGACTTCATGAGGATGGCCTGAGGGCCCGACGTCCTCTAGTGGGCCCTGTGCTCACTGCCCGGCACCGTGGAGCTCAATTGGCATTTGCCATAGAATACCAGAATTGGCAGGTCCACCACTGGCACCCTGTGCTTTTCACAGATGAGAGCAGGTTCATCCTGAGGACATGTGGCAGATGTGAAAGTTGTCTGGAGAAGCCGTGGAGAACATTCTGCTGCCTGTAACATCGTTCAGCATGACTGGTTTGGTTGTGGGTCAGTGATGGTCTGGGGAGGCATATCCATGGATGGACACACAGACCTCTACAGGCTAGACAACAGCACCTTGACTGCCATTAGGTATTGAGATGAAATCTTTGGATCCATTGTCAGACCCTATGCTGGTGCAGTGGGTCCTGGTTTCCTCCCGATCCATGGCAATGCCCGGGCCTTATGTGGCGGGAGTATGCAGGCAGTTCCTGGAGGATGAAGGAATTGATACCATTGATTAGCCCCCACACTTGCCTGACCCCAGTCCAATAAAACACCCCTCTGACATTATGTTTGGGTCCACCCGACGCCACCAGGTTGCATCTCAGACTGTCCAGGAGCGCAGTGATGCTCTGGTCCAGATCTGGGAGGAGACCCCCCAGGACACCATCTGTTGTCTCATTAGGAGCATGAACACATTGTCAGACATGCTTACAAGCAAGTGGGGGCCATACAAACTACTGAGTACGATTTGGAGTTGCTGCAATGAAAATTGGACAAGTCTGATGCATCATTTTTTCACTTTGATTTTCGTGATGTCTTTGAATTCAGCCATCTCTAGATTGATCATTTTCATTTCCATCAAACGATTTGGCATCCTTTCATTCCTAACACATCACCATATCAGTCCATATCAGTAGAGATGTCCAGCAGGATTTTTTTTTTCCCATTGAGATCTGATATGTTTTCAAAGTGTTTCTTTAATTTTTTTTGAGAAGTTTATATTGTTCTGTTACACCATGCTTATTTTTCATTCTAATTTCAGACACCCACTATCCTCTGTTTACATGTGTTGCCCATAGATATGCTTGTTTTGGTCAACGGCTGTTCAAATCACTTCTGTTTTGAGTTTAATGATAAAGTTAAAGCAGCTATCTTGGGTTTAACTTGCACTCATGAAGTTCATTTTCTCAGAATTGACTCACCATATTAAATACAGTGGGTGGGAAGTGATGACTGAGTATGTTACCAGTATAATGCAGCAAGCTTTTGGAGGCCTTGTCCTACTTTGCTGTGATGGAAATTTCAATTCATAATAAAATGATTCCCATGTAAACACACACAAAAAAGTACCCTCCATAGTAGGTCTGTACAAGCATAGCTACACTTTCTGCAAAAAGCACTAAAAGAAGTAGGTATAAAGATTTATCAGTTTTACTGTATGATTATTTAAAGATCAAAGCTGCCACTTTTCTTTCCAAAATGTATGATTTATAAGAGGATGATGAATAACATGACATTGATGACTTGTTACATGTATGCCACGTAAATGTAGAATGTCTTTTGAGCCAGTCTGAGCCAGCAGCAATTCTGCCAACCAAAGTCTGCTGTTTTCACCACTTTCTCAACTAAATCATTCCCACTAGTATTTTTTGCAGAATCTATTACACCATCCACCTCAAGGTATGCTGTCTTCTCCATTGAGCCACCTCAACCCATATGTGCTATTTAACTTAAAGATCCACCTACCTCTGCATCAGTTGTTGCTTCTTATGGACTTCCATTGCCTGTTGCCTGTTTTTGCTAATACTGTGCAGCCAGCAACATCAATACGAGCCTAGATTTATTTTGATCCATTTACTTATGCCCAGCTAACTGTTTTCTTAGAACTTGTGCCTTAATATTTACATTGTGTAATGGGGTTCATTTGCTATTCAGGCTTACTGCATCTCTGCCACCTGGACCCTCAGTTTTGTTTTTAGCCAACAACCCAATATCTGAGGATTATGCCTTTTTTCTGCTTGGGCCTTCTGTGCCATGCCTTCTTTGCTTTGCCTGAATTTGTTGCATTTGTCAAATGGGTGCTTCTGACTTGCTGCTTGCATTCCCATGGAAGGGCGCAATCTCTTCATCAGCTGAGTGCTGCCAACAGGTTGTTGCTTCTGCCCAACGGCTATTAGAGTGCCATTAGGATGCCACTGTCAGCCCTCTTCCGTCAAAGAATTCCAGTGTACAAGAGGTGAGTATTAGGGAATCCATTCCCGGACGGGTTTATCCACTCCCAGGAATTCGGGAATCCCGCATTTCATTCCGGGGAGTCCCGGGCATGTCACATTTGAACGGTTTTAGAACGACCGACACTTATTTTTAATAAAACTACTGCAATATGTTGACACAAATAAAAGACTAACCTTATCTACAAGCAGTTCATGCTGTCATAGAAGTACATGTATCTTTAGTTGTGGTAATAAGAGTATAGAAAGCACAACGTCCTCACAGGTGGTGCAGTGGTAGTGCTGCTGCTTTGCAGTAAGGAGACTGTGGAAGATTGTGGGTTCGCTTCCCGGTTCCTCCCTGTGTGGATAGCGCTTTGAGTACTGAGAAAAGCGCTATATAAATGTAATGAATTATTATTAACGTGTCCAGCATGCGGTCGTCCATGCGAGACCACACGTTCATGCAGAAGTATGCCTGCTGCTGAGAAAGCACGCTCTGCCTCCACTGAAGTAGGTGGCACAATCATCAGATTCTGATACACTTGTTCTAAACAACGCCCGCGCTTTTACTGATGCATCCAGTTTCTTGTCATCATTCTGTGATGGCAAGTTTCTTGGCACAGATAATGTGGATGCAACAAACAGACGCATTGCAATTTCAAGTTGCTGTTCAAAGCTGTTGTCTGATTAAGTGCAAGCTGCAGCAATGGTGCCATCTTAATTATTTTCTACTATAACTGTTATTTCTTGATCGATTTTTACACTTTTACATGCTATTTATGTGAGCTTGGCCGTTCCCATTTTCCCGGGAATTACAGCGGTTTCATTCCTAGGAATGCAGGAATGAAAAATGTACCGGGAATTCCCTAGTGAGTATAAACCTAAAACACCTTTTAGTTTATCTCTTATATCACAATTGTCCCTGATGGGGTGTAACATGCCTTCTGCCCCGATGGGCCAAAATCTTCTCGCCTCACCTTAATAGCTGGGCCAAAGTCTTCATACTTGGTCATCCCAGCCTAAGGATGAACTATTATTATAATAATTCATAATTTCAGGAGTTCTGCTGTTTATCAATTTAGTACCATGCACATTTAAAAATATAAATACTAATTACTTAAATGTGTTAAAATAATGAAAAAGAAACTGATGAGGAACTTCAAAACATGCATAAGCTAGAGTAATGTTATAAGCATTTCATCGCACATTCTGTCACATCTCAAGATTTATTGCTAAAACACCTTTTAGAGTATTTCATAGTAGAAACAAAACCATAACTTATTTACAGATCTAATCTAATTAATGTGTACACACTAGAGCAGTAGAAAGCATCCATATACACCTAAAATGTGCTTGCTTGATTATAGAATTGTTGTACCAAATGTAGATCAGAGATAAATAAACATACTACTTTAATTATACATAGAATCAGGCCTTTTAACATGCATTTTAAATAGACAGTCAAAAAATCCATGCTACAATTCTGGCAACTGTTACCTTAGTACTATATACGTGGAAAAATCAAACATGATTAAAATGGTTAGAATCAGGCAAGTAGTTTCTGAAGCAGATTTAATTAAAAAAATCTTGAAAGTATAGCCAAGCTATAATTTAAGTATGTGTAATCTAACATGAGACATAAATGAAATTCTAAAATCCTATGACCTTTTTACTTACTGGAAGAGACATTTCCGACCTAAATAATTACATACTGATTATGAATCTTTCTGTATTGGCAGTTTTTAAGTTAACGCTTAACATCCAACTAAATCAAATTTTCTGATTCAAATATAAGCATTATGTAAAATAATCTCTGCTTGTCTATTAAATCTTGGCAAAGCAACTCCAACTCCAAAGCAGTTTATGATATTACAAGGCTGTCATTTATGTAGATCTGTAGTCCCTTTGCATTACAGACCACATTTAAGCATTTCATGCTTTTTAGTTCCAAATTTCTGGTATAAGATTTATGATTATTGGAATCAAATCAAAAACTAATGTGAAAGTAAAGAAATTCAAGTAATTAGCATGGTTTAGACAATTATTGTTTTTTTTTAGGCACATTTTCAGTGAGTAAGAATTATGAAAACCTTTTAGCTAACCAGGTTTGACAATGTTGTTGTATTATTTTAGTCATGGACACCATAGAGCTAGAGTGGCTAACCATGCTGCCTACAGAGTCTTGTGTTTAAATTCCAGCCAGGTCCCTGTCATATGTGTTTAGTACCTTTTCTCTTATCTGTGTACACTTTGCTACAGTAGTGTCCTCTGGTTCCTCCCAAATAACAAACACAGATTAGGTCAATTGGTGACCTTAAATTAAATGTGTGTGTGCTTGAGTGATAAAGGACTGGCGTTTCACCCTTTGTTAGTTTCTGTCTTATGCCTGATCTGCTCATCTTCTGTGTTGCATGTAGTTGATATAAAAGGTACCAACTAACCTCTTCAGTTCTTTTTTCAATATGGTGGTAGGAAGATATGTAAAACGTGATTATACCATTTTTACATTTAACCTCTTCGCTATCTCACTTTTTGTGCTATACTTCATGTGTTTAACCCTAGTGGCCTCTATGGCTGCTTGTGCAGCTGACTGGTTTCCTATACTTTCACACCTTCAGTTCAACACAATATACCACCATTAGAGAGTTTCATAAAGGTGTCTACTATCTTTGTGCAGTCGTCTATGGGTTGATGTGCCTCCTGATGTTTTTGAAACCTTGCTTAGTATTGTTTTCACATGATAAGATTTATACTGTAGGTGACTAATGTTTCATGAACTACAATAGCAGACACATCCAAAAATGCTGTTTGCACATTAATCGCTTTGCATTTTAGGTCTCAGTCATCCACTGTCCTGTTTATTCAGTTCACCTTTATCTTAAAGATTACAACAGTTTTTCCTTTTCCAAATAGAAGTGGTCAAAGCAGAATAAATAAATACAGATGATAAACTTCAGTCGAATGTGCAGGGCAATGCCAAGGTAACAATAACAGAATAACAATGCAAAGTTAAGTATCGGTATAATAAAAGATATGTTTGCATTATGAACAGTCCCATAAGCAGAGATAATAAGGACATATCTAAGTGACTGGGCCATCAGCCTTGATCTCCAACAAAAGTTTTATTATCTTTGGAATTTTATAAAGGTATTCATGTTGCAATCAAAATGTCCACCGTTTAAAGCCTTAGATGTGTGGAGAACCGTGATGGACTGGTACCCAATTCAGGGCTGTTTCCTGCTTTAAGCCTGGTGATGCTAAGGT
Organism: Erpetoichthys calabaricus; assembly: GCF_900747795.2. Lineage (NCBI taxonomy): Eukaryota > Metazoa > Chordata > Cladistia > Polypteriformes > Polypteridae > Erpetoichthys > Erpetoichthys calabaricus. The sequence continues at coordinate 28,761,591 of NC_041409.2, read as the reverse complement.
AGACTTTGCCCGCTAACCCCTGCCCAGAATTGGATTACACAGGTTTGAGAATGTTGTGTAATTTTAGAAAGGAAGATGAACCCCTAAATATAACTGGAAGCAAATGCAGGAAAGTAAGAATAGGAGTTAAACATTTGTAATTCCTCATTCAAGTAATGGCTCTTGTTGCAGGATTGGGAATTACTTGTAGAGGAGAAATTAAATCATGTCAAAATGTATGTGAATAAAAAATTGCAATAGAAAATTTTACTTCAAAAAATGCATAAATTAGCTTTTAAATCCTGCATAGTGAAAGCATTAATTAATTTTCTTATATTTGTAACATGAAAATAGTAGGTCTTACAAAGTACAGTAATGTGAGCACTAAAGTGTCAAAGATAACACTTCAACTGCGTACAGATGAATTAAAAACTAATATTCAGAAATCTGGAGTTTAAAAAATGTACATAATCTGCAGAATTTCTATCCACATATGGAATTTCAGTTTTTTCATGTTTAAGGCAAATAGTTATCACTCATCTAGCATTTAAACTAAATGACAAAATTAGTTTAAGTCACAATTAGGGAAATGATCTCAGGTTTTATTGATAAGTACGGCTGAATGTGGTTGGCCCACATGGGAAAGTGAATATTATGATTGTAAATTGCAAGCATTCAGAAAAAAAGCACACATTAAGGGAGAAAATGTTTAACTTTGGAATTTAAACCACATAAGAACTGTGTTTGACAAACCTACTTGATTTTCAAGTCCCTTTAATAGACTGGTGTAGCCAATAGAGCCAGGAATAGTGTTTAAATTTAACTGAATAATTAATGTAACGTTTCCTTCATTGGATGGTGTTACAATATCATTGTTAGATATTCTGAGTGAATGAAAACTTTAACCAAAAATAATGCTAATTTTACATGTTTAATCACCTCATTGATATCTGAGAAGTGCAGAAGAAGTGCACTGGTGCTGATATTTAAGAATAAGGGGGATGTGCAGGACTGTAGTAACTACAGGGGAATAAAATTGATGAGCCACAGCCTGAAGTTATGGGAAAGAGTAGTGGAAGCTCGGTTAAGAAGTGAGGTGATGATTAGTGAGCAGCAGTGTGGTTTCATGCCAAGAAAGAGCATCACAGATGCAATGTTTGCCCTGAGGATGCTGATGGAGAAGTTTAGAGAAGGCCAGAAGGAGTTGCATTGTGTCTTTGTTGACCTGGAGAAAGCAAATGACAGGGGGCCACTAGAGGAGTTGTGGTATTGTATGAGGAAGTCGGGAGTGGCAGAGAAGTACGTAAGAGTTGTATAGGATATGTACCAGGGGAGTGTGACCATGGTGAGGTCTGCGGTAGGAGTGACGGAGGTGGGATTACATCAGGGATTGGCTCTGAGCCCTTTCTTATTTGCAATGGTGATGGACAGGTTGACAGACGAGATTAGACAGGAGTCCCCGTGGACTGTGATGTTTGCTGAAGACATTGTGATGTGTAGCGATAGTAGGGAGCAGGATGAGGAGACCCTGGAGAGGTGGAGATATGCTCTAGAGAGAAGAGGAATGAAGGTCAGTAGGAACAAGACAGAATACATGTGTGTGAATGAGAGGGAGGTCAGTGGAATGGTGAAGATGCAAGGAGTAGAGTTGGTGAAGGTGGATGAGTTTAAATACTTGGGATCAACAGTACAGAGTAATGGGAATTGTGGAAGAGAGGTGAAAAAGAGAGTGCAGGCAGGGTGGAATGGGTGGAGAAAAGTGTCAGGAGTGATTTGTGACAGACGGGTATCAGCAAGAGTGAAAGGGAAAGTCTACAGGACGGTAGTGAGACCAGCTATGTTATATTGGTTGGAGATGGTGGCACTGACCAGAACACGGGAGACAGAGCTGGAGGTGGCAGAGTTAAAGATGCTAAGATTTGCACTGGGTGTGATGAGGATGGATAGGATTAGAAATGAGGACATTAGAGGGTCAGCTCAAGTTGGACAGTTGGGAGACAAAGTCAGAGAGGCTAGATTCCATTGGTTTGGACATGTGCAGAGGAGAGATGCTGAGTATATTGGGAGAAGGATGCTAAGGATAGAGCTGCCAGGGAAGAGGAAAAGAGGAAGGCCTAACAGAAGGTTTATGGGTGTGGTGAGAGAGGACATGCAGGTGATAGGTGTAACAGAACAAGATGGAGAGAACAGAAAGATATGGAAGAAGATGATCCACTGTGGCAACCCCTAACAGGAGCAGCCGAAAGAAGAAGAAGAAGATTGATAACCTTATACTGTTCAAAGTACACCTAATTCAACACAAGTTAACGTAGTTTCTGTTTCCTGTTTATAAGAATATTTGGTAATTATAATCAGCATAGCATATATGTAACAATCCAAAATAAAGGGAAGGTGTAGAACATCGCCATCTGGTTGTAGATAAGGTGTTTCATCATGAGCTTTATGTTTATCTGAGGCCTTATAAGGAGCTTGATATAGTAATATTAAAAAATCTACAGTAGTAAGGTAACATGTCCAGGAGGCATGTAGACTTAGAGGTACCACATAACTATCAATGCCCTAATTTATGTGTGAAAGGAATGAATGAAAGAGACAGAGCATGATCGAGTTTTTGTCATTCCTTCAGACATTTAAGGATAGTTGAGAGAAGGCACCAGTGCTTTAAACATGACTTGTGTCTGTCAAGGAACACAAATGAGCCTCAATATGATGAGTATGCCGTGCTATTTAATGTTTAAAATGAACCTGCAGAAGACTTTTAGTCTTTAGTTCCAGAAAGGTCTACTGTTACTCTCCACCAGCACATGTCTACATAATATTGGGCAATAATAATATTGAACATAACTCATTGTCAAAAATCACAGATTGGTACATAAGAAAGCAAATGCATGGTAAGACTCAAGAGGAACGTACTGTATGTCTGTTCCTATTTCCTTTGTGTTGGCTTCACTTGTATTTCCCTTGTAATGAATGTTGAAACACGTTTAAATTAGAAAACAATTAAACAAATGTTTTTTCTCTCCTAGGATCACATAGAAGATACCTCTTAACCGTCTATATTTAATAACTACAAACAAATACATGACAGTTGTATAGCTTATTATTCACATTTCAGTGGCATGAAAATAACGTTCCTGATGTGCATTAAACAAGAAGTTTGCATTTGTTTTCTGTATTCTGGTGTTCTGCTTTATATATTGCATGCAGAAAATAGGCAGACATTTAAAGTCTATGAGTCAGGGCTACGGCTTTCACAGTCTTCTTCAGTGATCAAAGTCTGAACCTCTGACCTCAGTTGTAGCTGATAATTAAAGGTCAATTATAAGCAGGCCTGTAACTTGAGAGCCTCGCAGAGAAAACTACACCAGAGTTAACTTCTTTATAGACACGGTAGAGTTTACTGGAATTATTCTACTACAGTATGTGAAAAAAGGCTACATCTATGACTTCTTTAATGATTATAAAACACTAAACATGTGTTTCAGGTTTTAATCCTACAGATGATACTTGTTTGGTTCTAGAAAAAGAAAGATGAATATAATGAGCACCAGGAAATTGAAACAAATTGAAATGAAATTTGACTGAGATTTGTTATCAGAACTGATTCTGAGCTGAATGCAAATAACCAAAAGATTTATATGCATGTAAATATTTCAAAATTATACAATTTGTTTAAATTAGCATTTTTAATCTCACCAACAGTACACAAATGGTAAAGTTACAATCTTTAAAAAGCTGACAGTATAATAAACAATTGTAATGATTATATTTGATATGTTTTTTCTTCAGATATGCAAACAGATCATTTAAATAACTTTATCTTATATGAAAGATTTATTTTTTCCTTTTGCAATCACGAGATATAATTTAGTTGTTTTACAGATAAACACAATTGCAGTCCTGCACTCTTCACACTAACACCTTGTCATTGATTTAATGGTATCATGGTGGGGGATTTAAAGCTTGTTAAGGGTTAGTCAAGTCTGCCTAATCAAAGGAGAGAGTTGTTTACAGGAACTCAAGCAGAAAAAAGTTGTGCTTCAGCTGATTTTAGTGTTTAGCGAGGTGGAGATGGTGGGGGACGGCTCTGTAATATTGATTTGGGTCTTGTTTACAAAAGCAGTTGTCTGATGTTTAAAGCGTAATGGAAATTGATTGGAATGGGCACAGCATTTTCACTTATATATGCCATCGGTGCACTCAGAAGTTGGAGAGGCTAATTGCCATTATTAAAGGAATGAATATGTTCATCACGGCTCCTAAAGGTTAATTCTCGATGACCCAAAAATGACATGAATTAGACACTTCAGAACATCATGGTTGTTGCACACAATTTCACTCGATGTTTTTTTCCACTAGAAGTCTCTTTGGTTAATTCAGAGTATATTCAATAAATGAAACAGCACTACGGAAACATGATCAGCATGCCTTCCCTCTAGCAATGATGTACTCAATATCTTTGTTTCCCTAGAAATGACGTTCTTGATTGTTTCCTGACATAAATAAATGATTGTTTTCAATGAACACAGTGCCTATAAAAAGTATTCACCCACCTGAATGTTTTAATATCTCATTACTATACAACCTTGAATGAAAGTGGATTTCATTTGCCTTTTTTGAAACTGATCAGCAGAAAAAGACACTTTAATGTGAAAGTGAAAACAGATCTCTGCAAAGTGGTCTAAACTGATTACATATGTAAAACACAAAATACTTGATTGTATAAGATTCAACCCCTTTATCTCCGTATGTGTTAAATGAACCTTTGGCAGCCATGACATCCTTGAGTCTGTGTGGACAAGTCTCTTTATCACCTTTGCACATCTCCTCAAGCTCGGTCAGGTTGCATGCTAATTGTGAGTGAACAGCCTTTTTCAAGTCCAGCCACAAATTCTCAGTTGGATTGAGATCTGGACTCTGACTCGGCCACTCCAGGACATCAACATTGTTGTTGTTTTTAAGCCATTCCTGTGTAGCTTTGGCTTTATGCTTAAGGTTCTTGTCTTGCTGGAAATCAAATCTTCCCCCAAAAGTGCAAGTTTCTTGCAGACTGCATTAGGTTTTCTTGCAGGATTTTGCTCCATATGTTTTACCTTACTGCCCTAAAAAGCCTTAGATGGTTTGCAGCAGAGAAGCATCCTTATGTGCTTCACAATGGAGATGGCAAGTTTTTGATAATGTGAAGCATTTAGCTTATGCCAATAATGGTGTTTAGTCTGATGGCCAGAAAGCTCAATTTTGGGCTCATCAGACCATAGAACCTTCTTCTAGCTGGAGTTGAAAACCCCAGGCTGAGATGTCATGTGCGTTTTGTTTTTTTTAACATTGGTTGTCTCTTTGCCACTCTGCAATAAAGCTGTGACTGGTGAAGCACATTGTTATCTGCATAGTCTAACTAATCTCATGCCAAGGAGCTTGCCACTTCTTCAAAGTTATCATATCTCTCTTAGATAGATAGATAGATAGATAGATAGATAGATAGATAGATAGATAGATAGATAGATAGATAGATAGATAGATAGATAGATAGATAGATAGATAGATAGATAGATAGATAGATAGATAGATAGATAGATACTTTATTAATCCCAAGGGGAAATTCACACTCTTGTTGGCCTCCCTAACTCTGTGGATGACCTGATCTGAGCAGATTTTCAGTAATGCCATATTTTTTTCCGTTTGACAATAATTGATTTAGCTGGACTCCATGGGATATTTAGTGACTTGGAAAATTTTCTTGTATCCAACTCATGCCTTTTGCTTGAAGTGTTCTTTTCTCGTTGTTTAGTAGGTTCAGACATCATACTTACTCACCTCAAGTTAGACCTTTTAGATACAGGAGCATTTAGACTGCAGTCAATTGAAACCCTAAACAGGTAATCTCCAATTGACTACTTATGGGGCTTCTAAAACCGATTGGCTGACGATGGGTGATGAATTAGATGTGTCATGAATGTGCAATCAGTTATTTTAGGTTTAATATTTGTAATTAATTTAGACCACTTTGTAGAGATCGGTTTTCACTTTGAAATGAACTGTTCATTTTTGGTTGATTAACATCAAAAAAGCCAAATGAATCAACACTGATTCAATGTTACAGTTTATAATAATAAAATGAGAAAACTTGCAAGGAAATGAATACTTTTTAAAGGCACTGTATGTGTGCTATTGTTAGAGATTTACTACACCTTATGGCTTTTATATACACCTCATGAGATAAACAAATCAAAATTTTAAATCAAATATAATCCAGAACCATGCTTAAAAATTTGTGAATTTCCCCTTGGGATTAATAAAGTATCTATCTATCTATCTATCTATCTATCTATCTATCTATCTATCTATCTATCTATCTATCTATCTATCTATCTATCTATCTATCTATCTATCTATCTATCTATCTATCTATCTATCTATCTATCTAAAAATTAAGCAAACCCTTATTCTTTTCTAGTTGAAACCATGTCTACTTGTTTAGTTGAAGAGTATATGTGTTACCATAGATAAATGGAAAACCTATAGCAGCTCTATCCACTGCATTTAGGTTTGGATAAGAACAGCAATCTTAGTTTTTTGCTCATCAGCCTGGGATGTGTTATAACACCATTTTCAAACAACGTGAAGTGCATCATTTGAACTGTCTTGAAGGTTTTAAATAGAGAACTTTCAAGACAGTTGTCAATATTCCTCTGAGTAGGTTTTCCAGATAATGCACCCCTTGAGTAGATTCTATGTTGCTCCAAGGATTTGTGAAGAACTTAAAAGCTACATTCAAAGATCCGTAGGCATCTGTCATCAAGGTAAATGTTACAGTTCACTTCAATACCAAAAAGATTCAAATGGCTTTAATGTGATGGCTTTTCTCTCAAAAAAAAAAAAGAACATATCAATGTCAATTAGTTTTACAAAGTTACTCCTAAATGGACGTTAAAACGTTTAGGGAAATGTCCCCTGGACGCACAAGACAGAATTGGAGTTGTTTTGTTGATGACATGTTTCTCAAATATTAAATACTGTGTATCAGCATGAGACTCGTATAGCATCCATTCAGCAAGGTAGTAGAGCGGTAAACGTTTGGGTTGTTTTCTAGTCACAGGTTCGGAATACATGGCAGTGAATGAGTTCACAAAAAGTTCATAACCATCTTCTTCATACCATAGAATTTTAGAGGGAAATTTTGGTCTATCTGTCCAACAGCTATAACTTGTGTCATGCAGTAGGCAATGATCCTAAGAACACAAGCAACTCTACAGCTGAATGCTGTGTGGCACGCGGCTGGGGGTGGCACCCAGCCGGGATGCCCAGGAAGACAGGAGGAGGACTTATGCCTCCTCCAGACCACGAGGGGGCGACCGCCCTGGTTCCTTTGGGGGCCACGGGTGCAGGGCTTGGAAGCCCAACCCTGTAGGGGCCCGTGGTCTCCGCCAGGGGGCACCCCCATGCCTGAAGGACCCAGAACCCCAACATTTCCGCCACACCAGGAAGTGCTGGGGGTAAGAAGACTGGGAACACCCGGAGGGCTTCCGGGAACACAGCCGGCACTTCCTCCAAACAGGGGAGTGTCTAGGGAGTGTCGGGGATCACCTGGAGCCCATCCGGGTACTTATAAAAGGGGCCGCCTCCCTGCAAAGGAGGACTGGAGTCGGGTGAGGAGTGGACAAGGTTTGTGTGCAGGAGAGTGGAGGCGGCCTGAAGAGCAGGCAGAGACAGAGAGGCCTAGACTTTGGGGGAGTTTGGTGCTTGAGGCACTGGGTTGTGCACTTTATTGGACTGTAAATTATGTATAATAAACGTGTGGTGGACTTTAACATGGTGTCCGTCTGTCTGTGTCCGGGCAGCTTCTCACAGCTGTTAAAGGGTTTCAATAAGTAAAAGTTTGTAAAACAACATATCACAGCTCTCTGGTGCCAAGATAAACAAGTATTATTTAGTCAAACATGTTTCTGACCTGGAAAATGCTGGATTACTCAGAGACACGTGTGAGGACAGAAGACCACAAACGTCTGTTCATACTGTATACACAGTCCTCTGAGATGTCTTGTCTTGTAAGCACTGATATAATGGTGTACTTCCTTTTTCTATAAATGGCTTCTGCATGTTGTGTTATTGTAACTGAATAGAAAATGATGAAGTGGAATGATGTTAGGTGATGTTTGTCAACTAGGATTGGATTTATCTCATTTTAGGACTTGTTGAGGAATAGATGTTAGTGTTGTGATGATATTCATAACCACAGAATTAAAAGAGGAAGGGCTTACTTTTTCATAAAACAATATTTCTCATTTCAGCACTAATAACACAAAAATATCATTTAAATGTCTGCATTATACAGAGTGCTTCCTGTAACACAATTCCTCTTACTTACCTGCTGCTTAATTTATAAATCTAGAATTGTGTACATTGTTAAATTTGCAGAGTAGTAAAAAAAAAAACTCACTGAAGGCTATTGTCTTCTCCCCATATTGTGTGCATTTTAATCGAGGATTGTAAAGACAAATATAATATTCACAATTAAAATTGTTAATACAATACAGTAGGCTGGTCTTAAGATTCCCTAAAGCAAACTGAGTCGCTGTGCATTTCAGAAGACAGAGAAAGAGGCAGAATCCCCGACAGTATCAGTAGAACATCGGCGGAAATTGTCAGATTTCAAATCCTTTGGGCTACAAGTTCTGTTTTTGAACAAAGAATAAGAATGCCTCCATTTTTTCCTGAGGAAAAGCTGTGTGTATACAAAAATAATTGAATTCATAATAAATACATTGAATGAAAGCTTAACTTTTTCTATCACTCTAATACATTATCCATAAAGGAGGCATTTAAATTTTTTTTCTTGAAAAGAACAAATTCATAATGTCTTCTGTATTTTCTTCATGAAAGCAATTTTACACAAATCATATATATGAGCGTATTTCAGAGCTTTTGTTGAGCATATGGTAATTAATATCAGGCACAGGAGAAGCACTGCACTGGCTAATGATTAATGTATTATTTGCATTTTACCTATATACAGGTACAAATACAACATAATAATAATAATAATATTACATTTTAGTTAGATAGTGCCTTTCCCATAATTTAAATCCTAAAAGCTAATACATGGATTTGAACCCAGAACTGAACTCAAGCAATTCCATTACCTTGAAATCCATGGAAATACAATTTTCTTGCTTTACTGAACATAATAACAGCTTTCAGTGGTACTGTTAGGTTTCTCTAATAACCAATTCGTGTTTATACGTGACTAATATAACATGAGCGAAGGGAGCTGATCATTAGGACTTTGAGGGAATGCTGAAAACAGAGTTTGCAGAGATATAGGAATAATAAATTAAAAATCTTTTCAAGATGTGAAAGCCATTAGCAACACAAATGATGTCTTGGCTGTACTTTTTAAAAAATGTTATGGTGTCTTGATAAAGAAGGCATTAATGTTTATCAAAAACATGAACATTTCAAGGTGTATATAAAATCAAAATTTAGTTAAAAGGCAAAGTTAATGCTAAAAATATGTTACACTTGTACTACCTTTAATACACTCTATAATAAAGAAAATGAAACAGATTAAGGCTGAAAGTAAGAATAACAACATGGAAATAATCAAATATGTGGACTAGATTTGGGCCACTGCAAGTGCATAGGTACTTGCAATTGAAAAGGTAGCCTGACTCCGAGGTTTAATATTTGAAAAGGAATAAGGTGAAATCTTGTTAAAAATTATGTGAGACTATTAAAATGATCATTTTGAAGATGGGCTTTCTCTGCTATATCAGTTAGGTCATCTCTTGATTACTCATGGAACATAAAATTCTAAAAATGTTCTAAAAATACACATATTGAGGAGTATGTAAAGAATAGTAAAATGCCATGCACTTTACTATTCTCTATTTTTCATTTTTAATTCTTGCTTTAATGTAGAGCTCTTATATGTTATAAATAAAACAACAGTCTATTCTTTGGTTCTACGGAAGGTCCACTATAGTATCACATTTGTCTATTGCAATTGGTAATAGTCTTACAAATAAATATTAACATATACCAACTTATTTGATCCTGAAATACCCTTTCTCTGCTTCCAATGGTAATTTTAAAAATGTTCATTATAACTATGTTCCAGGCAGTGGTCCTAAAAGTCATTTGGACTCTTGGTGTAAGAATTACATAAATGCATATCCTGCAGCTTTAGCCTGCTTCTTATCGTAAAAGTATCAGTGATGTGAAAAAAAATGTGACAAGCATACCGAAAGGCTTGATAATTGTCTTCTTTTTCAAGTCTGAGTTATTATATCCTTTTAGTTTTCAAACGACAAATCTTACCCTGAGGCAATCATTTAAACTAAGCCCAAATTGAATGTGATACTTTAAATATGTTTCAGTGAGCGCTCACTTTGAATATCCTGAGTCTCATGGAAAATATTTTTTTTTTGAAATGTAACCCATGTTTTGGGAGCACTCCAAAGAGGTCGCATAACTCTGTATAAGCTGGCAATTAATTTACTGTTTGTTCTTCTTGACCTACTGCTTCAGCCAAACATATTAAATATTGACAAATGGTAAAACATTCAGTGAAAGTAATGACCACTCCTGAATACATATTAATACCTCAAAACATTCAGTGAAACAGAATAATAGTCAAGCATTTCTGACATTAATTACATTAAGTTTGTGATTTTGATTGTTCTTTAAGAAAAATGAAATAATTGGTGCAATGTGTATATATATATATATATATATATATATATATAATTTTGTTACACATAAACACACACGCACACATATTCATATATACATATATATACATATATATATACATATACATATATATATATATATATATATATATATATATATATATATATATATATATATATATACAGTAATCCCTCGCTACTTCGCGGTTCACTTTTCACGGATTCACGACTTCGCGGGTTTTTAAATACAAGTGATTGCCCGCCTATCGCGGAAGTTATGTTCCAGACCCATCAGCAACAGGAGAAAATCCGCGATATAGAAAGACCATATAAATAAACATTTTTATAGTTTAAGCCTTAAAATACCCATCCCACATGCTTTAAACACATGTAAACTTATAAAACACACTTTGTTAACACATATGATATGTGGATGTCGGGCTAAGGATATGAGTAACATCTCACTATTATAAAACATTTTAACTTCATGCAAGACAAGACAGTGAGACAGGAAAATTGGTGCTGTACAGGCTTAAAATTATTGACACGCAGAGCGACAAGCAGCGCAAAGCCAGCACAAAGTCCACTTCTCCTTAGCGTTCATTCAGCTCCCCACCCCCTTGACAATGCGAAGTGGCAGGACTGTACTGCGCTTCCGGGGAGGGGGGTTTGAGCGAAGGTGCGTTCAGCTCTCACACACCCACACACACACACACACACTCCTCCTTCCGAACGCGCAGAGCGACAAGCAGGCATTTTGGCAGAAGCAGCACAAAGTCCATTTCTGCTCAGCGTGAGTTCAGCTGCCCCCCTTAACAAAGTGAGTGCAGACACATTGACGTCTGATCGCTGCGTGCAGTGTGCAGTGTTGGTCTGAGGTGTTTAAGAATGTAGAAAGTGTTTAAGAGCATAGGAAGTGTTTATAAGAGCGTGGGAAAGGTTAACAAGAGAGTGAGAAAGGTTTATAAGAGTGTGGGAAGGGTTTATAAAGCCTTAAAATATGTATAAATAATAAAATAAAAATAGGTCGCTACTTCGCGGATTTTCACCTATCGCGGGGGGCTCTGGAATGTAACCCCTGCGATAGGTGAGGGATTACTGTATACATATATATATATATATATATATATAAATATATATTGTAACAGACTGAGGGCACTATCGCTCCCTTGAACCCTTGATCGAGACGTCAGACACCAGATAAAAGTCCAATATGACTTTATTTTATAATAATAATGTGCACCAAGCACTCTACACTGCACTATACTCATATAATACACAATAATCCCTATAATAACCAATACAATAATCAATCCTCCACTCCCAGACGTGTTGCCACCCATCCACCCAGCTCAGCTCAACGTCTGGGATTTCCCACAATCGTTTTATAGTCCTTGACCCGGAAATGGTTCTGTCCCTCAGTCCATGTGACTTTCTATCACTTCCAGGTCATGTAAAAACTTCTCCTTTTCTTCAGCCCAGAAGTATATCATTTCTTCCGTTCCTGTGACTTGGAAATACTTCCGGGCTATGCGGAAAGCATAAATCCCTGGGCCTCCCTGCAGCGACTCCTGGCGGCCCCCATGGTATCCAGCAGGGCTGTGAAGAAAAACTCCAAGGTCCATGACTCCCTGCTGGCATTCGGGGCACCTCCATGCTGCAAGGAGGGCTCCATCTGGCGGCTTGGAGGTGTTGGCCAGAATATATGGCAGGCAATCCCTCACAATATATATTTTATATATACAGCATCTATAGTTTAAAAAGGGTTTTGGTATATGCCTGGATACCATGTTTAATTGCCATGGTAGTAAGGGAAAATGTTGACAAGCGATCATGTAACCAGCTTTCTCAGAGTCACATGTTTTGCGTCAGAGAGACTGGAAGGAGAAGATCAAGTAATGTCAAGCCTGTTCATCCAAATATTTGAGGCAGGAAGCAGTGACTGTGTTATTATCCATGCTGGCTCACAACCTCTCTCACACTACACCTTAGAATTGATCCCCGCAGGATAATCACCATCCTCACAAGGCTGACATAGTCAAATGTGTTAGCATGGCATGAATCTTATTGGGGGAAAGTTTGGATGTAGCACTGCCACCTTCCCGTGTTCTATCTTCCTTTTTCAGACAGAAATAACAAGACCCAAAAAAATGCCATCAAAAACAGTGCCCCCCCATGACAACACTGGCTCCGACTCTGTCTGTACATCTTGCAGTCTGCACCGCGTAAAGCCAATCCCAAATGAACAATGGCGTAATTCATTGGATAGTCCCTAAGGAAGGCCTATTGGTGTTGCCTGACTTTGCCAAATGGCAAAAGATAGGGTTACTTGCGGTGTCCCATTCCTCTTTACATGTTTTGATCTTTACTTTTACTCCAGCATATATGTAATTTAAAGAGACAATTTTGCGTTTCAAACTGCCATTAGTGCCTATATGAAGTTCGCTTCTTGACTTTAGATTCAATGAAACAAATAGCAACTTTTAAACAAAGTCTATGGGTTATTTACTGGAAAATTCTGAGATTCAGTTTAGGGGTCTTTACTTTTCCTTAAATGGCTAGGAATGATCACAGTTGAATGCTCTTTACGGAGTTCAGTTTCATTCCTGAGGTCTCATGCCAATTGAACCTACTGGGCATCTAAAACCACTCCTAGCTCACTGCCAATGAAAACAGGTTGCCAGTTCTCCTACTCCCTCTAATGATTTTTTTTCCTGCACCCATTGGTAGAATGCTAGCTGTGTCCCACCAGTGTTTCACTATTGTGCTATAGGGGGTTCTATTTTTGTACTTCTCAATTGTGTGTTTCTCCCTATTACAATGGAACACGTCCCATGCCATTTTAGTGTCCTTATATATCCGGCCAACATTTGAGACCAAGGAAATCTCTTAGCAAATATACACTGATTGGTGCTGGAAAACTGAAACTTTTCAAATGAACCTAAAATGGGGCGCTAGGCTGTGTACAGGTAGCACTTACCAGACTGTACAATATATGGTTCAAGTCAGACCAGTATAAAAAGAGAGGAGTAAGTAGTTCAGTGCTTCTCTGTGTATGAAAGAAATGTCCTGCCTTTTCAGGTTAACTCTTTGAGGGCTGAAAAATCTTTCCAAAAAACACAGTTTTTGAAAAGCAATGGTTTCACACAGAAACCACATAAAACGTCTGTTGCTGCATGCTGTGGCTGCCAGTTTCCCAAGATTATGCGGCAGGCTTGCTGCCAGGCTGTCTTTGTGTGGCTGGAACAAAGTCGCAGTGCGTTTCAATCTGGTTTCTACCTATTATCATTGTTACATAGCAGTCCTCCCTGGCAAACATTGTCAGTACAATGATTAGCTGGCGACAAATCAGCTGAAGGTGGAACCTCACATTCATTTTCAATCACTTGTATCAAAATTGGAGTCCGACAAGTCATAGTCCAGTTCAGAGATAATAGGCAAAACGTCATCCACAGAGTGTTTTGTTTGTGTTTTGATCTGTCGCCAGATGTCAGTGCTATTTTTGCCATTGTTTGCGCCTTGCTACTCACACGAGTGCAGGAAATCTCGGTCAAACTAATGAAGCTAACTTTCCTTCTAGCAACGAGAGTCCAACTAAAATATAACGGTTGGCTTTGTCATAGTTGACAGTTGATTACCATCGTCAACTCCTCCTTTTGACAAAAGTCAACATCGGCCCTGAAGTTAAACACATAACCAGAATGCAGTAGTCTTAGTGAAATAAATGCGCTCTGATGCATGTGAGCAATGCAACGTAAATCTGTACAATTAAAAAGAAGGATTCAAGAAGTGAAATTTAAGTCATTTTATATCTTAATTATTTTTGATATTATTTAGGAGTTTTTAAGTAGCTTCTTTGTTAGTCTGAGCTGTTCATGTTTAAATATATTAAGAAAGAAAGCATACTCCTTCATCTGCCTTGGGCGGTGAAAATCTGACTTGTTTTTATTATTTAAAGTATGGGGGAAATGTCTACAATAGAATGTAAAATGAAACTTCTCTGAGAAGTGTGTAATTTTATTATCCTTCTTTTACAAGTTAAAGGATCTTTATATTTAAGTACTCAAATAATAAATATTGTATCCTGTTCTGAAATAACATACTTACTTGAATTTAATGTATAGTGAAAGAAACAAAAAACTCTTAATGAGCAAATAATTGTGCAGGTTTTCCCCCACTGATATTTTCATTTTGGTTAGACCAGTTGAATTTCAACATATAACTTAAAGCTTGCACCTCAGAATACCTTTAATGAGATAAGATCATGATATGTGGCAAATCATTGAGAAATGAAAATGTTGTATTCATTAGTTTAGCTGTAAAATTATGTTTGCACAGCTTAAAGTATTGTGTTTATATTAAAAATAATTTGTTCTAGACTAGAAAGGGATGTAGAAATAACACCAAAGTACAGGATGGCCCTTTTATTTCTTGTCTACAGTGCATGTATGGTGGCACAGTGCTTCGTGCTGCTGCTGTCTCGTCACTTCAAGGATAGATTTCCAAGCCAAGTCCCACTGCACTTTAGGTTATTTATTAAATCTAAAGTAATCCAGCTTGAGTGAGCATTTGTATTTGTTAGAGAGTGTGCCCAACTGTATAGATATCGATGAATTACATAGTGTGACAGGGTGCGTGGCCAGTAAAGGGTTGCCAGGCTAATACCCCACCAGGGTTAGAGCTGCAGGAAATCGCAAAGAGTAAACCAAACTGGCAGGGATAGTGCAACTAAATATGCCAGTTAAGGAACATGGGATCCACTGCAGGGAGCTACATCTTAGGTGTGCTGAGGGTCCTAGAAAGGTGATGGGCACGGATTCCAACACAACAGAAAGGGAGAGAAAAAGAGTAGTGCCGAATGGGTGGAAACATGAAATATCACTCATGGACTCTAACAGAGATGCTAGAGCCCATACACAGAAGACCACAGGATTGTAGGTGTCACCATTTGACAAAAAGGTGGAGAATGTTCTTGGAGAATTAGCAGGAGGTCAATGCTCTAATGTCCTTCTGTTAGCGTGCACTGTAGTTGCTTTTTTAAAGGAATGAAGAGCCTTATAGACCCCTGACCAATTAATGGCAACTGAAGGCCAACTGTTTGGCTGTCATGTGGAGTTCAGGCCTGGTGACCCTGCAGAAAATGGATTGTCTCAATGTAGAAAGTAATTTTCTGACTTGGTATTGAGAGGTTTTAAGAGCTGCCTCATGGCTAGAGTGTTTTTGAGCCAAGTTCCAAGAAGAGAGATTGGTAAAGATTTTCAAGTGGCTAAAAGAAGAGGCCAGTATCAAGAGAAATAGTGAGGAAGAGAACAGTTGTAATAGTCCAAGAAAGGTGGGAGAGTGCGATCCAAGGCAGCAGATAGCCAGTGGTTTGAGATTTGTTGAGGTAACATCCCAGGTAACAGGGTGTTCATAGGTTCATAGGTCAATATAGTCACATGCACAGAATACGGAAAAGTTCTTACTTGCATGTGGTGTGGGCATTTTATCTCTTTATCTGTACTTTTCAAATTTCCCTGTGGATTTTTTTATAAGTTTGATCTCTGAGTGGAGGGATACTGCAGAGGCCCCATTATAATTACATACAATGCCATGAAGATTTTCATTGTTATTACACATTGCACAGCAAATGTCAAATCTTAAAAACAGATATTTTAAATGACCTTAAGTGATATGTACATTTACATTTTATTTAATAAACATATGTAAACCTACATGTGAAAACCTAATTTCCTTCTTGGAGTAAACAACAGCAATAACATGTTTGTTAGTTTCTCACGGCATTGTGGAGGCATTTTACCCATTTCACTTGGTAGAACATCTTTAGCTCAATAGAACTGAGAATTGTCAAGCATAAACATTTTACTTCAAGGCCTGCCACAGCATCATCATTGAGTTTAGGTGTGGATTTGACTACGTCAATGTAGCCCCCTCACAAGTAAACCACAAAACCAAGGCTGTCAACCTTGTCCATTCTCCATTAAAGACATTTGCCATACTCTCCAGTTATCTTCCCTTGGTAAAGAAGCTTCCTGCACTGCTTAAAGGAAATTTGTTGCATAATGATGTGGGAAAAGCATCAGGAGATGTAATATTGTCAGAAAAACCAAGCTAAAATGCATTATCAAAAAGTCTAATGCACTGTTTACCAAAACCAGAATGCTAATATAATCATCATCAAGAAATCAAGAACAAACAATCAAATCCAGGAACGCTACACAAAAGAAAGTTGCTTTGGAGGTTTGTTTTATCCACAATCTTAGACAACCAGAAACTGCCCAAGAGTGAACTTTAAACCATCATGATAATGGCATTACATGCCTCGCATTTACAGTTCTTTGAGCAACATGTAACCAATCGTCCACAAAATACAGGTGTCCATGGAAAATAAAACAGCATTATGGAAAGATGCAAAAATAAGTTCCATCAAAACAAATATTAAACTAAATTTAAATGGCAGAACCTAATTCTCTATACATCTCACATGCATTTCTCATTAGTGAAGTACTTACCATATATACTTGAATATAAGCTGAGTTTTTCAGCACCCAAAATGTGCTGAAAATGTCACCCTCGGCTTATATTCAAGTCAGGTCCTGCTGCCCCGCCAACCCGCACGTGTTCAGTCTCTCCCTGTGCATTCCCTGTGCAGTGAGCAATAGAGAGAGAGAGAGAGTGCAAGACACACACACACACACACACACACACACACACACACACACACACACACACACACGAGAGAGAGAGAGTGAGACACACATGCGCGTGCGAGAGCGAGCGAGAGAGATACCATATTGTTTTTGTTGACCCTCTTCTCCACTTGCAGAGCTAGTTTACTGTTTTTCTAAATACTCAAAAACATTTAACCTACTGATGCCTTCATTAATGTACGGTAATTTTATTGGTATTTATTTTGATTATTGAAACTTACCAGTAGCTGCTGCATTTCCCACCCTAGGCTTATACTCGAGTCAATAAGTTTTTCCAGTTTTTGTAGGTAAAATTAGTTACCTCAGCTTATATTCGGGTCGGCTTATACTCGAGTATATACGGTACATCATGAAATACCCCATTATTGGATAGTTTACAATAAAAAAGACAGAATAGCCACTTAAAATTCTTACTTTAAATAATTGCATAATCAAATGACTCCAAACCATTAATAATCACAAATAGTAATAAAATTTGAAAAGCAAATACACTGTATTTATCTGTATATACACAATCTCATTTAAATCTCCATAAAAATGAACATCATAATTAGGACAAATGTTCAAATGTAAAGTCAGTTTCTTTTTTGATTTTGCTTTTTCTTCATCTACCTTGGAGTGGGTGTACTGTTAGAACACACAAAAAAGAAAAAAACAGAAGCTTACTAAGTGGGTTATGAATCTTCTGTTAATTATTCAAAGTTCTCTTTTCTTTAGTAGTCCATTTTCAGTTCCTCCTTGTAAAAGTGGTCATCTACTTCATTCATTGTCTTTGCAGACTTCACATTTCTCTGACTCCATGTTGTTTAAAATACAAATGAGGTAAGTTACTTTCCTCTCCTCCTAAGTATGCTCTCACACATCAGACATTGTTTTCCTCAGCAGCTAAAGTTGGACGCCCTGACATTTATGCCGCTTTTGAGATCTGAACCGCATTTTTCTTTCATCATCGTGGTTCACCCTTTTCTTGCCTCCCTTCATGTGTCAGCAGAGAGCTGGACTTATAACACCCATGGGTGCTTTCCTCTCCCATTACTCCCAGTACCATTACTCTGTGTAGCTGTTGTGTCATGGTTTTACCTCGACTCGCCTCCCAGCTTCACCTCATAATGACTCCTCACCTTCCTTTTTTAATGTGCTTGAAGATCATCTCATTGGACTATACAAATCTCATAGACATTATTAATAACAAATAATATAATCAGTTTTTAAAAGCAAGGGAGTACCCTGACAGAAAACACATACAGACACAGCGAGAATGTGCAAACTCCATAAACACAACCACTGGACAAATCAAACCTACTGAGCAAACATCTCACACCTAAAGCATTCCAAAAGCATTACATTGATTTTTTAACCATTCTGATCTGGACTTGTTTTGGCTCATTGTCTTGCTTCATGGCCCTCCTGTGCTTCAGCTTCAACTCATGTGCAAAGAATCCTCTCACAAAGTCAATAAATTGGGATCCTTTTCCAAACCATCCCCCTACCTACAAAACTCCTGTCATGGTGCTTGATCGTTAGTATGAGGATCGGATAATAATAAATTTTATTTATATAGCGCTTTTAAGGAAATATTATCTTTTCTCTGACCTAATAAGGCCTATAATGAGCCCTATATTGAGCTAAAATGTCCACATTTGTCCACAGAGCACTGTTTCAGAGTTCTGGAAGAGCAAATGCACCATATTAATACATTTCAGTATCTTCATTGTTGTCCTTAAATGGATCAAATTTTTGCCCAGTGCATGTCTAATTGTCAAGTCATGAACATAAAACCTCCTCCTTGGCTGTTGCATCAGAATGCTTAAATTTCATCTTGCAAGGTAAGTCCACTACTCATAGCTAAGTTATGGCCAGAGAGCACTAGGTGTTCAGATGAACTGGTTCAAAGACACACCAAGGCCTACCTTATAACAAGTCATATCATCATTAGTAGCTAGTGGACTAGCTGGCCCTGGACTGTCCCACATGTTGCCACATTAAACTATCAGGTGGCCCTTTATTTTGAGATAGGACTGCTTCTTTGATGAGGTGGAATTTGAAAACATGGCAATGTACACAGAGGGAAGGAGCTGAGATTTGTTTCAGTGGCCCCGGGAACAAGCCAGTCTTCTTTATTGTCATAAAATCTGTGTTTTAGGGATTTGTCTCCTCAACAATTTAAGGACACACAAATGAACTTGGCAGATGTTATTCTGGTTTCAGCTGAAAACTGACCAGAACAAGGGTGAGAGAGTCCTATGTACACCTTGATGTTGTTTTGGGTGTTTTGTGCCTTCATGGAAAATTGGGCTTGTGAAAAGACATTGGCAGCATGGCTCCTACTAGCAAACAATATTTCCTGGTCCATATTGAGCTGGCTGTGGCTGAAAGGATTCTCAGAACATTAGTAACAGCATTGTAAGGCTTTGCAGACTGTTAGATTTTAAACACTATTTCCCAATGGTTTAATGGAATTTCTTTAGCTTGTGGCATGACACACATTTTCAAGAGACGAAGGATGTGCAGATGGATGCCCCCAGAAGCAAGCCAGACATCCACAGGATTTTACTAATCTCGGTAAGGTTACTACTAAAGAGCGGTCCACCCATCGCAATCATCTGAAAAGACATTATTATAAAAGGAGGAGAGAATCCTATGGGATCTGTTACTTCCAGTCAATAAAAAGGAACCAACTCTGCCAAGGATATGGCTCATGTTGTATGATATGTACTAAAGTGGAGTGTCTCAAAAATAAGAGCTAAACTAAATCTGTATATTTGTCTCAATTCTGATAAATCGAAGAAACAAGGGACTTTCATATAGCATAATGGAGAGCTTGGCTACTCATACTTTGCATGTCATGCGGGAAAACAGTGGGCAGTACAAAGTGATAAATTCTGTCATATGCACTGTCCGAGATGTAGAACCTTCAAGGGTTCAAGACCCAAAATAGGTTAGTGGACCCATTGTTGGAAACAAAATACTACACCAAAATGCTGAAGGGCAAGAAATCTAAGGGTACCTGACAAGTCACGGAACACTGGTAGGATACCAGTATAATTATTCCATCCTGTCTAGGAGAGAAAAGCAGGTAATTACAGAACTGTCATGGACACTTAATCCTTTGAGGACTAAGGTGGGATAAGCAATGAATAGATACACTGGGATACTAGAGTACTAGATACTACTACTTCCTCCCCCAAACTATGCGACTTTTCAATTCCACCCGGGAGGGTAAACGTTAACATTATATAAAGTTATTGTCTGTTTTTACCTGCATTATTATCAATCTTTAATTTAATATTGTTTTTTGTATCAGTAAGGTGCTGCTGGAGTATGTGAATTTCCCCTTGGGATTAATAATCTATCTATCTATCTATCTAGAGAGAGAGCGAGTTGGGGACCACTAGCCCAATGTTCCGGTTGTAAAGTCAGTTACCTCAGATCCTAGACGTTACTCCTGGTTTGGATCCAGAATATAAACTGGTGAGAGGCTTAAGGCCATGGTAAGCCTGAGAAGTAACTCCATTTAGAGCGACAGAAGTACAGTGTGGCAGGAGGAAGAGCGGTCAGGTTCAAAAGAAAGAGGAGTATAAGGGTGAACACTGTGATGGTGTTAGAGAGGAAGGCCAATGGCTTAGCCATTCCACTGCTGAGACTTGGCAACTACCTGTAAAGGCAACCACTTTGGACAGGAGAGTGTTTATGTTCTACTTTTTTTTAAAATTCTGTATTCTTCCTTATGTAACTGCTCCCTGTTTATATTAAGCAGTTTATGTTAAGGTAATACAAGCATGCCATCAAGTATGACACAGTAATCAAGTCTATTGTGTTTTATAATGAATATCCCAAATATCTGGGACAGAAAGGCCACAATTTGGTTTCAATAGATTACCATCACAAACACCTTTTGTTTGCACTTTAAATTTTAACTATTAAAAAGACATCCAATACATTATACATTATCTGTAAAGTAAATTGGGCATTGTAAAAATGTGTGTGTAAACCTTTCAAGGAGTTGTTGGGAGCACTGTTAACTACATTATTTTTATACTTTAACTTCTGCAATTGTCTGATGTTAAACTGTGTTAAAATAGTTCTATTCAGTTCAACATTTTCTTCTGATTACATTTATGAAGAAATGCAGCAGCAAATGTTCAAAATCTTCAATGTGTGCTTTGAGTTTGCATCGTCCTGATTGTTTAAATAGTTTATATTCAGACAGGAGCTTTGAATGTGGCCCACAGCTGAAAAGTACTAATCCTTGACACCTGTTGTGAAATGTGACCCATATGAGCTGCATAATCTAAAGCTATTATTGTCATCTGGGTCAGGTACGACATATAAAAGCAAGTGAGCTCAAATCAATTAGTTTTGTTAGTGAGGAACAGGTCAGGTCAATCGGTTTGACTCCATGTGAATGAGGTACACGCTAAACTAATGTAAGCGGATAGGCTCCCTAGGATAGGAGGCAACTAATATATTGTTTCACATTATTAGCTTTAGGGTGAATTGGTTCCCTTTGATTTCACTTCTCAAGGTTTCTACATGTGCGTGAAGCGATAAGAAAGAAAGCAGAGTTCATCGTAAAGTAACAGCTGTAGTGAAGAGTTAGAGAATTTGAAGATTAGTCAGGCTTATGTGGAGGAAATGTGTCCAAAACGGAATCTAAAAGATGAAAATATGAATTATGAGCTAGGATTAGGAGATAAAAGAATTATATTAAAAGTTACATGCATCACATAATAAAAGGAAAATAACTGCTTCATAGCTCAAGCATAATAATTCATAGTAATAAGGTGTAAGATATTAAATCTGTTTCTGAGAATTTACAGAAATATTTTAGTGTAGAGTTTAGTTATGGTTAATAATCAATTAAACAATATTTATGTTTATCTCTCTTCTGCTTTTAAAAATGTGAATCATATAGGTGTAAACGCTTAAATCATAAAACAGATAAGTAAAAGATGCTGTAAAATAAGGAAATTAATAGTATGAGACATTACCGAAATGCAATGGACCAGAGAATGACAGAATAAGACAGGAGAGATACTGTTTCACTAATAGGCTAGACTTTTACAAAAGATTTAACAAAAGCTTTTGTTAATTATATGGAGTTGTTACTGCCGGGATAAATCCTGATCAACCAGCAAGGCATTTTCAGCACAAGGCTAATTCTGCCTCATTGCACTTGGGAGCAATACCAGAGGTTTTATGAAATGAGGCAAGGTTTTACAGTGCATGCTCTGATTAAGTATTCATTTTTGCCATATAAGTACATTGTAAATATATGAAGGACACTTTTGAATTTGTTAGATGTTTATTTTATCATGTACATTTTGAATATATTTGACTACTTTTAGCAAGTACATTCTGCTATTGTACTGCAATTTTGCCTAGGGACCAAAAAAACATCTATCAGTTAAAAGGATAATAATAATAATTTAATAATTATTAATTTAATAATATCTTAATAATAATAATAATAATACTAATAATGCAGCCCACCATTTTCAGAACCCATTTTGTTTTACTGGTTTGAAGGGAGCCGGAGCCCATCCCAGTAACAACATTGGCACCAAGTCTAAATTGATTACCTTTTCTGTGTATCATGTGAGTAACTAATTATTAGATTGTGTGTTTCATGATTTCTGAACATATCAATGGTTACAGGAATGTTATAGAGTAGAGGTTTTCAAATTAGGGGCTTACCAGACTGCGTTTTGGGGAGCTGTGGCACTCCTGGTGAGGTTTGCATAAAAAAAAAAGAGGAATTCATTCCAATTTTGAAGATTGTCTTTAAATTACCCCCTGTAGTTTCTAAATAAACATAACTAAAAATGTTTTGCAATTGTTCCATGAAAGCAGTACTTTATCAATGTAGTTAAAGTCTAGTGCTGAAGTTCTCAGCCCGATGAGAGTGGGCCTGAAAAGGGAACCGAGTCTCTGTGTCATGCTGAGCTGCATTTCAGTTCCACCGCCCTGTATCATGGTGCTCTTGCGGCGTGTCTCCACTTCTCTCTCATTCTCCGACTCCATGTCCACTTTCCCTGCCAACTTATGCTTGTGGAGTCTGAGGTGACGGCTTGCTCCTCAACTCTTCGCTAGGATGGAGACTGTTTAAGAATGATGTGCCAAGCCCAATTAATTTTTGCGAAACAGTGTACAGTAAACTGTTGAGTGTGTCTTGGACACCATGACACAAGCTGTCTGAAATACAGTATGTCACTCTCTCTCTCGCTCTCTCTGTCTTTCTGTCACAGGTCTGGTGTACCAATGTTACAATATTTTTGGTTTTGGTAAGCTTTTTTACTGTATCATCATCTGCAGAGCAATTTTAGAAATTGGAAGACTAATGCAGAATATACAATGAGGAAGAAAGATGATTGTTAACAATTGTTATTAATAAAATGCATGGATCTAACATTTCACTTTAGGGTTATTAATACAATATTAATTAACAGCAAAAAGCTTTTCGTGTTGCCAATGTTTGCGAACCTTTGTCCTTCCTTAAAACAATAAATACAGGAAAAGGCTGAAGGTGGAAGCTAAACTGGGCAGCCATGAAGCAGGTGTAGCCTACACATTGACTTGAAACTATCTGTGAGCTATTTATCTCTGTTTCGACTATAAAGGTATATATGTTAATTGACTGCTGCTTTTGATCTTAATTCAAACATAACTGTAACATTTTTGTAAAGGTGAAGTATTGACAGACCTTTTTTAAATCCATATCAAATTATACTACTGTTTTTACACAAAAAATAATTAATGACAAAATGATTTGTCATATGCATGAGTAACTGAAAAATGGACCAACAAAAAAAACTAAAATCCCTTATTAAAATTCCAAAATGTAATATTGGTTGGGGGATTAAGGAAATGTCACCATTAGTTGTGCCTGGAACCAGTTCAGTACAGTACATGACAACATAAGATAAATAGAAATGGTGATACCTCAAAACATTTCAATTTCTGTAGGTGCTATGCCAAGAAAAAAAGGGTTGAGTACCCCACCTTAGAGCTGACACATGATATTTGATCACATATTCATCAAAAGTCTGCTATAGCTAAGAACTTGCTTAGAATAACAGGCCTGCTATTGTCCAGAATCATACTGTGCTACTGCAGTTAGCAGAAACCAAGATCCAGGATAATACCGAGCTTTGCTACTTTGGGTGGGAGTAGGGTGTGCTGACCAGGCGGTACAGCATTTTAGGGGGCCTTGATTTACAAAAAGTTTGGGAACCCCTGATATAGAGAAAAAAAAAAGAGATTATGTGTGCATTTGACTAGCAATGTTTCAGTTTCGATAAAAAGTATTAGACAAAGACAGAGCTAAGGAAAGCCACCACAGTGACGATGTGTTCAGAGTTGACTATTAAGGGAACCAGGCGAAGTTCTTAACATTTTTCCCATGCTAGTGTGGGTTTCCTCTCACAATACAATTCTATTGACATTTCTAGATTTTCACGCCTGCTCTGAAATGTACTGACATGCCGTCCAAGAGAGTGTTGGTGCAGAGTGGCCAGACACAGAAGAGGAATATGCTCCAGAATGACTTAGGCAGAAGTAGGCAGAGGAAGGTTAACCAAATTAATGTAATCTTTCACGTTAAAAGGAAACAATACTGCACAAATTTACATCTGACAATGCATTCAAAACATGAGTACAATCTCTAATACTCCCTAAATTATTTAGATAGATAGATAGATAGATAGATAGATAGATAGATAGATAGATAGATAGATAGATAGATAGATAGATAGATAGATAGATAGATAGATAGATAGATAGATACTTTATTAATCCCAATGGGAAATTCACATTCTTCAGCAGCAGCATACTGATACAATAAATAATATTAAATTAAAGAATGATAATAATGCAGGTGAAAAACAGACAATAACTTTGTATAATGTTGAATGTTAACGTTTACCCCCCCGGGTGGAATTAAAGAGTCGCATAGTTTGGGGGAGAAACGATCTCCTCAATCTGTCAGTGGAGCAGGACAGTGACAGCAGTCTGTCGCTGAAGCTGCTCTTCTGTCTGGAGATGATACTATTAAGTGGATGCAGTGGATTCTCCATAATTGATAGGAGCCTGCTGAGCGCCCTTCGCTCTGCCACAGATGTTAAACTGTCCAGCTCCATGCCAACAATAGAGCTTGCCTTCCTCACCAGTTTGTCCAGACGTGAGGCGTCTTTCCTCTTAATGCTGCCTCCCCAGCACACCACTGCGTAGAAGAGGGTGCTCGCCACAACTGTCTGATAGAACATCTGCAGCATCTTATTGCAGATGTTGAAGGACGCCAGCCTTCTAAGGTAGTATAACCGGCTCTGTCCTTTCTTGCACAGCGCATCAGTATTGGCAGTCCAGTCTAATTTATCATCCAGCTGCACTCCCAGATATTTATAGGTCTGCACCATCTGCACACAGTCACCTTTGATGATCACTGGGTCTATGAGGGGTCTGGGCCTCCTAAAATCCACCACCAGCTCCTTGGTTTTGCTGGTGTTCAGGTGTAGGTGGTTTGAGTCGCACCATTTAACAAAGTCATTGATTAGGTCCCTATACTCCTCCTCCAGCCCATTCCTGATGCAGCCCACGATAGCAGTGTCATCAGCGAACTTTTGCACATGGCAGGACTCCGAATTGTATTGGAAGTCCGATGTATATAGGCTGAACAGGACCGGAGAAAGTACAGTCCCCTGTGGCGCTCCTGTGTTGCTGACCACAATGTCAGACGTGCAGTTCCCAAGATGCACATACTGAGGTCTGTCTTTAAGATAGTCCACGATCCATGCCACTAGGTATGAATCTAATCCCATCTCTGTCAGCTTGTCCCTAAGGAACAGAGGTTGGATTGTGTTGAAGGCGCTAGAGAAGTCTAGAAACATAATTCTTACAGCACCACTACCTCTGTCCAAGTGAGAGAGGGATCGGTGTAGCATATAGATGATGGCATCCTCTGCTCCCACCTTCTCCTGATATGCAAACTGCAGAGGGTCAAGGGCGTGTTGAACCTGTGGCCTAAGGTGGTGAAGCAGCAGCCTCTCCATGGTCTTCATCACATGTGATGTCAGAGCAACAGGCCGAAAGTCATTCAGCTCACTAGGACGTGATACCTTTGGGATTGGGGTGATACAAGATGTTTTCCAAAGCCTCGGGACTCTCCCCTGTTCCAGGCTCAGGTTGAAGATGCGCTGTAGAGGGCCCCCCAGCTCCGATGCACAGACCTTCAGCAGTCGTGGCGATACTCCATCTGGACCCGCTGCTTTGCTGGCACGAAGTCTCCTCAGCTCTCTGCTCACTTGCGCTGTTGTAATTATGGGTGGGGATGTCTTTCCTATGCTGGTATCAGCAGAAGGATGTGTGGAGGGTGCAATACTCCAAGCTGAGAGTGAGAGTGGGTTAGGGTGGTCAAACCTGTTAAAGAAGTTGTTCATTTGGTTTGCTCTCTTCACATCTCTCTCAATGGTGGTACCCCGCTTCGAGCTGCAGCCAGTGATGATCTTCATCCCATCCCACACTTCCTTCATGCTGTTATTCTGCAACTTCTGCTCCAGCTTTCTCCTGTACTGCTCCTTCGCCTCCCTGAGCTGGACTCGGAGTTCCTTCTGCACGCGCTTGAGCTCATGCTGATCACTGTCTTTAAAGGCCCTTTTCTTCTGGTTCAAAAGGCCCTTGATGTCACTTGTAATCCATGGCTTGTTGTTAGCATAGCAGCGTACAGTTCTTACTGGAACTACAGTGTCCATACAGAAGTTGATGTAGTCAGTAGTGCAGTCAACAACTTCCTCAATGTTCTCATTATGAGATTATTTAATGGCTGCTGCAGAGATGTTTTTGAACAGACTTGTAAGGGGATGCAAGAAATGATGGTAGATGAAATGAGTTTTTGTCACTACTGACTTGGAAACATTTTCCTTGAAAGACTTAGATTGGACAGAATAAAAAACACAAGGAAATAAAAGTTTGATTGCCAGCTTTGAAAATCCGTACAAGTTTTAAATGAGCACTTTGTAAAGATATTGCCAAGAAATACATCTTTCCATTGTTGTAACCGAAACATTTCAGAGGCTGCTCTACCATCAGTGAACTTGTCCATGAATATGATGCCAGTCTTTTATAGAGTGACCATAAATGCAATCACAAATACATTTGCATCGAAGCAATATAGAGATGCTAATCATTCTGATCTCTGAAAAAAGACAAAACAAAACAAAACAAAATGGGAGTCCAGTAAGCACTTCTTATCAGATCGGCCACATGGGCCAAAGTCTTGTGTGTCAGCTTTGTTAAATAAAATGCCATCTTATATTATATAGCTTGTAGACAGGCTGAGTGGCATAGTGGTTAAAACTCTGGACTTTAAACTCTAAAGTTGTGTCAAATCCCCCTACTTACACTGAGTGACCAGGAGCAAGTCTGTTCATCTGCCTGTGCTTTAATTGGAAAAACAAAAGAAATGTAAGTAATGGGCACCTCATATGTTGTGAGTTACCATAAAGGTAAATAAATAATAATATCTTGTAACGCTCTTGCACCAGGCTCCAACACTTAATCCTACTTTAGATTAAGCAGGTCACAATATGGATAGTTAGACAAATGCCAGAAACAAACATTAAGAAATGAAAAGGATGGTTAATGTTGATCTGAGGCACTTGTTCTCTTATACAGTGAATACCAAAGTGTGTAGGTCTAGTCAACAACATACATAAAGCAATACAGTGCATACAAGAGCAAAGACTTATGTTTTGTTGTGGACTCCCACACACCACAAGCCATGTCGTAACTTCTGGTGCTCAGCCGCAGAAACACAACATCTGGATTACAATGGCTCTCAGAAGCTGCTTCTTATCAACCTGAGCTAATAGGAGACCCCCAGCTTTTGGCCGAGGAGATACAGCTTATGACCACTGCAGGTAGAGCACTTCCCGGTGACATCAGCTGAGCTCTTTTTCTCACTCAGATCCCACCATACTGTACAGCACCACCTGCACAACTTTTTTTAGGGTTACAACATAAACGTTGTCAGAAGAAGTTGAAGGAGCTGAATCTTTCCTCCCAGGCTAAATTACTTGGCAATATACTTTAGACATATAAAATTATGAAACAACCAAAATCGATAGCACCCCGATTCTCTTGATTCACTAACACAATGTCTGACTTGTATTTCTGAATGGATGAATAGTAATTTTCTCAAGCTAAATAAAGAGAAAACTGAAATCTTAGTGATTGGCAATAATGGATACAATGAGGCTATTAGAAATAAACTGGATGCATTAGGATTAAAAGTCAAGACGGAGGTGAAAAGCTTAGGGGTAACTGTTGACTGTAATCTGAATTTTAAATCGCATATTAATCAGATCACTAGGACAGCATTTTTTCACTTAAGAAACATAGCAAAAGTTAGACCTCTTATATCATTGAAAGATGCTGAGAAATTAGTTCACGCGTTTGTTTTCAGTCGACTAGATTACTGTAACGCACTCCTCTCAGGACTACCCAAAAAAGACATAAATCGTTTGCAACTAGCGCAGAATGCAGCTGCTAGAATCCTAACTAGGAAAAGAAAATCCGAGCACATTTCTCCAGTTTTGATGTCACTACACTGGTTACCTGTGTCATTCAGGATTGACTTTAAAATTCTGCTTATGGTTTATAAAGCCTTAAATAATCTCGCCCCATCTTATATATCGGAATGTCTGACGTCTTATATTCCAAATCGTAACCTCAGATCCTCAAATGAGTGTCTCCTTAGAATTCCAAGAGCAAAACTTAAAAGAAGTGGTGAGGCAGCCTTCTGCTGTTATGCACCTAAAATTTGGAATAGAGTGCCAGTAGGAATTCACCAGGCTAATACAGTGGAGCACTTTAAAAAACTGCTGAAAACACAGTACTTTAACATGGCCTTCTCATAACTTCACTGTAATTTAATCCTGATACTCTGTATATCCAATTCATTATAATAACTATTCATTCAAAATCTGTACTAACCCCTACTCTCTCTTCTGTTTCCTTTTCCGGTGTCCTTTTGGTGGTGGCTTGTGCCACCACCATCTACTCAATGCACCGTGATGTTCCAGCAGTGATAGATTAAAAGCCAGAAGTCTGCATGACCATCATCATCAACTCCTTCCGTGAGAACCCTAATTACAAAGAGGACTATTTCATTTATGTTAGGTAGAATGCCCAGAGGGGACTGGGTGTTCTCGTGGCCTCGGACCCCCTGCAGATTTTATTTTTTTCTCCAGCCTTCTGGAGTTTTTTTTTGTTTTTTCTGTCCCCCCCGGCCATTGGACCTTACTCTTTTTCTATGTTAACTAATGTTGTCTTATTTTAATTTCCTATTTTGTCTTTTATTTTTATTTTCCTCATTATGTAAAGCACTTTGAGCTACATTTTGTATGAGAATGTGCTATATAAATAAATGTTGTTGTTGTTGTTTATTAAAGCAAATGTCCTAGAGGACAATGAAACCAAAACAATGTATTTGCTTTTGGTATGCTAAGACCTGTGGGCTGCTGAGTGAAGTGTGTTGTAATGTAGGTTGATTAAATTTAACACAAGGTCAGGCTACTAGTGTGAAAGGACCTGTACAGTCACCAGTGAGTTGTGCAGAGATGGAAGCACCATGTCAGGAAAGGAAAAGCCAGGCACAGCACTGCTTGAGTATTTAGTACAGTGCTGCCCATGTTGGTGTATTTTATTTTACTCTTTATTGAGTTGACAAGACAGTGATGGGACAGTTTATCACATGATGTTTCAGATTTCTGCAGCTTGCTGACTTACTTTACAGATCAGAATGGCCTAAGGTCTAGACCAGGGGTGTCGAACTCTGGGCCTGGAGGGCCGCAGTGGCTGCAGGTTTTCATTCTGACTCTTTTCCTAATCAGTGACTGGTTTTCAGTGCTAATTAACTCCTTTTCCCTTCATTTTAATAGCCCTGTTTTTAAAGATTCGGTTCTCTGAATTGATTCATTTCATCATTAAATGGAAGCCAAACAGAAATGAGATGTGAAACGAGCCAACAGATGACCAGCTAAACTGGGATTTCAAACTCCAACCAACTTTACTCCAACCAGTTTCTTAATGAGAAGCCAATTCTTTGTGTTAATTAAACTCGTTATTTAATTCCACGGCTTGTTGCTGCTCTCATTCTGCCACAGCAGACATTTACAAAACTGTTGATCTTTCGTTTTTTTCTAAGAAAAACTTTACCGAGACCTTCACCTTTCTTTATTTTCAAATATTGTGTGATGGGCGAAGGTGAGCTGGTCATGTGGCGGCTTGTTTTGTGCCTCATTATTGTTTGGCTGCTAATTAAAGAAAAAGAAACAACTAAGGGGGTCTGAGACAAGTTAATTATAAATAAGGCAAAAGAAGTTAATTAGCAGCAAAAACTGGTCACCAATGAAGAAGATGGTTAGAATGAAAACCTGTAGCTACTGCGGCCCACCAGGACTGGAGTTCAACACCTGTGGTCTAGACAGTATAGATGTTTGGCCACAATGCATCTCCAGGGCAGTATGGATCTGTGAGCAGCACACTTTTTTTCATCTAATTTTGCTTTGCTTATTAGAGTATATGGCTCATCAGAGGTAAAGAACTTGAACTCTGATTTACTGCAGACTGCAATCTTGATCTGTCACTCTTAAAACTGAAAAAAGTGAGGAGATTGCTTGTTTAAATGATGTCTGTTTACTTTGCAGCAGCATTCACCTCAGGTCAGGGCAGATGTCAAATTGGAATTGTTAGATATGAACTGTACATTAAAAGAATAGCCATGGTGTAACTGATATCATTCTAGCATTTGGCTGTAAAACTAATAACGATATTTGGTCTTTTCATATTCATTGTTCTTTATCATCCTGGGTGCCTATAGCATCTGCATTTATATTCCTACATGTAAGCATACACAAATTGTGTCATTTGTTCATGGCTTTCATTCTTTCTACATGTTTGATTCTAACTCTAATTCAGAACTTTGTCTTTCATGCATTAATCTATTATTTGGTGTTTAGCGTTTGATATTAGTTTGTATCCTGTGTTATTAATGTAATCTTTGCTTTTATTCCTATTGTAATCCTTTGTGAAGCTCTTTGAGAAAGGTATTATATACTGTCACAAACTCCACACAGAGCCATAGCAAGGTTTGGGGCAGCCACCTGTATAATTGGTATCCTGGCTGCAAAGTTGAAAAATGAATACAACACTGATGTGCACAAAACTGAGTCCAAAACAGAACTGAGGGATTAGGGGAAAGGTGGAGGCTTTTAAAGGGGAAGACAGGAAGTGAGGTCAAAGGGGTCGGGCTGACAAAGGTCTTCAGCCATAGGCTCGAGCCAGGACGTGACATCAAAGGGGCCGGAGCCTGCAAGGTCTTCCTCCATAGGCTCGGACCCGGAAATGACGTCAAGAGGGCCAGGTGAGATCTCTCGTGAATGGTCTGCAGAAAAGGGAGAAAAAGAGTCAGTACACTCTGCCACATCCTGGTCTGGTTCAGAATTGCCCTTACCCAAGCCTGTTAGGTGCCTCCCATGCGCACGTGTGTGAAAATACATGTATTATTATTATTTTTTTTTTTATTATTATTATTACATATGGTATGAACTTCTAGTTTAGAAGTGTCTTGAGAGAGCACACAACTCAGGCACTATCTGTTTTTTTTTATTTGTGAATTTCCCTTTGGGATTAATAAAGTATCTATCTATCTATCTATCTATCTATCTATCTATCTATCTATCTATCTATCTATCTATCTATCTATCTATCTATCTATCTATCTATCTATCTATCTATCTATCTATCTATCTATCTATCTATCTTTGAAACACATTAGAAAATTATCTAAAATCTGTTTTTCCCAGCATAAAATATCACAAAATTAAGAAGGTTTCTAAATATGGAAGATGCTGAGAAATTCACAGAAGTGTTAATTTCTAGTAGCATTGATGGCTGTAATGCGTTATTCATCCATCCATCCATCCATTTTCCAACCCGCTGAATCCGAACACAGGGTCACGGGGGTCTGCTGGAGCCAATCCCAGCCAACACAGGGCACAAGGCAGGAAACAATCCTGGGCAGGGTGCCAACCTACCGCAGGACACACACAAACACACCCACACACCAAGCACACACTAGGGCCAATTTAGAATCGCCAATCCACCTAACCTGCATGTCTTTGGACTGTGGGAGGAAACCGGAGCGCCCGGAGGAAACCCACGCAGACACGGGGAGAACATGCAAACTCCACGCAGGGAGGACCCGGGAATCGCACCCAGGTCCCCAGATCTCCCAACTGCGAGGCAGCAGCGCTACCCACTGTGCCACCGTGCCGCCCTGCGTTATTCACTGGCTGTGCAAATCATTCTATTTGCAGCTTTCATTTAGTTCAAAATGTCGCAGCAAGAATCATTACAAGAACTAGAAAGTACAACCACATAACTCCTGTTCTTAATTCTTTAAACTAGCCTTCATATGAGCAGACCTGCTTATTTTTTCTGAACTTATCATCACATACAAACAGAATGCACATTAAGAGCTCAAGATACCAGCCTGCTAATTATTCCAGGGATTAATAAAATAACATTGGGAGGTCAAGCTTTTAGTTACAGGGCCCCGAAGCTGTTTAAAGATCTGCCTGCTGTTGTAACAGATGTCCCTTCAGTCTCAGTTTTTAAATCCGACTGACGATTCACTGCTTTCGTCTTGCACTGTGGTCCTCAAAGTATAGCCATGATGGCTGCAGATTTTTGTCCCATCCTACTTCTTCTCTTAATTGGACTCCTACTTTAATTAAGAAAGTTGTTATATCCCAGTTCTATGTTTTTACCATCATCCATAAATGTAAAACTTGTTAAGCCTTATTTTTCCATTTAAATATATATATATATTTTTTTTTAATTGCTGCATATATAGACAATTATTTACTAACAAACAAACAAGTGGGTAACACTGAAGTACTTGTTCCTTTCAGTGTCTTCTCTGTTTATCATTAATTGTCGGTATTCAGATACAATTGAGAAAGCAAAGTCTGCAAAAAATGTGAGTTAAGAAATAACAAAACAAATAAGCATTTCAAGACACAGAAAAATACAAATATGTCTTAATTTCCTAAAAGTGTAAATCTGACACTACTGTACTTTTCTAAATGCAAAATAAAAGGAAAAAAATGGGCCAGCTAATTAAACAATTAGATTAAGTAAGGGTAGCAATGACTGAATGCAAAAGAAACTGGTTGGAACAAAAACCTGGAGGCCTTAAGGACTGAACATTGAGAACCACTGGTCTAGCATAACCTGACTAGAGCTGCTGATTAGCTGCAGTGCATAATTTCTGTTTGTTAGACATGGGTATAAAAATAGAATTTTGAGCTGTTCCTCAATTCTGTATCTCACCTTGGTGTCCTGCTGTGGCACTTAGTGCCACTGCTCTAGTGCCAAGCTGTTTCCCTGCTCATGGAAAGTCAGCTGAGATACTGGGATCCTTTGAAACAATGGATGGTAAGATTCTGTCATCATATTAGATGTCCCAGATAGATAGGTAACATAGACTATATGCTAGAATTTCCAGGAAGGGGTGGACAGCCAGCTAGCCGAAGCTTGAGGACTTTATCTGACTTTTCTGCTATATTTGACTGTGGACCTTCCAGAGGTTTATTTTCTCCAGGGATGCTGCTGACTGGAATTATAGTTTCCCTTCTCCTCTGTTGACAACTGGCCGCAGTACAGCAATGATGTAATGGACAGATATTGCTGAGCTCCATTTATATATTTATTATATATTTATGTTTATTTATATATTTATTATATATTTATTTAGTCCATTTATATATATGCCATTTATCAGTTTCAGACTGCTTTATTGCTGTTTAAACACGTCTTTTTTTATGTGGACTCATTATGTAATATTAATTTATAAAGTCTGGATTTGTTTCTACCTGTCTACTTGTTACTGCCATCTGCGCAGACACTCTGTGAAGAGCACCATACTAAAATAAACTGAATTCAATTGAAAATATGAGTCGCGCCAAGATGTAGTGGGAAGTGATCACTTTTGTAGGACATGAGCAGTAAGTTTAAAATGCAGTCATTTTCAAATTGGGAAGCAACATCCAAAACAGCTAAACTGGAGTTACCGTTGATTATACCCTGCCATTAGCTTGTCACCATGAACATTTTTGCTTTAGGTTTAGACAATCATTTCAGGTATGATGAATGCGTATTATTGATTGTTGACTTTTCCAACACTTGCATTAACTCCATATTAGATGCAAGTTTTTAATTAGTGTCATCCCTTGTACTAAGTGGTGGTCAGTTACACTTCTATTTATAAGTGATGCCATCTGCTGCTTGTATACTTGAAACATAGAGATGTAAACATAATGCTGGGAACTGAGGTGGGCAAAGCATTGACAAGTATTAGGTACAACCTAGTGTTTTTAAAAACCCAGTTGTCTTTTAAATCCTCTGCATATCACATGTGAACCTTTCCCAATTGCCAACGTTTCTGGAAGCTTGACAAAACTCAGAAACCAGATAAATATGCTGATCAATCAGCTTATTATATTCTGCTTCTCTTCCTGTACTGCACTGTCAAAGCAAAACTTTTACAGATAAGTCTATACTTATTTTTGTGCAGTGACCTCTACCAGCAATAAGCCCTTAGCAAATTATCGCTGAAAAAAAAAATGGACATTAAATTCTACTGAAAGTTTCAAAGATAAAATTGTGTAGTACGATGGTATAGATTAGCTGCCAATTGTTTGCATATAATATTTTAAATAAGGGCCTCATTTCAGAAATAAAGATGTAGGAGAGTTTGGCTTGAAATTCATTTACCCCTTGGGAACAATTATTGGCAAGAAGATAATAATAATGAACAGCTAGATCCTGAAAACAACTTCTAACATTACTTACATCACACTGTTGTTGTTTATTTTCTTAGCAAGTCCTGGCTGCTTTATAGCTTTCAGTTAAGTTTGCATACATGTGAAAATTATTAAATTGCTCTAAGCATATTCATTTGTGGGCTTTTACATGATAAAACTAATTCAATTTTAGAAATGTTCCACTGGCTTAAAAATGTTTTTGTAGAACTAAACACCTTGCAATTTCTTAATTGCCTTTTAAACGTTGTCTCTTTTAATTCCTGTTGTATCACAGATCCTGGCATCAGTGTGAACAGTAAATTGAATTATCAAGTGAGCACGCTGAGTGGCCATTGTATTAGGTACACCTAAGTAATATAGTGCTGTTCCCAACTATCCCTCTAAATAGCCAAAATTTATTCCGTAACTAGAATCAATGAGGCGTTGCAGTAGAAGCACAACAGCGTTGGTTTTCAAGTTCCATAGTTATTGAAAAATAGCTGGTGGTAAATTTCAGCTATAAATATCTTATTCCATTTCATCCCATGGATTATCGATTGAATCGAGATCTGCTGAATGAGACCACAAGTGCATTAAAATGAATTCACCTGCATGTTATTAGAACATTTCTTATGCTTGTTGCATAGAGTGTTTGTCTCCTGAAGAAGACCGTTTACAAATAGGTACACTGATGCCGTGAACACAAGCATCAAATCTGCAGTGATCTTCACATATTTATGGAAAATTCATCACATCAGTATATCAATATCTTCATTAATCTGAACGGCTGGGTTATGACAAAAGAATTCTGAGTTTTTTTCATTTAAGAAAGTTTTGTTGTAAGGTAGTTATACTCACTAATCATGAGAGCTGGTGAAACACGACATGTTGGACTTCTCTACTCACTTTATAGGGCCCAGCATACTCCAGAATATTGTATTGCAACCATTAGTTTGCTGTCCTGACATTAAGTAGGCTGGATCTACTAATCCTTAGGAATTTGGCCATATTCTGGAACTCTTATTGGTGTGAATTAATATGGATTCATTAGAGCCGGTGAACTCTTTCCTGTCTTCTTTTGAATTGTACCCTGCCTATAGCAAGTTCACCTTCTCAGCAGCCATACTACCTGTGCTTCAGAACAGGTCGTCCACCAGAAGCTATGCATGTTCAGACCTGGTCAGTACTTGGATGGAAGACCATCTAGGTAAAGCTAGGGCCCTACTGGAAGAAGTGTTGGTGACACCAGCACTGAGCGCTTTCCCTGTGGTCTGTGTGTTGATCCCAATGCCCCAGTGCAGTAACGGACACACTTTGCTGTAAATATGGTGCCGTCCTTCGAATGAGATATAAAAGCCAAGATCCAGGCTCTCTGTGGTCATTAAAGATCCCTGGACAACTCTCGAAAACAGTACAGTTTATCCCAATGTCCTGGCTAAATTGCACTTTACAGCCTCATCCATTCTGGCCCCGTTATCATCCCCTGTCTGTAACTGGCTATCTCTCTCACCTCCTCAACACCTAATAGCTAATGTGTGGTGAGTGTATTGGCACAATAATGGCTGCCATTGCAACGTCCAGGTGGGTGCCACACATTGGTGGAGGCTGAAGTGATTCCCTTCTGTCTATATAAAGTGCTTTGAATGGCGAGAAAAGCACTATATAAGTGTAATTAATTGATTAAAATTTTGCGTTAACAGCCATTTCTCAATTTCAGAATACCAGCAGTCAAAATTCAAGTACTGTATTAACTGACTGACTATACCATAACTCTTATTCTACACAAGCAATGGCATGCTCGGTTGTCTTCAATAAGTGATGACACTTTATGAATGCTGTTTTTGATATAGCTGTGCACCGATAATCAAAAGTGCTGCTAATATGCCCAGGATTACCAGGTACTGAAAAATCTGCAGCCTAAATAGATAGATAGATAGATAGATAGATAGATAGATAGATAGATAGATAGATAGATAGATAGATAGATAGAT
This sequence comes from Erpetoichthys calabaricus, assembly GCF_900747795.2. Lineage (NCBI taxonomy): Eukaryota > Metazoa > Chordata > Cladistia > Polypteriformes > Polypteridae > Erpetoichthys > Erpetoichthys calabaricus. Next base: position 28,724,356 of record NC_041409.2, on the reverse strand, counting down.
AGATAGATAGATAGATAGATAGATAGATAGATAGATAGATACTTTATTAATCCCAAGGGGAAATTCACAAATATAGCTTGAAACCTGCCTGATGGCACTAACATCCAGCCTAATTAATGATGTACTTTCCCTTTTGACCATAATATATAGAATTAAAATAATAAAAAAGAAGAAAACAAAGATGTACACAGAACATCCTAACTATAATGGGTTTATAAATGGATCCCACCAGTTTTAACACACTCCGACTTCATTTACACTGTCGACTTTACTCTGTGCTACTCAAATTACATGGTGAAATGACTCGACTCGGATGCCCTACAAGCACACAAATCCCTTTGTCAAAAACATGTTTACTGTACACATACATTAATATATTGCACATTTAGCTATGACATAAATGCAGCCCTAAGCACATACAAGAAACGTTTTACTCTTTTTTCTGGACTTGCTTTGTTTTAATAATCCAAGATACAGTCATTTGCTGTATCAGTGACACAACTGCACCGTTTATGTTTTCTTAATTATCTACCTCAGCAAAAGCTCTTTAGATATAAGCTGCAAACTGTGATTGGCTTAAATATGAGACAGCAAGTTTTGAATCTGTGCTCAAACACACATTATAGTTTTTTTTTATTTACACTGCAATAAAAAACGAGAGAGTATAAAGATTTGGGGCACTCTGTGTAACAGATGAACAAAATAAAAAAACGATTAACACTCATTTGGAAGAAACGTCTAGCCATAGACTAAGCACAGATGCGGTGGTGCTGGTTAAAAGGCCGGAGGAGAGGAAGAGGTGGGTCTAGACAACCGCAAACCGGAAGTGACATCATGACTCGTGTAGTTGTCAATCATTGGATCTGAATATAAAAAAGTAGGAGACAAGCACTCTGTACACGACTGAGTCATGTTATGAATTGCCGTGATGAAATTCATGCAGGTTGTATTAGCCTTTGATTTCAGTTTTTGACTTTGATTTTCAGTGTGATGCTGAATTCAGCCCTCACTCGGTTGGTGATTTTGGCCTCCATTGACCGTTGTTACATCATTTTGTTCTCAAAGAAGTACACAGCATCACTCAGTAAAGCTTTTCCACTTATATACAGATACAGACTCAGATGCATCCACAGGACAGTCCCACCTCAATGTTTACAACCTACAACCTTCACTCTGACCACCAAAGTCAATTGGTAAATCAGTTCAGTTTGACATTAAATTTATTTGACATCTCTCTATTATAAAAAAAAATCTTGGAAGGAGACAAGTCGTGATTTTCTCGGAGAGACACTTATACGTCTCATGAGACGAGTCCAAACCCGGGGCCGGAAATAAAGGACAAAGAGTAGATGACAAAGTAAAATGTCGTAAAGTATTCAAAAATGTTGGCGTGATACACATGCAGAGCAGGTTAGAGATTATGGAAGTACGAATGATGATTTGAAAGTCTCAAAAAATGATAGTAAAGATCACATTAGTGCAACCAAATGGAAAATATTACTCGGAGACTTGTAGATCGTCTAATTCGTGTTGCCAGTGAGAATTAAGATTCCAAAAACGTTGTTGCGGTATGAAGTCCCATGAGACGGAGACTTTTAACGTGAGATTCTTTCAAGTCAGGCCCTATTTACATCTATTTTCAAATAAGACCACAGTCATCTAATCTCTCAGTCGTGTGAATGCTTTTGTTAGACACACTTCCTGCGCTCTCAGCTCTTATAAATTTTATCAGGTCAATAAATGTTGTAGATGACACGTCAATGACTAAGCGAAGAAAAAAGAGCATGGACAAACATTCGAAAAAGTCGTTTTATTTATTAGAGAGAAAGAAACAATATTCACTCACAGGCAGTTATACGTTTCGTTGTCACGATATAAGTCCAAACACGGAATCAAAATTCAATGCGATCTTGAAGAAAAGTTAATTCCAGATATTGTTTTTACTAAAGTTTTAAAGTAAAAGTGAAAATAATGCATATGTAACAATTCCCATGAAAATAACAATCTATTAAAATTGTATATCCGGTTAACTAAAACTGGGGTGGGCGAGCAAAGCGAGCAGGGGGCGGAGCCCCCATACTTTATTTAAATTTCCAAATACATATTTTTAAAAGCCCAAACCTCCATCCATCCATCCATCCATTGTCTCCCGCTTATCCGAGGTCGGGTCGCGGGGGCAGCAGCTTGAGTAGAGATGCCCAGACTTCCCTCTCCCCGGCCACTTCTTCTAGCTCTTCCGGGAGAATCCCAAGGCGTTCCCAGTCCAGTCGAGAGACATAGTCCCTCCAGCGTGTCCTGGGTCTTCCCCGGGGCCTCCTCCCGGTTAGACGTGCCCGGAACACCTCACCAGGGAGGCGTCCAGGAGGCATCCTGATCAGATGCCCGAGCCACCTCATCTGACTCCTCTCGATGCGGAGGAGCAGCGGCTCTACTCTGAGCCCCTCCCGGATGACTGAGCTTCTCACCCTATCTTTAAGGGAAAGCCCAGACACCCTGCGGAGGAAACTCATTTCAGCCGCTTGTATTCGCGATCTCGTTCTTTCGGTCACTACCCATAGCTCATGACCATAGGTGAGGGTAGGAACATAGATCGACTGGTAAATTGAGAGCTTCGCCTTGCGGCTCAGCTCCTTTTTCACCACGACAGACCGATGCAACGCCCGCATTACTGCGGATGCCGCACCGATCCGCCTGTCGATCTCACGCTCCATTCTTCCCTCACTCGTGAACAAGACCCCGAGATACTTGAACTCCTCCACTTGGGGCAGGATCTCGCTACCAACCCTGAGAGGGCACTCCACCCTTTTCCGGTTGAGGACCATGGTCTCGGATTTGGAGGTGCTGATTCTCATCCCAGCCGCTTCACACTCGGCTGCGAACCGATCCAGAGAGAGCTGAAGATCACGGCCTGATGAAGCAAACAGGACAACATCATCTGCAAAAAGCAGTGACCCAATCCTGAGCCCACCAAACCGGACCCCCTCAACACCCTGGCTGCGCCTAGAAATTCTGTCCATAAAAGTTATGAACAGAATCGGTGACAAAGGGCAGCCCTGGCGGAGTCCAACTCTCACTGGAAACGGGTTCATTTATTTTTTTTAACTAGCCCATTTTATCCAGAAAAATCCACCCATCTGGCCAGCCTGATTATGCATCACATTTTACTGCAGTGTGGAGTGTGTTCTAACCCTTTCTGGTCATGAATGGCTCTGTTGCTCACCTCCCAAGTTTGGATTACAATGTGAAGCTATTCCATACTTAGTTTCTGCTGGTCATTACTTTCACAATAATTGCTGGTGTTCAAGCAATATTTATGTATTCAGAATGGCATGAAGGCATTATTATAGGCACAGCAAAAATCAGCAAAGCTGGTCATTGATGTGTTTGAGTGTTGACCTCATTGGCGCACTGTAACTGGTATGACTGTTATAATGGCTTGTATTTATTTGCCTGTGCATTTTCAGTCTGAAACATCCATCCGTTTGTTCATGTGTCCCCTTCTAGACTAGGTTTACTAATTAGATCATGTAAACATACACATAGACTTGTTACCCCACAAACTACATATATATATATATATATATATATATATATATATATATATATATATATATATATATATATATATATATATGGTGTGCTAGCCTAATATGCTCCTAGCTTTTGTTGTTTAACACTGCATATTAGTAAATTACAAAAATCAGGATTTTAGCTCACCAGTTATTTACTGTATTATTCCACAGATAACTACTTTCTTGAAGAAAAAAATATTGATTGGATTATTATACTATAAAATATAATGTATAAGCAATTGGTAAAGACACTCAATAAGCTTAAACGAAAGTAATAGTCTGCAGGGCTTTGCGGCATTAGGAATAATCTGCTCTTTAACACCGGTGACTAAATCCTTGTTTGTCTTTGGCATATTATACTACATTCATCAAAACTTCTGAGACAATATTGTTACTTCATAACATTTTCTTTTCAAGCCACCCACTGTGCCCTAGGAATATTTAAGTGGAATGCAATTGTTCAGTTTTTGTATTTTTCAAATTGAAAAAGTGGCTGCTTTTTAGCCTAATTTGGCTCAGTTTAGCTGCTTTCCTTCTAAATTACCTCAATTCTTTTTCAATTTCAGAGTTATTTTCCTCAGCTCACTTGTGTTACCTTTGGTATTTGTGACCCGGTGCAATTTTTTGCACAGCAGGAAAGAATTGATCCAGTCTGTAGGCCCCTCACACAATAGCGAGAGAAAGCATTAACCTTAAACTGATGACCCTTCACACTGCTCAAGCGTTATGCATCTTAAAAGCAGTTCCTAAATTTGTAAGCCCTATTCCATCAGCAGAATGCATTGAATTCAGACAAAGGGAACAGGGAGAAGAATGTTCTGTTTGAGGCTCCATTGATCACATTTGAGAATATGTCAGTGGAGCTAGTAAAACGATTGATTAGGATAGATCATTTGCTCGTTTAGGTTTTGGTTAGTGTGCAAAGTTGTTTTTAGTGTGCATTGATGGCAGCTTTTGTAAGGTTGTTTGTGGAATCAGTATCAGTACTGTATTTTTGTTAATTCTCCCATAAAATTTAAACATAATTTAATCACATTTAGAAAATAAAATTAGGCAGTAAAAAAGGGGACTTTTTAAACATTTTACAGACACAGTGTTACTCTCTTCAGACAAACATGATTTTATATGTATGTGTCCGTTCTTTGAAAATGCCTAATTTAAAACAGGGCTCCGATGTGGCAGCATCAGGCATAAATCAAGAGGCTACCTGACAAAGGATGCTAGTCCATCACAAAGCAAATGCAAGCACACAAGTTAGAGATGACATTAACTTTAATTCATTTCTTTGCATTATGGGAGTTCCTAGAGTGTTAGGGTGAAATTTGTTTGTATGAAATCATAAAGTGTGTCAAACTGTGCCTACCTGTTTAACTAAAGCCAATGTCACATTGTGCTATGTTTTATTATGGAGTATGTCAGATATTTCAATTGCAGTCCTTAATCTCATTGCTACACCGTGTAACATTACACAACTGAAAATCATAGCCCACATCCCATTTACCGACTGAGTTGTACTCCGCCCTTTTTCCGACAGCCAATGGGGTGCTACTTGACAGAGCCAGTGATGTATGAAGTGTTAACAGCTGCCGCGAGTTCAGCAGCAGTCTCACCCTTTTACTTGTTTTTCCATTCTGTTATGGAATTTAAAATATAAGACATCACACTGATGAGCTTCTCTTCCACCGACAAACCCTGTTCTATCTGACAGAGCCGGCGCTGTACCAGCCATGTATGAAGTGTTAATACCTGTGCTGAGTTTAGCCACAGCTTCTATTATTTTTTTGTTTTTTCAATTCTGTTTTAGTACATCAAACATGAGACATCAGACAGAAATGCTTTTCTTCTATTGATAGGTTCAAAACAGGCATGTTCCTTATTCCTTGTCGCTACATTCTATGCATTGTACTGCCGGCTGAACGCTCAGTGGTTCTTACTCCCGCATGAAAATAGTCAAACCCTCCGACCAAAGAGAAAATCAAACCTGTTTGATTGTATTCTAGCCAATCACAGACTAGCTGGTCTTAGCTGTTAGGTATGTCACACTAGACGATTGATTTCACAGTAGCATTCCAACGACTGCCTCAGACTGGCTAAGATTATGATTATGAAAATGAAGGCGATGACTGAAAATTGCTTGAAAAGTCATCTAATGTGATATAGGCTTAAGATATTCTGTAATACTTGCACCCAGTACAGTTACCAAGGGAATGATAAGATAAAGATAGATAGATAGATAGATAGATAGATAGATAGATAGATAGATAGATAGATAGATAGATAGATAGATAGATAGATAGATAGATAGATAGATAGATAGATAGATAGATAGATAGATAGATTCTTTACTAATCCCAAGGGGAAATTCACATACTCCAGCAGCAGCATACTGATAAAAAACAATATTAAATTAAAGAGTGATAAAAATGCAGGTATACAGACAGACAATAACTTTGTATAATGTTAATGTTTACCCCCCCCCCCCCCCGGGGTGGAATTGAAGAGTCGCATAGTGCGGGGGAGGAACGATCTCCTCCGTCTGTCAGTGGAGCAGGACAGTGACAGCAGTCTGTCGCTGAAGCTGCTCCTCTGTCTGGAGATGATCCTGTTCAGTGGATGCATTGGATTCTCCATGATTGACAGGAGCCTGCTCAGCGCCCGTCGCTCTGCCACAGATGTCAAACTGTCCAGCTTTTTATTCTATTATGTATAAGAATTTACAAACAAGAAGCTTCTGTTTAGATCTAAATGTGTCCCAAATTCCTAATCTGTTTAACTACTGAAAAACCTTTAGATAATGCTAAGTGAAAGGCTAAGGAAAGATTATACCATTTATCTGTAAGTTGATTGGTGTAAACTAAATGGCACTTGACTCTATTATGCAAATAAACTTAGATGACTTAGTATTGTTACTTTGCTATATTGTTGTCTTGTTCAGTTACTCTGATTCCATGGAGATGCCACCTCACTTTTGTTACAATCAAAATGCCTGTCCTTGGATTAATTTATAATGTGTTTCCCTAACACAGAGAGAAAACCCACATGAACATCAACATAAACATAAAACCCTACAAAAAACAAACCTTGGAGGAATTCTTGGAGATGTGAAAGTGCAGCACAAATCATGGCACCACCATGTACAGTATTTGATGGTTGAGTGCCATTTGAAGAGTTATTTTTTACCTTGGTGCCTGAAGGTATCCTTTATTTGAAATATTGGGTATGGAAAATTACTAATTTAATAAATATATTGACAACCAGTGGGATCATCGGTTATATCTGCCACTGTTGTGTATGTTTTCTCTGAATAATTATGCATCTTATTTTTATAAATAGAAAATGGACTGGGAAGCAAGGTTTCATCCATCCATCCATCTTCCAACCCGCTGAATCCGAACACAGGGTCACGGGGGTCTGCTGGAGCCAATCCCAGCCAACACAGGGCACAAGGCAGGAACCAATCCCGGGCAGGGTGCCAACCCACCGCAGGACAAGCAAGGTTTTAATTTACACATAATGTTTCTTAAGACAAGTTCTGGTAAGACCAGAGGACCAAAATCACCAGAATCTCTTCCAAGCTGAAGTCTCTTTGGGTCACTTTTACAGTGTATGGGCGGCCATTTAATTCTGTTTGTAGTTCTTGGTCAGTCTCATATGCCCATGAAGAAGGAAATCAATTTCCTGGAATTCTTCTTTTCTAGTTTAGTTAAGAAATTGGGCTGTATTGCTATGGATGCATAACAACAAAAACAATCTGAGCCACCAGAACATATAATCTTCTCCATAACAACCTTAGACTGTCTGCTCTGGACAGGACAGGACAGGTCAAGTGATGCCAGCAGGGACCTGTATAATTTTCTGACTTTGTAGATAGTTAGTACTCTAATAGCAGAGTACTGTGACTTGCTTCTGGTACTCCATTTCAGGAATACCAGGTTCATGACAGGATTCACCCATGATTAGTCCATTCCAGGTAACACCACTCTAACATGGACTGATTTATGATCTTCTAGGAAATTCTAAGAGCCTGGAGGAAAAAAAAAACTGACAGACAAGAGATAAATGAGCTAACTCCACTCAAATTCAGGAGCCCTTTGGACACAGCACTAACCACCGACAACCAGTTGGTCCATCAGTCAATTATAGGTGTAAATACCTTTCTTGATTCATGATTGAACATGCTGTTTATTCTTCTCAGATTCAAGTAATACAAGAAAATTACAGCTGAATACAAAAACATATATGTGCACCTTAACCTATCAGTCACATAAATCAGTTGACAGGGCATAGCTAAGTAGAATGATTTTGCATTAGCTGATTAACAACAGAATAAAGAACACTATAACAGTTTCATGTTTATGATTTAAAGCACAGACACAGCACTCATTTCCTCAAGGAAAATGTGTTTTTCAGTCTGTTAATTCATGGTGACATGTTTCCATGTATGGCCTAAAGGAATAGATGAAGACAAAAAGGTGAAAAGTATAGAATATGAGGAGCGAACAATTATCTCATGAAGTGTGATATTTTTTCCAGCATTTCTGATTTTTGCTTTTTCTGGGCACACAACACGGTGTACTACTCCTGTTTCCTGTGTGAATTTTACTTTTTACATTTATATAATTTTGTATACTTGCTGAAGTTGTTCACATCGAAGTACATCTCCAAGGACCACAAAATATTAGACAAACAGCAACTAGGCATTGCTTTATTACACCGCAGAACAGTTGTATCCAAACTCACATAATCATGGATAGCTGAGCATCTAAAGAAGCTTGTGGCAGACGGCCAGGGATCTTGCCCCACCAGGACACCTGGATCAAGGAAGCCCCGGGGAGAGGGGCAATATCTCCCCTGGACGCAAGAGGGTAGCCCCCCTGATTTCCATCAAGGGCCCAACCAAAGGGCTGCCTGGATGGCTCCTGAGCCCTGGAGGACAGCAATTCCGCCACACCAGGAAGTGCTGCCGCTCCAGGAATTGTGTATGCCCGGAGTCATTAACTTATTCAGAGACAGCAGCAGAGTGTACAGTGTGAAAGAAATAGCCGGACATACAACGAAGGTTTGGGGCAGCCGCCTGTATGTTTCCCTGGCTGCAAAAGGCTTAAATTTGCATACAATGTGTACAGGTTAGAGTCCAAAACAGAGCTGTTTAAGTATGGAGGATGAGGGGTTTTTATAGGTGGTTCACAGGAAGTGACGTCCTCGGGCCGGGACAGGAGGGATTTCTCGTGTTTGGTCTGCGAAGAGAAAAGAGAGAGGCTTAGTGCACCCACCAGCCCCTGGCCTGGCATGGAATTGGCATTTCTCTGTCCCTTTGGTTGACTCCCAAGCACATGTGTGTGATAACAGATATCAACCAGGACAGCCAGTACAAGTTTTTATTCATTCATTATAAGTCTTAACCATAAGTTTCCTTAATTCCTAAACTGCACCTAAAGTTGAAGCAAAGCAATTACATATTGACATGGCATGTACTACAAAATCCAACCTGAATGGATAGCAGGACTTCTTGTTGAAGACTAGACAAACAATGTGTCTAGTGCTCAGGTGGAAGGTCTTCATGCATTGCGCAGAGTGCTGTTCCTGCTGCAGCAGCCATGGTGGAACCCAGACTGTCAATTTGCCCAGGTATATTTCTCTTTTGAATACTTCCCTTTGGAATATTTGGGCCAATGGGGAGTTGAAGAGTAGAGGCTGACGCCGCTCCTATGGTGGCCTCTGGTTCCTCCAGCAATCCCATCCAGGTCCTATGTTACTTCTCTTCTCATTAGTCAGTGTTTTACCCGTCTCACAGGATATGCCTTGTGCTTTTACCCCTTTGGCCACAGCCTTCTTAAAAGTATGATCAACTCTCAGTTAAAGAGCTAAATCACCCAGGGGCCTGTGGGGGTCTTAATCCAGCCTTGGTTTTCAATGTGCTTAGTGTATCCCAGTGCAATTTTTTTATATGGTGCTTTGTTACCTAACCTTAGACTATCCAAATTAAACAAAGGATTTTATGAACTAAAAGACAAAATTATTTTCATTTAAAAACCTAATCAGATCATATCATTTAGGCATTCATTCATTCAACATTAACACTGAAATCAGAGTTTCACAATCAGAGTACCAATTTTAAATCAGTAATTAAAATTTGGAAACCAGTATTGCACTTTAAAACAGAGTCCTTTATACAACGGTTTGCTTTGGATTTTCTGTTAGCAGCTTAGCAAACATAATTTAATGTTGGTTGGCTGTGGTAGCACATAATTACAATTTCTAATCTGTATTTACATATTAGTAATTTATTTCTGAAAAATGTATACTGCTTAATACCTAAACAATTATTGTAATGAATGATATGAAATGAAATGCCTTTTCAGCCTTTTTATCACAAAGGCTGTATAAATACTGGACTAATATGTCAGCAGATGTTGCTTCGAACTTAAAATTAGAGTCTTCAGCTTGCCTCCACTTTACTTTTACTAGTGAAGCTAAGTGGAACATATTACATTTCTTTTATTCATTTTCAAACCTGATTGTACTGCCCAGTGATCACAAGACAACCCTAGATGGGATGCTAATTTATCTTACAAACATGGCCACTACACACACACCAGGGGACATAAAACAAAAGACAACTCAACAGGCATGGCATCCCAGCCCATGTTTTTGATGATATCCAATTCTATGGCACTACCTTGCTGCCAGGTATTTCACTGGAAAATGTATGCTTCATTTCAATATATTTAAAAACATTTTCTTTTAACTAACACTCAATAACAGAAGAGAAAAGAGCAATTTCTATTTTTAGTATTACTAATAGAAATTATTTATACATTTACCAATAATAGGCAGAGCAGTCTGGTCCTAGCTGCATGTGTGGGTAAGTGCCTGTGAGTGGGCCCTGTGGCAGACTGGTATCTTGTTCAGGGCTGTGCCCTGTCTTGCACCCATTGCTACCAGGATACTTTCTGGCCACCCACGGCCCTGAATTGGATTAAGCGGGTTTGAGAATATTACGGTGTGGTGTGGTAGTTTGTGATACTATTAAATCAAGCAAAAAGAGCAGCAGGAAAGGTTTCCGTCTTGCTGCTACCATGGGCTGCAGCCCACTGTGATTCTAAATTGGTTTGAGAAAGTTATGTTATGATTACTCTGACACTAGCTACTGTCACTGTAGATCAGATAAAGGTTTTAAGTGTATTTTTTTTCCCGTTTGATCAACAACTAATTCTCCATGAGTGGGTTACTTTACTTTTAAAAAAATTGTCACAAGGCACTTATGGGATAGCATTCTATTTTCATAATTTTCAGGTCAGGCAGCAGTGGTCGGAAATCAAGGACCACAAAGACCACAAAGCTTTTATAGTTTCATCTGTTAAATAATGGGAAAAGAAGATGGTTGGTAAACCCCTTCTTATATAAACAGACAGGCAATGGCAAAGGCTATGAGGGCAGTCATCTTTATATATTACAATACAAATAAAACCTGACAGCTTTTACATCTGGTAACCGCTGTATGGTTTGTGCTGTGCTCAAAATGCGGAAAACTCCAAAAACTTACAACAGAGAGAAAGAGGGAAGAAGTTCCATGTGAAACAATGCTAAACAGGACAGTGCCTGTTTTAATTATAAAAATCCACTCGACTCTGTTACACTAGCGTACCCATCATCCTTTCCATTAAAGGACAGATGTTGACTTTAGACAACAGGAGAGGTTGAGGGCTCATGTTGACAAAAGTCGACATGCAGAGGCAGAGGGTGATAGCTGTAAAAAGTTACGTTAGAGGTAGGCCCTCTTTGCTTGGAGGAATGTTAGACTCGTTGACTCAGCATCTCATTCCTGCATGTGAAATGAGTTATGAAACGTAAACAAAGGCAAGATGGCATCGACATCTCATGAGGGAGTGAAGCGAGTGCAGAAAGCAAAATACTCAGCAGACGATGTTTTGTGCATTATCTCTGACTTTTCAGATTCGGATTTTGTTGATCAGGAGATCGAACAGGAGAGTGGGGAGCTGAGGCATCAGCTGATTGGACCCCAGCCAATGCCGCCCCAGGTGATCGGCTGCCAGCTGAGCACATTTGCACATTTGATGAACCTGTGTGCCATCACATGCGTGACGTTGCACTGACAAATGCCTGTATGTTGTTCAAACAGCCAAACAGATGACAGCACCACGACTGGGGCAGATTTCTGAAAGAAGGTGGTCGATGGCTTGCTGGCAGAATGTGTTGTGGTGCCTTTGGCAAAGCGAGGAAGGCCATCACAAAGAGCAGTGCCAGACAGGCTGACTGAGCGCCACTTTCCTCCAACATACAAGGACAAAAAGTACAAACCTGTCTGTGTTGTGTGCAGCAAGAGACAATTGAAAAGGAGGCACCAGTGCAACACGTATTGTAACCAGTGCAATGAGGTAATGCATGCAATTGGCTGCTTTGAACGTTATCATACTTTGCAGGATTTTGCTGTGTAACACGCATGTGAAATCACATAGTATGCAGGCTCACACAACATGCAAGATAGTGACATTTGTCAAAAATAAATGTTTTTTTGTTGATTGATGCGTTAAACCACAGGTGTCGAACTCCAGGCCTGGAGGGCCACAGTGGCTGCAGGTTTTCATTCTAACCATCTTCTTCATTAGTGACCAGTTTTTGCTGCTAATTAAATTATTTTGCTTTATTTTTAATTAACCTGATTCAGACTTAGTTGTCTCCTTTTTTTAATTAGCAGCCAAACAATAATAAGACACAAAACGAGCCGCCACATGACCAGCTCACCTGTGCCCGTCACACAATATCTGAAAATAAAGAAAAGTGAAGGTCTCGGTACGGTTGATCTCTCAGGTCACAAAAACATTTTGACGAACAGAAAATCAAAAGTTTTGGAAATGTCTTCTGTGGCAGAATGAGAGCAGCAACAGGCCACAGAATTAAATAACAAGCTTAATTAATAGCAAGAATCAGCTTCTCATTAATAGATTGTTTGGAGCGAAATTGGTTGGAGTTTGAAATCCTAGTTTCACTGCTCATCTGTTGGCTCGTTTCATGTCTCATTTCTGTTTGGCTGCCATTTCATGAAGAAACTAATCAATTCAGAGGACTGAATCCTTAAAAACAGGGTTATTAAAATGAAAGGAAAAGGAGTTAATTGGCAGTGAAAACTGATTAGGAAAAGGGTCAGAATGAAAACCTGAAGCCACTGTGGCCGTCCAGGCCTGGAGTTTGACATCCCTGTCCTGTGTTAAACCATTGCTTTATGTTATTTTTAGAAAAATGTGAGTTTTTGGAAAAACATTCACCCTAAAAGAGTTAAGTAAACATGCCACTCCACTTCTACATCAGTTCTGTCAGAGCAGACTGCCTTATTCAATTACAGATTTGGGTTTTTTTCCAGCACAGGGTTACATGGATCTGAAGCCTATCTAGGCAACATTATTCTTAAAATTAAAACCAACCCTGGCAAGACCTCGATCCATCTCAGAGCATTCTCCAGCAGACACCCACCCTCCCTCAGCAGTGTCAACCTAGCCATTACACCTTGAGGATGTGAGAGGTATGAGTTCTTGCATTCATATATTGTCACACAGGGGTGTGTGTAGGGGACACCTGCAGGGCTTTGCCGAGGTAAGCACTTCCACCCCAGGGCGAGAGAGGGTGCTAACACTAATAGTTTATCACCGACAGCTCCGTGGCAAACTCAGTTGAAGACCCCTATCTCGACCCCTTCATTTCTGGGAGCTGGTGTATATAATCAAGAAGATGACCAGAAGGGAGTTGTCATTTTGGACCTGTATCTGCTGCGACACAGACCTCTGTATTGTTTGGGTCAAGTCAAGAACTGATTCTCAGCAGCAGTGCCATTTTTTGTGCCAATCACACCATTTCTTTGAAAGGACCTTTTAATTTATTAAATGGGGATTACCCAACTGGTACTCCAACCATCGATTTGGTTTATATACCGTATATATTTCTGTGTGCATACATGTTGCATTATATGTATACTCTTTTGTGTGTCTACTGTTGCTGTTTTTTATTGTCAATACTCTGTGGAAACATGCAAGTAAGAATTTCATTGTACTGAGTAAAGATGATATAATAATTAACTTGAGCTTGAATCTGAAGTCTTACTATGCAGCGAAAACTCACACATCTACTGTGAAGTTGTGAAAATTCCAGACAGTGTGCGGGTGAGATGTAAACCCAAGATGCTGAAGTTGTGAGGCAGCAGTCTAAACACTATACCATTCCAATATGTTTGATTTTGCATGAATTCAGCAGTGTCAGAAGTTTTAAAGCAACATCTACCAAGATGTATCAGGATTTCAGTCTGTTTATGGCTAATTCTCCAAGAGGTAAAAAAAAGGGAAATGGAAAAAAGGACTGTTTTGAAAATGGAAAATGGTGCTATATAAGTAAAATGTATTATAATTATTAAAGACAAAACATCATTTTTTTTCTAATCCTCACAATGGGTTAATTTGTCTCAAAGCAAATATCTCAACTACAGTATTTTAACAGAGCTTTAGTCAAAGACTGCATTATGCAGCATATCTGAATGTGTTAAATTCTGGTACTTGTGAAGGTTCAGAAGACAGTTCTCTACCTCTTAAACCAACTAATAATCGAAAGGTTCCTTCTTTGTAAAATGTGCTTGCAGTCCCTCTGTTCACATAGGCTTCCTCCTGGGGAATACCATTGCCCAAGTCTTTCACAGTCCAAAGTCACATTAAATGGTAGCTTTGAAATGGCCCACTGTGAGTGCAAATAGCTATATGTGCTAATCGGCCCTTTCATGGACTTGTTATCCAATGCAGGTCTATTGGGAGATGCCTGGAAATTCATTTATAGAGTTGTCAACCTCTGAGTGCAGCACCGGCACTACTCTATGAAACTATGTGCCGATGACAGGCAGGGGTGCCAACTTTGGCGGGAATGGGAACATTTGTCCCAGGCTCTGGGCTTGTGGGGTCAGACGTTCATAATGTTTGTAATGGTGCCATCAACAACAATAATGTCAAGAGTAGTGGCAACAAATGTGTGGTGGGAATACAAAATGATTTGAACCAAGTGGACCATTATGCAAATATCTGCATCCTGCTTTTCCTGCCCCACTGCTTGCCATAGGACATAAGTGGCCTTCCACCTCAGCCAGATTTCATTTATACCACAATGTCTGACCGAGTGGTCATTTTAAAGACAGCATTCTGAAATCCACAAGAAGTTACTTACTTACACACAAATGATTCCATTGAATGTGAATTTGCATGTCAAGTGAGTATGGTGGATGTCATTAATGATGTTCGTAACCGTGAAAGCCTGGAGGGGAATTCTGCAGAAATCAGTGCAGTAAGATAGGACCTGTTATTTACTATATTAGTTTCACATGATGTTAAAATGATACTCTGCTGCATTTGGCTTGCATGTTACAAAATACGAGCTGATAATCATTTGCATTTGGCTTGAAATTTAAAAAATATATACATGCTGGTAATGTTTCGCATTTGGCCTGAAATATTGTAAAGCACATGTTAATGTTCTCTTAGTAATGGTGTTGTTAAATGGCCAATACATTGTGAGACTGAGGCAGAGGTTAAAGTGGGGCCCATCAGAACAGTTCTCAACCAGGTCCTGACATGTGTCATGGCCTACCCCTGCTGACAGGTCCTGATATTGGCATGAAAAAAGAATAAAGTACACTAATTCATCTTTAAATTAAGAGATAATTCATACAATGCATTGACTAATTATACATTTTAACAGATACACAACTCATATTACCAATACAGCATATTGATCAGACAAGGATTCCTCTTCTCGAGCTTTTTCTTCTAAACTGAGAGATTACCAAAGTGAAGCACCATCTTTCATTTGACTCTTTCCATTGCACCCATTTCCTTTAAGCTTCAGTCCTCTAAATTGTCATTTATGTTGTCCCTACACCTCCCTTTGGCATTCCTCTTCCTCTCCTGGTACTGCATGTCCAAGGCTAACACTCTTCTGCCCACTCACTCACCTCTCTTATTCTTACGTGCCGAGTTTTGATTACTGATCATTTTGCACACATTCACTTTCCCACCACTCCTCCTGATATGCAGCACATGCATTTATCCTCGTCACTGTTTGTGATCCCTTCTGAATATTGCATGAACCTCATCTCGGCAATGTCCTGCTTTCATCCAAGGTTTTCAGTCAAGGCCATAACTTTTAAGTCATTCATAATTGTTGGTTTCACAACTTTATGCTAAATATTTCTTTCACTTTCACAAGTGCACTGTCTATAGTACTATATAATAAAACACTGAAGTCTGTGTGTCCGGTTCTTCAGAGCAATCTGATTGGTTAGTTTAGCTTTGGTGTGATTGATCGTTTTGTCTTTTCGTGACTTGTTAAATGTGGAGTAAAGACGCTCGAGGAAATGTGAAGGTAAAACTGAGACAGTTGCCTTCAAAGACTCAAAGTATAAAACTGTGTCAAAGCCGAGAATGGTGTTTCGAAAATAATGACAGAGTCTGAGAATCGGGCTTTATGGGAACACACTTGAGAATGGGAGCGCTGGTAGAGAGAGGTTCAGATACATGCAAATACACAGAAGAAAGGTGATGAAAGTACACGTAAGGCAAAAGATACCAAATATTTTTAAATGATTTTTTGACAGGTACCGTGGCTAATTTTACATAAAGCAGGATATGGTAACATTTCAGAAATTTAGTTCCTTAAATTAAATACAGAAAAGACATTTTTACAATGCAGAGGACAGTAGGTGTCAGCCAGATAGTCTGCACCAGCACTCGTTTGATAATATCCCTTCCCAAAATGTAGTTTGGTATTTCTAGACAAAATATCAAAACAAATGTTACTCCATTTTCTATATCACTTGGTGCAGCAAACCCTTACAAGTTACAGGCAAACACAACTAGATAGCGACAGTTCAGTTATTCCAGTTAACATGTCACATCCTCCATAATATTTTGCCCAGAAAACACATTGAGTATAGTCACAATTACAAACTGTAAGTTCTATGACTTGTTTGAATGAGTACTGCTGCTCCACGGTCACACACCTATGTGGCACAATTGCCTCCCAATGCAAACCACTTGGTTATGACTGTTAATTTTTCTTTTCCCAGCTCTACAGGTTGTTTAAATATTTATAGAAAATATTCCATCTTATCTGAGTAGAGTCATGAGGGTGGGCATCTATCCCAGCAGGATCGGGCACACAGCAAGAACTAACCCGGGAGAGGGCACCATTCTATTGCAGAGCACACTGACAAACCCACACTCACCTTTCACTGACACTCGGCCAATTCAGAGTCATTAACAGTGCCCTCATCAGTTTATTTTTAAAAGATAAAATAACAGCATTCTCAAACCCAGTTAATCCAGCTCAGGGACACAAGGGGCCCTAGTCTATCCTGGTAGCATTACTTGTAAGTCAGGAACCATTGCTGGACAGGGCACCATTCTTTCAGAGAGCGATGTCAAACACACATCCACACAGAACAGCCCATTGACTAACACATATGCCCCTGTGCTGTAGGGGAGTACACAAACACAGGAAGAACTTCAAGTTCCACAAAGAGAGGGGAGCTGGGTTTCAAAGACACTCACCGGCAGCTGTGAAGCAGCAGTGCTGAACATGGTGCCTCCATGAAACAGTCTCGCATGCAACCGAGAAGAAATTCATTTAGCAAATATAATCACATTATATATAGATCTTTGGGCAACACTGGCAGAAATTCAAGACATAATCTCACGAATGCTGAAGCTCACTAACTGTAAATCAGGACATTTTAGAGGGTACGCTCATCTTAACAAACACGTCTTTTAGCACAGAAGAAAACAATGGAATACCCATAGAAAACCCCCATAAACAGAAGGAGATAATATACTGATTGTGACTATGCCAGAATCTGAATCTTGGTCCTTGAAGGTACAAGACAATAGCACATAACACCGCCAAATGTCTACAGGGTTAGGGTTAGGGTTAGGGTTA
Organism: Erpetoichthys calabaricus; assembly: GCF_900747795.2. Classification (NCBI taxonomy): domain Eukaryota; kingdom Metazoa; phylum Chordata; class Cladistia; order Polypteriformes; family Polypteridae; genus Erpetoichthys; species Erpetoichthys calabaricus. The sequence continues at coordinate 28,706,801 of NC_041409.2, read as the reverse complement.
AGTTGCAGTTCGTTTGAAATTGGTAGCATCACTGTATGTACAGTAACCTTGATGACTGTCCAAAAACAACCTTTCAAAAACCCGTCAAATGATTGCAGCAAATTGCATTCAAAAGAAAATTTTGAACTTTAGTGTATAATAAAGCACAATTGCAGTGGTTAAAGCATCATGAAAACAGACATTTTTTTTTGCTTCAAAGAATCTTAAATGACACTAAAGGCAAAAAGTGGGAAGAGATTGCTTTGTGAATATCCTCCTGAAATGTGCTCGACAATTGTTTTCAATCAAAACACCAGCATCATGGACCAGTAAATGGCACTACTACGTCTTGAGCACTTTTGCTGATTACCTTTCAGAATTCTCAGATGAGTGTTTAATCAACAATCAAAGCTACAACTCGTTAAAACATAATGGAATCCTGCTGCTATTTGTTGAAAATAGTTGGCGTGCGTTCACAGATTCTTCTCCCGTGTTAAAGAAATGGAATGGAACTTCACCTGCTGAGGCAACAAAAGTATCATTCTGTGCTTTGTTTATTAGACAACTGAAGCCATGAAAACTGCTTATTTGTAATTTGACTGACTGTAAGGTCATTAATGTGATTCGTACATGAATCATGTGATGTAATTTAAATCACAGAGCAGCACGACTGCCCTAACGGTCCAGGTGCAGTGTCTGTGTGGAATTTACATGTCCTCCTCATGTCTGAAAAAGTACTCTCGGTACTCCAGTTGCATATTTGCCTGACTCACATGATCAGCCCTTAGTACAATTGGTTTCTGATCACACATGTGTTTGCAGGCAAGTAAAGTCACTTTCTCAGACTGGCTCAGTGAGTCAGAAATGGGAAACAGAAACAGCAAACTTGTGGTTTGAAATCTTGTCAGAGAGGAGCCTCAAAGACATATCCAATAGACTCCAGAGGTCCATACCACCGAGGAGGTTGTCACTCATATAATGTATGTCAGTGACAACACCTGGTTACACTATGGTTATGATTAGGAGGGTTATCTGACTCAAGTCAAGTGACAAAATGCTGCAATCCAATTGGCTGTACAGTGGAGCTACTAAATCACAGAGCTGCGGAGGTCTGCAGCTGGACCCATCTCGATATAAAATAGCTTATTTTACTTCTCTACATGCCAGTGGGTATTATGGGCAGTAAGTAAGTTATTTTAGTACCAGCTTACAACAAGCCAGAACCAAAACTAGGAGAATTAGGTGCAATTTATTAACCAGCCATTGACAGGGTTCCCTCATCATGCACATGGCCATACTGGCCTCGCCATTTTACATTTACCAACTTTACATCTTTGTCATTCTGGAAAAAAATTGCACACACAAGGGGAACTTTCAAATTCCAACTCAGAGAGTGAGCAGACATGGATTCTGGCCATCAAGTCACAAATCCTCATGTGTGAACACATTAAATATTTTACTTAACACAATCTTCTTCTTCTTCTTTTTGCTCCAGTTAGGGGTTGCCACAGCAGATCATGTTTTTCCATGTAAATCTGTATTGTTGTCCACATGTTGCTCTGGCAAAATTTTATATCGGATGACCTTCCTGACGTAACCCTCCCCATTCATCCGGGCTTGGGACCGACACGAAGAAACACACTGGTTTGTGCATCCCCTGTAGCTGGGTTTTACTTAACACAACGTGATTCAAAGTAAATTGAACACTTTAAAAAGAAATGTATTATTTAGTAAACTAGTCATTAAGCCTGTTACAATAACGGGCACTAGAACAGTAGTGCATAAACATTAGTAGGAACAGTCTATATTAAATGGCAAGGGACCTTAATATTTTTGCAAGAAGCCTAAAGTAAAATAATAATAAAAATTAAATAAAAACGTATATGACAAAACAGTAACTATAATTAATATTACATGTATCCTCTCCTCTGTGGCTGTTGATTGATGTGTTGTGTCTGTTTGAAGATCTCTTATCCTGCCTCTCTTTATTTTAGCTTGTTGCTGACGCATTGATTTTTGTTCATTTGCAGTAAGACTTGCTCTCTTAGCTCTGTGTGTTTTGGCATTTTTCTGACGCTCTTCAATAGATCTATTTGCTCAGCAACAGATTTTATGTGCGCGAAAATAAATCTACTTTTAAAAGTCATCCTATTGTAATATCATGAAAATTCGTATATTTAGGAAAACCCCTTCAACGACTGACACTTTACACTTTACCGGGCCAAGCTTCTTAATCGCAAATCTGACATCCTCAGAGTGAGGAAGCTGGTCTCCGCGTCTCAGTACCCAATTGGATTTTTTGTGCGTTATGTTTTAGGTCTTACATCATTTACCAAAATCCGATTGGATTGGCCACGTGATATTTTATAGGTCCCGCCCTCTCTGTCTTGTGTGACGCGTCAGGAGGCCTTTGAAGCATCTGCTAGAGGCTGGTGACTCTGCCACTCATTCCACCCTTCCCTGTACTTCCACCTTGTCCGTAATATGCGTTGAAGAGTGCCCCACGCATGCGCACTTCACCAGAAGACACACACACACTGACACATGGACGCACACAGGGGTTTTATTAAAGATGATAAGTGTCATATAAATATGCAGTCTAAATCATGGTGCTCTCACCCTTTTTTTTTTAATCTCATACTAGCTCAATATAAGCCCCTAATGTCACATAACACAGTCAGTCTTGTAGTGCAATTCATCACAGACCTTTTGTGGAATAGCACCGTCACCAGTTGACAAATTTCAAGCCCCAAAATCTGCAACAAAATTACTGCATTATACATGTTCATTTCATACTTAATCTGCGGTGGGCTGGCGCCCTGCCCGAGGTTTGTTTCCTGCGTTGCGCCCTGTGTTGGCTGGGATTTGCTCCAGCAGATCCCTGTAGTTAGGATATAGCAGGTTTGATAATGAATGGATGGATTTCATACTTAATTCTTTTTGAATCTGTCTGTTTCATCAATAATGGGAAGCATGGTGGCACAATGATGAGTACTGCTACCACTTACCTCAACTGATGGGATTTCAGCTAGGGCTTAAAGTGAAACCAAATTACCAGTGGTACCCTGTTGGCATTCGATCGAAGAGCAGTGGTCGCATGTGTCCCCATTATGCTTTGTGATAGAACAACGTTTGATTGATGTGGGGGGGCTTATTCATTTTTGAGCACTGTGGGTATTGTGTACTGATATTCAAAAATTAGAAGGCATCTGTACTCCAGGTGGAAATTGGAAGAAGTGAATACCAGCCCGCTTCAGTTTGTAGATGTGTAGCTTTTGCATTGTTCCCCAATGTCCTTTAGTTTCCATCCACATTTCAGAATGACTTTTTGTGTTCGTACAAGGGATTAGCTCTCTGCGACTAAAGAAGAGGCAGACTCATCTCTAAATGAATAGATGGATCTTTAAATATAATAAAAGAACATCAGGACTAGCATAGTGAAACAGATGTTATTTGTTCATATTTTTCTCCACAAATCTGGGAATTTGCAGTCCTCACTCAAACACTGGGAGTGTTCTACAGAGTAAACTGCTGTCAGAATAATCCCAAAAAGCACATTATTTATTGAGTGTCTAAATATTTAATCAACTAATATAAATATCTGTAGATGGAAAGGAGTGATGTGAGGATTTACTGTAAACTATAAACAGCAAGACTGCTGCTTAAGTGTGCAATCTCATTCACGGCTCAACCCTATGCAAGTTACTTAACCTGTCAGTCCACCCACAGTAGAAGTATGGAAACATTTGCATAAATGTGGTTTTTAGACCACTTTAGGGACAAGCATCAGCTAAATAAATAAATGTAAATAAATCCAACAAGTAGTAATTAAATGTTGCTGGTGAACATGATATAGTCAGTGTAGTAATGTTTTCTTGAGCCACTTGAATTCGGCAATCAGGCAGAAAATATGTTCACTATCTCAGGTTAACTCATCCAGATACTGTGAGACTTGCCCTGACACCATCAGACCGACACTGCATCTTTATGCAAAAACCTTTTATTGTCGTCCACACAACACAAGTTTAATCACAGTCCCGCTCAACTCACAGTGCTCTAGCCCCAGTCTCCCTTCTCCTGGGCCTTTTCTCGCCTTGTCCCTGGGCCACCTCTACTCTCTCTCCAGGAGCTTTGTCCTGCTCCTGCTCCCGACTCCAGCTCATAGATAGGAGGGAGGCGGCCCCATTTATAGTCACCCGGATGTGCTCCAGGTGGTTCCCGGCAATCTTCCCTTGACACGCCCCTGTGTGGCGGAAGTGCCGGCTGTCTTTCCGGAAGCAGTCCGGGTGTCTCTTTTTCCTTCTTCCCCCCAGCCCTTCCTAGTGTGGCGGAAGTGCTGAGGTCCCAAGTCCTCCAGGCATGAGGACGCTCCCTGGTGGTCCGGAGGAGGCATGAGCCCTCCTCCTGTCCTTCTGGGCGTCCCGGCTGGGTACCACCCCCAGCCGCGTGCCACAATACACACATACTAGATCTCTTTGGTATTTTGAAATTATACAGTAATATAATTTACTCAAGTTTAGCTCTAAATGTGTTTTTGTTTTTTCCACTAGATAGAGATACATTTAAAGCTACCAACCCTTCATTACCTACAGTCATATGAAAAAGTTTGGGAAGCCCTCTCAGCCTGCATAATAATTTACATTCAACAAAAATGATAACAGTCTTTCATTTCCTAGGAACATCTGAGTACTGCGGTGTTTTCCGAACAAAGACTTTTAGTGATGCAGTATTTACTTGTAAGAAATGAAATCAAATGTGAAAAACTGGCTGTGCACAAATGTGGGTCCCCTTGTCATATTGCTGATTTGAATGCCTGTCACTGCTCAATGCTGATTACTTGCAATACCAAATTGTTTGGATGAGCTCGTTGAACCTTGAACTTCATAGACAGGTGTGTCCAATCATGAGATATAAAGGTGTTTAAGGTGGTCAATTGCAAGTTGTGCTTCCTTCCCTTTGACTCTCCTCTGAAGAGTGACTGCATGGGATCCTCAAAGCAACTCTCCAAAGATCTGAAAACAGAGATTGTTGAGTCTCGTGGTTTAGGGGAAGGCTACAAAAAGCCATCTCAGAGGTTTAAACTGTCAGTTTCAACTGTAAGGAATGGAATCAGAAGATGGAAGGCCACAGGCACAGTTGCTGTTGAACCCAGCAGGTCTGGCAGGCCAAGAAAAATACAGGAGCGGCATACAGTGGTGTGAAAAACTATTTGCCCCCTTCCTGATTTCTTATTCTTTTGCATGTTTGTCACACAAAATGTTTCTGATCATCAAACACATTTAACCATTAGTCAAATATAACACAAGTAAACACAAAATGCAGTTTGTAAATGGTGGTTTTTATTATTTAGGGAGAAAAAAAAATCCAAACCTACATGGCCCTGTGTGAAAAAGTAATTGCCCCCTGAACCTAATAACTGGTTGGGCCACCCTTAGCAGCAATAACTGCAATCAAGCGTTTGCGATAACTTGCAATGAGTCTTTTACAGCGCTCTGGAGGAATTTTGGCCCACTCATCTTTGCAAAATTGTTGTAATTCAGCTTTATTTGAGGGTTTTCTAGCATGAATCGCCTTTTTAAGGTCATGCCATAGCATCTCAATTGGATTCAGGTCAGGACTTTGACTAGGCCACTCCAAAGTCTTCATTTTGTTTTTCTTCAGCCATTCAGAGGTGGATTTGCTGGTGTGTTTTGGGTCATTGTCCTGTTGCAGCACCCAAGATCGCTTCAGCTTGAGTTGATGAACAGATGGCCGGACATTCTCCTTCAGGATTTTTTGGTAGACAGTAGAATTCATGGTTCCATCTATCGCAGCAAGCCTTCCAGGTCCTGAAGCAGCAAAACAACCCCAGACCATCACACTACCACCACCATATTTTACTGTTGGTATGATGTTCTTTTTCTGAAATGCTGTGTTCCTTTTACGCCAGATGTAACGGGACATTTGCCTTCCAAAAAGTTCAACTTTTGTCTCATCAGTCCACAAGGTATTTTCCCAAAAGTCTTGGCAATCATTGAGATGTTTCTTAGCAAAATTGAGACGAGCCCTAATGTTCTTTTTGCTTAACAGTGGTTTGCGTCTTGGAAATCTGCCATGCAGGCCGTTTTTGCCCAGTCTCTTTCTTATGGTGGAGTCATGAACACTGACCTTAATTGAGGCAAGTGAGGCCTGCAGTTCTTTAGACGTTGTCCTGGGGTCTTTTGTGACCTCTCGGATGAGTCGTCTCTGCGCTCTTGGGGTAATTTTGGTCGGCCAGCCACTCCTGGGAAGGTTCACCACTGTTCCATGTTTTTGCCATTTGTGGATAATGGCTCTCACTGTGGTTCGCTGGAGTCCCAAAGCTTTAGAAATGGCTTTATAACCTTTACCAGACTGATAGATCTCAATTACTTCTGTTCTCATTTGTTCCTGAATTTCTTTGGATCTTGGCATGATGTCTAGCTTTTGAGGTGCTTTTGGTCTACTTCTCTGTGTCAGGCAGCTCCTATTTAAGTGATTTCTTGATTGAAACAGGTGTGGCAGTAATCAGGCCTGGGGGTGGCTACGGAAATTGAACTCAGGTGTGATACACCACAGTTAGGTTATTTTTTAACAAGGGGGCAATTACTTTTTCACACAGGGCCATGTAGGTTTGGATTTTTTTTCTCCCTAAATAATAAAAACCATCATTTAAAAACTGCATTTTGTGTTTACTTGTGTTATATTTGACTAATGGTTAAATGTGTTTGATGATCAGAAACATTTTGTGTGACAAACATGCAAAAGAATAAGAAATCAGGAAGGGGGCAAATAGTTTGTCACACCACTGTATGTGCAGGATTGTGAGAATGGTGACAGACAATTCACAGATCACCTCCAAAGACCTGCAAGAACATCTTGCTGCAGATGGTGTATCTGTACATCGTTCTACAATTCAGCGCAATTTGCACAAAGTACATCTGTATGGTAGGGTGATGAGAAAGAAGCCCTTTCTGCACTCACGCCACAAACAGAGTCGCTTGTTGTATGCAAATGCTCATTTAGACAAGCCAGATTCATTTTGGAAGAAAGTGCTTTGGACTGATGAGACAAAAATTGAGTTATTTGGCCATAGCAAAAAGCGCTTTGCAATGCTACCTACTGTCAAATTTGGTGGAGGTTCCATTATGCTGTGGGGCTGTGTGGCTAGTCCAGGGACTGGGGCCCTTGTTAAAGTCCAGGGTTGGATGAATTCAACTCAATATCAACAAATTCTTCAGGATAATGTTCAAGCATCAGTCACAAAGTTGAAGTTACGCAGGGGTTGGATATTCCAACAAGGCAATGACCCAAAACACAGTTCGAAATCTACAAAGGCATTCATGCAGAGGGAGAAGTACAATGTTCTGGAATGGCCGTCACAGTCCCCTGACTTGAATATCATCAAAAATCTATGGGATGATTTGAAGCAGACTGTCCATGCTCGGCAGCCATCAAATTGAACTAAACTGCAGAGATTTTGTATGGAAGAATGGTCAACAATACCTCCATGCAGAATCCAGACACTCATTAAAGGCTATAGGAGGACAGCGTCTAGAGGCTGTTAGATTTACAAAAGGAGGCTCAACTAAGTATTGATGTCACATCTCTGTTGGGTGCCCAAATTTATGCACCTGTTTAATTTTGTTATGATGCATATTGCATATTTTCTGTTAATCCAATAAACTTAATGTCACTGCTGAAATCCTACTGTTTCCATAAGGCATGTCGTATATTAAAAGGAAGTTGCTACTTTGAAAGCTCAGCCAATGAGAAACAAAAATGCAAAGAATTAAGAGGGGTTCCCAAACTTTTTCATATGACTGCACTTCTTGGAAAATAATCTTGTCCCTTTGTGAAAAAAGTGGGCTTGTTCCTTTGTTAAGTATGCATGGTGGGACAGTTTGCCTTCTAGAAGAGCAATGCAGAGCGTGCTAACAGGTAGGTGGGTAACTTTGAACATTTTTGAAATTAAAGTGTTTTGTGGACTTGGAAAAGGCATTCGACCGTGTCCCTCGGGGAATCCTGTGGGGGGTACTCCGAGAGTATGGGGTACCGGCCCCCTTGATAAGGGCTGTTCGGTCCCTGTACGATCGGTGCCAGAGCTTGGTCCGCATTGCCGGCAGTAAGTCGAACCCGTTTCCAGTGAGAGTTGGACTCTGCCAGGGCTGCCCTTTGTCACCGATTCTGTTCATAACTTTTATGGACAGAATTTCTAGGCACAGCCAGGGCGTTGAGGGGGTCTGGTTTGGTGGGCTCAGGATTGGGTCACTGCTTTTTGCAGATGATGCTGTCCTGTTTGCTTCATCAGGCCGTGATCTTCAGCTCTCTCTGGATCGGTTCGCAGCCGAGTGTGAAGCGGCTGGGATGAGAATCAGCACCTCCAAATCCGAGACCATGGTCCTCAGCCGGAAAAGGGTGGAGTGCCCTCTCAGGGTTGGTAGCGAGATCCTGCCCCAAGTGGAGGAGTTCAAGTATCTCGGGGTCTTGTTCACGAGTGAGGGAAGAATGGAGCGTGAGATCGACAGGCGGATCGGTGCGGCATCCGCAGTAATGCGGGCGTTGCATCGGTCTGTCGTGGTGAAAAAGGAGCTAAGCCGCAAGGCGAAGCTCTCAATTTACCAGTCGATCTATGTTCCTACCCTCACCTATGATCATGAGCTATGGGTAGTGACCGAAAGAACGAGATCGCGAATACAAGCGGCTGAAATGAGTTTCCTCCGCAGGGTGTCTGGGCTCTCCCTTAAAGATAGGGTGAGAAGCCCAGTCATCCGGGAGGGGCTCAGAGTAGAGCCGCTGCTCCTCTGCATCGAGAGGAGTCAGATGAGGTGGCTCGGGCATCTGATCAGGATGCCTCCTGGACACCTCCCTGGTGAGGTGTTCCGGGCACGTCTAACCGGGAGGAGGCCCCGGGGAAGACCCAGGACACGTTGGAGGGACTATGTCTCTCGACTGGCCTGGGAACGCCTTGGGATTCTCCCGGAAGAGCTAGAAGAAGTGGCCGGGGAGAGGGAAGTCTGGGCATCTCTGCTCAAGCTGCTGCCCCCGCGACCCGACCTCGGATAAGCGGGAGACAATGGATGGATGGATGGATGGAAATTAAAGGAAAAGTTGATTCACTGATAGGAAATACTAAACCCTGAATAGATGCAACTACTTGTTAAATGCAAACAGCTGTAAGAAAAATGCCACAACAAATTGATAAAAGAACCACTGCCTGGTTGATCACAGCTAAGTCTGAAGTGGGGTGGTTGAATTTAAATAGTAAACCATGATTTCTTTCTAGTATTCTCCTGCTGTATTCCAGTTTATGATTAGCATCAAGTCCTGAGCTGATTCCTGCCTTGCACCCAGTGTTACTGGACTAGGCTCTGTTTCAGCATCACCCTACAAGTTAAGAAGAATGTTGGATGGATTCAATACAACATAATTTCAGTACACTCTTGTGAAATTAGTGTCCCGTTTTTCACCCTAGTTAATATTTTTTCCTTGTCCAGTTGTAATGCAGATAACTCTAAATTAATGATACCTCCTCAGAGTACCACAAGGGCATATTGCATTTGATTGGCTGTTATTTGAGAATGATTGCTCTACAACCTACACTGCCACTTTAGAGTCAATACCTAAATGAATGGACTGATAATCCACGGGCAGATTAAAGTATAGCTCTTTAATTAAGGTCATGGGGAGTCGGCCACTGGGATTTGTTTGCTGAGAAAAGGTGTCAAATTAATTACAATAGTTGTATTTAACTCAATGAAGCACATTAGGTGTTTGGTATTGGTTGTCTCAAAAGCAAGAAGAAACACAAATATAAATAAATAAATAACTTTACAAATAAATAGTTTACACAACTGAAAAGGGGCACTAAAGAGTAAGAGTATATATAACATTGTACAACTCACTTAATTCAGGGTAATTTTATATAAAATAGAAGATCTATAAACATATCTTGACTGCTCAAGGTGGTAGGTGTCAAGGCTTCTTCAACCTCATATGGCACCAGGAAAATCAACACCAGTTCAGAGTTGCCAGTTAACCTTCCATGCACATCTTTGGCATGTGAGTAGTAAAGTGTAGTACCTGAAGAAAAACTCACAGGGATGATGGGCACACAGGTGATGACCGGGTACAATATTTGAACCCAAAATTCTGTGTAGCAGCAGCACCAATTACTGTACCACCATGTCACTCTTTCATGGAAAATAGCCTTTTACATATATATATTTGATGCTTGCTATAAAGCCACATTATGGAGCGTGACTTCTGAGATGCTGGATATAAGTCTGATCTCTGTTTCTGTGGAGCTTTCCCTGGACGATTACAAGGTTTTTCATGGTGTGCCCTGCTATTCCTACCACATCCTAAAAATGTGCATATAAAGTTAGAGAATTTGATTTAGTCTTCAGTTAGTGAGAGATGTTGTGCATGAGGTAGTGTCCTGTGAAAGAGTTGGATGGATGAATACAACAACAACAACAACATGAAATAGTCCTCTTTGTAGTTAGGGTTCTCACGGAGTCACTTGATGCTGATGGTCATACAGACTTCTGGCTTTTAATCCATCCATCATTGTTGGAACATCACGGTGCTTTGAGTAGATGGTGGTTAATGATTGCAGGCCTTCTTAAGCACTGGTGCCATCCAGTTATCCATTTGCCCTCAAGCTCTGGCATTCCATAAGGGGACTGCTTATTCTCCTCAGGTAAACAAAAGCTTTGCGTTTCCTTGGTGGGCATCCTTGCTGCCATCTGCCACAACTACACAACTCTTTTTAGTTCTAAAGTCTACTCACTCCTATAATCCTAGGATCCTCTGAGTAATAGTTAAAATAGTGTAGTTACTATAATTTTCTTTCCCTGCACAGGTAATATTCTGCCATCTTCATTCCATCCACTTCTTCTGGGGATAGCACGCTATTAACTGCTTTAGCAGGCACAAGATGAGAGGACACCAGGGCTCCTTTCTTCAGTTTGAAGCTTTCTTTTTCAATCTCTAGGTGTATGTTACACTTCATGCCTCTTAAGGTTTTTTAAAGGATAATTCAGTTCCTACAGCATCCTTTCATGCTGCGTTCCTCCACCAATGGTGTGAGCCGAGACTCTTCCAGAGGAGTCACCATATGTGGGTTTCTTTAGCTGACAGATACAGAAAAGGGTTGGGTTTACTGAAGAAGAACCTTTAGTCTATCATCAAGAGTGTGTTGCAAGGGGAAACGGCAGAAAGACGTAAACCTCTTGTCAGATGTTGTCCTTGGAAGGAAGCTATGAAGCTATGTGACAAAATAGTGTATGTATTCAATTTTTTTTAAACAAAGAAGATCTGCAATGAAAATTTCAATGACGCATTATGGGAAGGAAAGGGAAGAAAATGTAGCTCACTGTGAATTGTGCACAACATTGCGACTACTTTGATATTTTACTACTTCCCAACTTGGGGAGTTCAAGCTTGAATGCCTGAATTGGATTAATTTAGGTAAACTTCTGAAAAGATTTCTTGTACTTTTTATTTTGATACATTAAATCTCATGATTTCAAGAAATCAGCCAAAAGAGCGCAATGCAAAATACTGCAGTGTTGAAATATGTGATTGGAAAATCCAGTTAGAAAGTTGTTTTTATTTCTTAAATAATAAAAGAGAATATTATTACCATTTCAATCAACTATATGCAGATTTTTTTTTTGTTGTTTGTTTTACTATACGTCAGCCAATCTCCTTATGTGCAGAGCCGTCTCAAGGGTACATAGCACTCCCAGCCAGTTTTGGGTGCAATTCCCCACGATTCACAAATGACATTGGTAAGTGGGTCCCAATTGGATATCGGTGCACTCACAACTGTAAGTGAAAATTGTGGAGCGGGGAGAAGTAGTCCCCCTTGAAGAGCAACACGCTCACCACCATAAATGAAATTGACAAAGATTAGATGGTGTGAGAGATGGCCGGCAGTTTATCCCGGCCAGCACCCCCAGACCACTAGATGGAGTTCTCCCTGCAGCATGGAGGTGCCCTGGATTCCCGCAGGGCATCGTGGGAGATGGGGTTCTACTTCACAGCCCTGCTGGGTGCTGTGGGTGCCATTGGGTGACGCTGCAGGGAGACACAGGGATTTCTTTATTCCCTAAAGCCCGGAAGTCACGGGGATGGAAGAACTGAAGTACTTCCGGGCTGAATAAAAATAAGAGTTTTCATCTGACCCGGAAGTGCTATGGAATCACATGGACCGAAGGGCAGAAGTACTTCTGGGTCACGGACTATATAAAGGACTATGGGAAACCCAGCAAGCTGAGCCAGAGTTGGGAGGAAGAGTGACTGAGTTGCTGGGAGGAGAGGAGGATTGATTATTTGTATTATTATTGATTATTGTGTATTGTGGAGGTGGAGGTGCTTTGTGCACATTATTGAAGTAATTAAAATTATTACTGGTACTTTTACTTGGTGTCTGGACGGTTTGTCTGTGGGTTACACGGGACAACAGCGACCCCTAGTGTCACAATGGAGATTAGTGTGAAATCGACTATCGGGGACATGGGTGGTGTTACCCCCCTTGAAGTCTGTGCTTGCGAATGCATACGAAATTAACAAATACGGGGTTGGAGAAGGAAGAGGTCACTTGGCCTATGTCTAGAGCCGGTCCTGTTTATGTGTTTCACCCTCTCTTGTCCGCCACTTTCTCTCTCAATCGTGTTCCCATGAAGCCTTCTTCTCAGACTCTGTCATTTCAAGGAGAGTCGCTTGCCTCCTCTCCTTTTTTTGACTACCACCTATGGTAGACAGGCCCATACAGTATTTCCCACTATGAAAACATCATTCATAATCTTGTGAATACTTCCCATCTTTGAAGGTGTCTTGGGATACTTCTCATTAGTATTTAGAGATCCAATGTCGCTTAGTGGATTAGCTCACCGAGACAGACGAGCCGATTGAGCTCTTCTGCTCAAAAGCGGAGGTATAGGGTTTGAGCGCAGTCCTCTCCAGCCCTTTGGGTGGCACGGTGGCACAGTGGGTAGCGCTGCTGCCTCGCAGTTAGGAGTAACTCCTCACTGCGTGGAGTTTGCATGTTCTCCCTGAGTCTGCGTGGGTTTCCTCCCACAGTCCAAGGTTAGGTGCAGGTTAGGTGCATTGCCGATCCTAAATTGGCCCTAGTGTGTGTGCGAGCACTGTGGTGGGCTGGCGCCCTGCCCGGGGTTTGTTTCCTGCCTTGTGCCCTGTGTTGGCTGGGATTGGCTCCAGCATACCTCCGTGACCCTGTAGTTGGGATATAGCAGGTTGGATAATCGATGGATGGATGTTGCTTAGTAAGTTGTTTGCTTTGTTGTCGTTGAAATACTTCATTTTAACTACTTTTTTGAAAAAAAAAAAAAACTTGTCATCCCTACCAAAGCTAAACTGACCAATCAGATTTCACAGAGGGACCAGACACACAAACACAAACACACAGAGGCTGTAGTATTTTATTAAATAGTAGATTATTGTACAGTGCACTAACACTAACCTAACATTAAACTAGAATATAAATTGAACTAGGTGCAATATAATATAGCAAACTATGTGTTGTTAATTAGCTTCAATTTGATATGCAGTATGCAAAACTCCTACAAATTTTCAAAAGAACTGACCTCTAAATCTAGTAACCTAATTTTAAAAGTAAACTCGTTTTAAAGGTATTATTAGTTTTGTTTCTATAGTAAAATATGTTCAGTAAATCTGGCATCTGACATATTAACAAAAATGTCACACTGCCTTTTTTTATATATATATATACAGGAAATCCTTTGCTTCAGACAACTGAAATAACTGATCACATCTTTTAGATGACATCTAAATCAGGCCCCCCGGCCACACGGCTGATCTGATAGCTCAGGAAGAAAAACGCCTGCTTTACGCCTGAAAAAGTTTGTTCAATTACTCGCCGGCTCTTTTTAATAAATAAGGCAAAAAAAGTATAATTTTGCATTTATTTAAACCTCATAAAGTGTTTTGGCTTTCTGAATGTTTCTATAAGATTTTGGAAGTAAAAAAGATGAAGCAGCCTAAAATAAATGAAGAAAATCTCATTGTAGTTGTTGTTATCCTTGAAATTGTAATGGTAGCAGTGTATGATTGTGTTATTGAAACACTTAAAATGCAGCTTCTCAGAAATCTAGAACACTATTATGACAGAAACCTAAAAATGTCACCTGATTTTCTTAAGGAAGGTGATTGCTAACTATAAGAGGGGTAACTTATCATGTATCATAGGTAAGTTAATTAGTAAAAGGAATTAGAGAACACAAGATGGAGAATCAGGGATCTAAAACCTGACCGTCAGTAGGCGGTCAGCATGAAATTAGAAAGGAGGACAAAGTGTTTCACTAATACAGTTAAGTTTTATGAGAAAGCAGCAAAAGTATTTGATTTTAAAGCAGCACAGTATATTATTCACTTCAGGCCTATTACAAAATTACAGGTGGAATGAATCCATAGTGCAGTGTGCTGATGGGTGCAGGATTGGATTAAGCACAGAAAACCACCCATTATTGAATGCAAATTAGTTTTAGTCAAAACTGAGGACCCTCAGTAGCCATTACTGTGTCTGCTGCTCTTGTTATCTTTTACAAATGATCTGGATAAAGATTTAACCAAAATTAAAATTTGCAGAGGACATAGACCTTGATAGAATCAGGGTAATATTTCCAAATTTAATATAACATCACATTTTTAAACTAGCTTAATCCAGTTTGGCATGGCCAGGGCATATTCTGGCAGCACTGGGCACAAGTCAGAAACAGCCCTGAAGCGGCCCACTCACACACAGCCCCAGATGGACCGGTGGCCTCTCCAGGGTTGTTCTCTGCCTTTTGTCCACTGCTGCTGGGATAGACTCTGGACCCCGATGACCCTGAATTTTATTAAGCAGGTTTGAGGATGAGGTGGATTTGGAATTATTTTGATATACTTTAATTTTTTTGAATATTTACTTTTTTGATATACTTTATTAATCCCCATGGGGAACTTGGCAGGGTCAGCCATTGTACAACACCATGGAACAATTTTCAGGTTAAGGGCCTTGCTCAGGGGCCCAGCAGAGTAGGATCCCTTCAGACAGTAATGAGATTTGAACCAGCAACCTTCCACATACCAGCACAGAACGTTAGCCTCAGAACCAGCACTCTGCCTAATGCGTAACGCTGTCATCTTTAAAGAATATCAGTGAAATTAATATTCTCATGCTAGTGTAAGAGAAGTACCGTATATCAATTAGGGTGTGAAAAGACAACACTTACCAAAGATATTCTCATTTCTGCATGGTGCACTGTGAACTACAAATTGGAAAATATGTGGTTTCATATATGTACACATAATTTAATACTTAGAACATCCGACTGTCAGTGTGTCCATGCATTAAAGCTGCTTTCACGAATTCCATATGAAATAGTATTTAACACAGACATATGAACTGCACGGTGCACTGCAAACATTAACACTGAGGTCTGTGTTCATTACTTAAGTTTCAATCTGTCTTAGACAGGTAGCACCGCTAGTTATTTTTTTAAAAGCATTCCTTTACTATTCTGGAAATTATGGACACTGCATACATTCATCCATTTAATGTACCCTCTTATCAAGTTTAAGGTCACAAGCCTATCTCGACAGCATTGGAAAAAGGATGGAGGCAGTGCTGCATGGAATTCAAGTCAGTTTTAAGGGAAAGCAACACACCCAAAGCCAGACTCTGTCTTTTAGGGTTACATTAAATGAGGGTCACCAGCAACTTCATGCCCACTTCATTTTGGATGTTGCAGGAAACTGAACATGCACAGCAAACACATCCACACAGATGTTGCCAGAACATCCAAACTCCATGCTGACTGACTACAGTGGGATTGGCTGGCCCAGGACTATCCCAGCAGTGGAATGGCCAATAGGGGGAGACAGCTTGATGGCCAAGGTCTCCAGGACTCTGAACAAATCCAAATCGTATTATGGGATATCATCTCCTGTTGAATTCTGCTCTGTACTTGCAATATTTCTATTGCATTATCACAGTATATTATATTGAGGATTACTTGTATTTTGTTCTGGGCGGCACGGTGGCGCAGTGGGTAGCGCTGCTGCCTCGCAGTTGGGTGATCTGGGGACCTGGGTTCGCTTCCCGGGTCCTCCCTGCGTGGAGTTTGCATGTTCTCCCCGTGTCTGCGTGGGTTTCCTCCGGGCGCTCCGGTTTCCTCCCACAGTCCAAAGACATGCAGGTTAGGTGGATTGGCGATTCTAAATTGGCCCTAGTGTGTGCTTGGTGTGTGGGTGTGTTTGTGTGTGTCCTGCGGTGGGTTGGCACCCTGCCCGGGATTGGTTCCTGCCTTGTGCCCTGTGTTGGCTGGGATTGGCTCCAGCAGACCCCCGTGACCCTGTGTTCGGATTCAGCGGGTTGGAAAATGGATGGATGTATTTTGTTCTGTGTATCGTATTTACTTCCTTTTTTTGACACCCACTGCACACCCAACCTACCTGGAAAGAGGTTTTTTTTTGCTGTCTTCTGTCCTTGTCTTCTTTGAGAGTCAAGGCTGGGGGGCTGTCAAAAGGCAAGGCCTGTTAAAGCCCATTGCGGCACCTCTTGGGTGATTTTGGGCTATATAAAAAATAATTGTATTGTATTGTATTATATTGTATTCAAACCCAGGCTCCTGATGTGCTGAGGTGACAAGTGCTTACTACTAAGCCGTAATACCAGCAATCACCATACATGAATTTAAATCGTTCAAGAAAACATTCATCCATCTGTCTCAGTAAAAATGAAAGTTCCATTTGTAAACATGGCATATAAACAAGACTGACTAATATGTCTGTATCTTTTCATATGTAATGCTGTGTTAAAAATTGTCCTTTCTAATATGAGTTTGTAAGTAGCAACTGAGGCCAAGCACAGCCCTGTTAACTGTTTTGAATGTCTTTACCTGGTTTTTCACTCTTAGGGCTCGTTTATACTTCACGCTCAGAACACGTTTCCAGTGCTCATTTTATGCGTCCTCTGTGCAATTCCTCAGAAATTAACGTGAGTTGCAGTACCAGCAAAAAGTCGAGGGGCGCAGTGTACTAAAAGTTGGAATGTGACATCAGAGTCTCTGTTTACTATCTGCATGTGAGAGAAAGCCGCTTTGCGGATCCTACGAGATTGGTGTGGCGCTTTGATATTTGATGAATGGTTTGAAGTGGTGAAGCAAAATGCCGACATACAGATGCATTCGTGGTGCTTTTATATTCAAGCATTGCATATTCCCGATCGTAATGACACAACACATTTTAAAAGTCTCACATACCGTCTTTTTTTCTAGGGCTTCCTCCGGTACTGACAGCAGCGGCAAACAGCAATAGATCGCCACACAGAACACATTCAATGTATGATATTCCAACTCTCTGCACATTTAGAATCCTTAGATTTATACTTGATATCACTTTCATGATGAAATGCATTGAAGTATGTATGTTACATTTTACAGATAAATCGGTAATTTCGTTTAAATAATGAATACTGTTAATTACGCACATGGGGTGACACGGCGGCAGAGAATTAACAGGGAGTCACGTCGCTGATATTCCCTGCCTGGAGTTTCCATGTTTTCCTGCTAGGTTTCCACACTGTGTTCCGGTTTCCTTCCAAAGATATGCAGATTTGGTTACACTAAAATGACTTCAGCGTATATGTGAGTCCTTGTATTCACCTTGCGATGAGCTGATGCCTCGTCCAGGGATTGTTTCAGCCTCATGCCCAATGCTAGTTGAAATGGACAAATCCCTGGACTGATGGATTTAATCATTAAACATCCTGTTCAGAGATATTGCAGTAAGGTGTCATCAGAATTTAATGGGTGTTCCAGGCAATTCACAACACAGCGAAGTCGAACCTGTTCTCACCGTGATGATATCTCGCACTGCCACCTGGTGGATTCCTCCAGATTTACGTAAAGCACGTGCACAAGTATAAACAGTACAACGCTTGCGTAACAGGAGCGTCCGCTGCAGCATGCGTCGCATCGCGTGAAGTATAAATCCGGCCTTAAGCTTAATTTTGTCTCTGCAGCTACCTGGCCCTCTGTCTCTGTGGAGCTGTTCTTTGTTAGTCTGAGTTTTTGCTTTGGACTATTTTAATGAAGATACCTTCACACTCCATTGATGTCTGACTTGGCCTTTGTTAGTTCCTGATTCTGAATTTTGACTGTGCTTTTATGTATAAGTCATATTTATATATGTGAGCTCTGTCTGGTATCAACCTCAGATTTTTGTGACTGCAGTTCTAGACAGAAATTAGGTGCTTACCCTGCGCCACTCAAAAAATAGACACATCAGCACGTATATGGATGTAAAGTGTAACCTGATGCTGTGGGCACTGGGGCCTGTCAAAGCTGTCACCACTTCTGTTTGTGGCTATCATGGACAGGATATCAAGGCGCAGCCAATGATGTGAGAGTGTCCAGTTGGGGAGGCTATGGGTAGCATCCTTGCTTCATGTAGATGATGTTGTCCTCTTTGTGTCATCTGACTATGACCTTCAACACACACTTGAGTGATTTGCTGCCAGGTGTGAAGCAGCTGGGGGATGAGAATAAGGACCTCCAAAGTCTTACGTGATGGTTCTCAATCAGAACAGAAAGGATATTTCTGTCCAGGTGAGGGGTGGGGGGTGACGACTGTCCTTAGTAGAGGAGTTAAAGTATCTTGGGATCTTCTTCCTGTGTGAAGGAAAAAGTAAATGTTAAGATTGACAGGCAGATTGGAGCAGTGGCAGCTGTTCTGTGTGTTCTATAGTGGTCTGTAGAGATGAAGTCTAAAGACAAAACCCTCGTTTTATCTGTCGATCTACTGTATATCCCTGCCCTCACCTATGGGTCAAGATCTGTGGGTAATGACCAAAAAATGAGATTGCAAGTACTAGCAGCAGAAATGTGCTTTCCTTGCAGGATGTCTGGGCTGACATTCCCTAATAGGGTGAGAAGCTCAGCGATTCTGGAGACCTTCAGAGTAGAGAGGCTAGTCCTCCAGGTCGAAGGGAGCCAGTTGAGATGGTTTGGGCATGTCTTAAGGATGCACACCAACGACTCCCTCTACAGCTGCTCTGGGCACATGCTACTGGGTAAAGACAGAGGACAAGCTGGAGGGATTATACTGTATGTCTGGGTTGTTTTGGGAACACCTGGAATTTCCCCAGGAAAAGCTGGAATGTGTAGCTGTGGATAAGGAAGTCTGGCCTGCTTCCACTGTGACCCTCACCAGGAAAAGGGATATAAGAAAATAAGATGATGCAATGCTGTCATGTGACATAAAAATATGGAGAAGGTAAGATTTGTGTGAATAATTTGAATGTTAAGAAGTAAGATTTTAAGATTTGTTTTGCTTAACACTCAGTTGTAAATTACTTTCTTTAGATTGTTTTCAGGAGATAGGCCGATGAGAGAGAGAGACAGAGTGTTGATGAATATTCTGCTATGCATAGATGAAGAGCTTATGTCACAGAAAATAAAAAGCTGGGTTGAGAAATTTGAATATTTTAATTGTTATTTTTAGGGGTCTAGTGACGACCATTCTGCTAACATACATTCAGTATAGCAAACACTCATAGGGCCAGAAATAGAGAGAGAGATAAAAAAAAAACTTTGAAATTAGCACCCCTAGAAGGTTGGCTCATGTTAGCTTCCCAGTTACATCATGAAGTTTATATTCCCTTATTTCGTAAATGTAAGTCCATCATAGTTGCAGTTCTACAGTCTAATCTTCAGAAAAAGGGGCTTCCAGTTAGGACAGCTATCCACATTCAAAATGAACAGAGTCTCGTCACCAAAATTAATATTGCTATTGCTACTTTTCTTCTAGTTCATTCCTTTCTTTGCAGAAAAATGTACATTCAAATCCAGTTTGCCTCTGGCTGTAATTAGACTGTGCAAATATTTGGGGTCATTCTCTGTTGACTGGTTACAGTTTCGACTCAGCCTACAGCAACTTGCCAGTTTCAATAGAATATCAGGATATCTGGCTTAGCTCAGACCAACGGAGATGTCAACATCATCTCAGTTCATGCTATCTTTGTAGCCTCTAGCATCTAACACTGTGTATACGAGATAAGCTGATACAGTCTAAGCTCATTGATTTAAACTACAAAATGTTTTATAGTTTCCTAAAAGCGCCAAGGCTGGTGGGAGTAGAACTAACATTACTTTCTGTTCGATTGAGTTTTCCAGTCTCTAACCACTCATCACTCTATCTGCTTCCTCATACTCAAAATACTAAACTTTGTTGATTAATACATTTTTTTTTTACTGAAACAAAAAAGACAAGGCAGTGGCACTATGAACAAAAAGGAATCTCTCAAAAAAAACGAACACATCCCTTCTGTAAGTTTAATCAAGGAAATGCTAGTATTGTTTTGGGCTCCTGACCAATTCTGTATTTCTGGGTGGCTGTCTGAGAGAATAAATAGATCTAGAGCGGTCATTTCCAAGTTCAGTCCTCAGAGACCCCTGTGGCTGCAGCTTTTTGTTCTACCCAGTTTCACAATCCGTGAGTCATTTTACCTCTAGTTAATGTCATTGTTTGTTTAGCTGGATTTTTTATTCCTTGTTTAATTCGAAAAATGTAGCAATGTGAGACTTACATTCCTAAGAAATTTAGAAATTTCTGTATATTTGCCAGTGTTTTAAGTTTTTATCTCTCTTTTGTCATTTTCCTGTTAATTCACCTCCCTCTGTGATTGCTCTCCTAGTACTGATAATTAACAATGTATGAAATAGACACTTGGGAAAAAGATACTGAATGGTGAAATACTGCAGCTACCTCAGTGTCGTACATAATAGTGTGGTGTACTGCTGTGGACTCACACCACAAAGCATCTCAGTTCAAAGAGTTAAACTGCGGTGAACTGCCAGCAGTCAGCCATGAACCCACCATATCTGGCTCAGAAATGGTCCTCTTACTGAATTCCTCTTGTGAATTTCCCATTGGGAATAATAAAGTATCTATCTATCTATCTATCTATCTATCTATCTATCTATCTATCTATCTATCTATCTATCTATCTATCTATCTATCTATCTATCTATCTATCTATCTACAGCGTAAGCTACTAGGAGAACTCCTCGTCTCAGCTGTGCAGATGCCATTTCTGAACACTGAGAGTGAAATGCTTCCTGCTGATGCCAGCTGAGCACTCTCTCTCTCAATCCCCTCTTTAGTTCTGCACCACACCATCACTACACTCCACCTGTCCACAGTGCAAATCTGACCATTGTCGCCAAGTGTGCTGCTGTGAACTCCTACCATAAAGAATCTAAGTTCAAAGATTTGCACTGTGGTGGACTGCCACCGGTCAGCTATGAACCCACCATGTCTGGCTTAGAAGTAATAATAATAATAATTCATTACCTTTATATGGCACTTTTAGTCTCCTTACAGTGTAAGTTATTAGGAGAACTCCTCGTCTCAGCTGTGCAGATGCCATTTCTGAACACTGAGAGTGAAGTGCTTCCTGCTGATGCCAGCTGAGCGCTCTTTCTCTCACCCTGGCCCCCTTTACCTGTACCACTCTATCCCTACACTCACCCCACCCTTGCCGTCAAGTGTATTATCGTGGACTTACACCATAAGGCATCTCAGTCTGAAGTTTTGCACTGTGGTGAACTGCTGGTGATCAGCCGTGAACCCACAATATCAGAAGTAGTTTCTGCGTGGCCAGGACTAGGAGTCTGCGTACTAGCTCATGCTGTAAGGACACTGCTTCTCAGTCAGATGTTGGCCATTTGTGGCTGACCACTGGCAGTTCACCACTGTGCAAATCTCTGAAATGAGATACAGTATCTAATGAATAACAGCTTAAGTACCCAGAACACCTGGAAACATGAAATGATGATGATGATGATTAAAAAAAAAATAAAAAAGCACTAAATTATCTCATTGTAACATACATACATGCATGCGACATTCCAATACAATTAAGCCAATGAGCTCTGTCATTGTCATTATTAGGATACAATTAAGTTAGCAACCTCCACAGAAAATTAAGGGAATTAATAGCAAATCATAAAATAAACAAGCTGAAACTGCGCCAAAATATAAATATTTCTAAATTTAATTTCAATCAGACACTACAGTTATTTTCTAAATTTAGACCAAGCAATGAAAGAGACCCGCTGAGCTACAACCACTGGGTTGTCTACAAGGTGCAGGAAAGTGACACCTTCATGGACATTACTAGAGTCCTCTTGTCTTCATCCATTTCAGAATAGGCTATCAATACCCTACTGCTTGTCATTTTATCAATCTTTACTTTATAAAGCTCATTTAGTGCAAAAAGTAGTTCTAAGTCATACAAATTATAACGTCTATAATATTATATTTAGAGCTTACTGCTCAGGGTAACACAGTGGGCCAAGAGTCAAGACTGAATGTGGGATTCAGATCCTGCTGTACAGTATAGTAGGCTGACCTGATTGCTCAACTGAAAACGTATTGCTTTGTCTTAATGGGAGGGAAACAATATAAAAGTAAATGCATTGAAATTATACAGAGTTACACACCCCGTTTACACAGTTGTATTTATTTCTAGTTATTATAGGACCATTACTGTCAGAGTACAGTGAATTTCTTACCTGAATGTGCTGCAAAACAGGGAGACAATCGTAAAGATGATTCAACTTTTATGAAAACAGGGTAAAATCTTAGAATACTTCTGTCACAGTAATCTAAAAGCAGTTGCTCAACTTCAGGAAAGTCTTGAAAAATCTGCTCATATATTGAATGAATATTTTCAAATAGTATCGATGGGGGTGCCAAGCAATCAGAAGGCAAATAAAATGATCCTTGTCTAAAGAGAGGCTTTATCATGCAGCAGTATTTAGACATAGGAAACACCAGTGGAATGGAGCAAAAAAAAAGTTTGCTCCACATTTATTTTTATATTCACTCTTTTCTTTGCGACTGCATTGTCTAACATAAATGTAATATGCAAAAAAACAACCACTAAATAGGCAAATAAATGAAAGGCTTATAAACAACTAGCAATTTCTCCTTTTGAAAAAGGTTCCTTTTGCTTTCAACAATCTAAACAATACCGGAAATAGAATACATTATCCCTTAATTCCTTGCCCTTTAAACAATGACACTCAAATACATTGTTTCGTCCTTTTCATGTACCAATATTTTATCATGTTCCAGGTTTTACCTTTGATCTGGCATGGTCTTGATCTCATGGAGTGCACTTGCTTAATACTTGTGCTGACAGCATTCACTCCAGTTCTTATTTAATGTACTCATATTTCATGCAAAGTGTTCTCTTTGTCTATTAAATTATACTCTTGAAGCTTTGGTGAAGAGCTTTCTGGTAGAGTTCAGAATAAAACCCTGAGCTGACTGAAATGAAAGAACACCATAAATGCCTTCAGTTCATTTTCCAAACTATTAACTGCAGCTCTTTGAAAAAGATTTTAACTTTTTAATATTCGATCATTTCCATTCATCAAATTACTGTACAAGACCCACTTATGCACATTAGTGTTGTATATAACTGAGTGCCATCCCAGTAGTGTCAGGGTCCATGTAAGAGAAGGGATTGAACTGCATGAAGCCAATTCGTCAAATGACAAGCAAGCACAGAGCTTCAACAATAGGCATATTTAAAAAGGGCCATTAAGTTACATTTAGTACAGTTACTACATTTGCTCCTTTAATAGTATCAACTTGTGATCTGAAGGTACCCAAAATGAATCTTTCAGCTACCACACTAGCTTCATTTGGGCACCAGCAGTTCATTTTTCAAACATATATTAACATTTGTACAAATTCTGCTCCTGTCCAGCCCATATATTTATTAAACAAATATAAGTAATAACTGGCATCACAAATATAATTGTCAGGATGTTTGCCACCACTTTTTGTATTGTTTGATTCTCATCTTTGTTTTGTGGGGCTGTGTTGTGAATGTCATTGCCATGCATATGCACATTCTTATTCAGGCATAAAAGACAGCCATCTTATACAGCTAGGCTATAAGCTCAGTGCCATCAACGCTGCTTTAACTTATTCATTTTTTTAATCAAAAAGTTTCTTTCTATCTATCTATCTATCTATCTATCTATCTATCTATCTATCTATCTATCTATCTATCTATCTATCTATCTATCTATCTATCTATCTATCTACCTATCTATCTATCTATTGTGGGGAACAGCCCGGACACAGACAGGCAGACATGATGGTTTTACCACACACGTGTTTATTCACAGTATATACAGTGCACATACCCAGTGCCTCAGCACCAATCACCCCTTAAGTCCTGGCCACACACACAATGCCTTTCTCAGTCTTTGGTCTGCCTCCACTCCTCTCCACCAAGCTTCGTCCTCTTCCACCTGACTCTCGCCGTTACTGGAGGGAGGCGGCCCCTTTTAATCCCCCTGGAAGGACTCCAGGTGGATCCTGAGGGCTCATAGCCACACCCCTGTGTGGCAGAAGCTCCCATGGTGAAGCCGGAAGTCCACCGGGTGTCTTCAAGTCTCTTCCCCCCAGTACTTCCCGGTGTGGCGGAAGTACTGATGGCCAACACTCCCAAGGCATTGGGGCGCCCCCTGGCGGTGACCACGGGCCCCTACAGGCTTCCAAGCTCCGTACCCGTGATCCCCAAAGCCACCAGGGAGGACGCCCTCTTGTGTCCTGGAGGAGGCATAAGCCCTCCTCCACTCCTCCTGGGCGTCCCGGCCGGGCATGGACACCCGCCGGGCACCACACTATCTATCTATCTATCTATCTATCTATCTATCTATCTATCTATCTATCTATCTATCTATCTATCTATCTATCTTTCTTGTTGAGGTCATAACGGACCTTTACCTGTGTCTTGTTCCTGCCTGGTCTGAGTGAATATCTTCACTCTGTTGTGCCAGTGAGTCTCTGTGTGTGTTAAGCGCACACTCATCCAGTCTTTTCAGCCATTCATTTTCGTAAGTTTCCAAATGTCTTTTGTTTTTGTCTGTTTGCTTGTCAGCCAGATGGTGAAGTGTATTTGTTGTGCCTAACCTATGGGTGTCTTTGCCAGTTGTCTTATTGTTTTTTTGTTGTTGAACACAGCCGGTCAACATCCCCTTCCCTTCTTCACAGACATCGAGTCCATAGCCAACCAGTAACTGCCATATTCTGTTTGCCTGCAGCTGGTTGATCTCTCTCAGTCTGACTATTCTCTCTCAAAGTAGCTGCAGCTGTCTGCGCAGAAAGAAATTCCATTCAATCAACTCCGCTAACAATTTGCTATTTGGGCTTTCACTCCAGCAAGTCTCCTGTTTAAAATTCTGGTTTTTCCCTGTCTTGAGACAGTCTTTTTTCTTCTGTAGATTTCTGGCTCTAATCGTAATTGATCTCATTTCTGGTTTCACTACATTTTAAAGACCAGGTATATCAAATATTTTTCTGGTTTTCAGCCTCCCTGGTTTACACTTTTCTAGTGTGCTTCTCTCTTTTGTATAATTATCCATCCATCCATCCATTATCCAACCCACTATATCCTAACTATAGGGTCACAGGGGTCTGCTGGAGCCAATCCCAGCCAACACAGGGTGCAAGGCAGGAAACAAACCCCGGGTGGGGCGCCAGCCCACCGCAGGGCACACACACACACCAAGCACACAATAGGGACAATTTAGAATCGCCAATGCACCTAACCTGCATGTCTTTGGAGGACCCCCGGAGGACATGGGGAGAACATGCAAACTCCACACAGGGAGGACCTGGGAAGAGAACCCAGACGGATCTCCTAACTGCAAGGCAGCAGCGCTACCCACTGCACCACCGTGCCGCCCTTATATAATTATATTTGTGTTATTTATACTTTTGCTTTGTGTTTTTGGACACATCTATCATACAAGTACATCATACATTTTGTGAACATTATGTTTTTATTACTATTTAATTTCTAGAATTCTAATTATTGAATTATTATGTGAGCAGTGTGAAATAGGCGACCCGGACACAGACAGGCAGACACATTTCCTTCCATCACCACACGTTTATTTACAAGTCACTATGTGCACCACACCAACAAACCCCCACAGTCTCTCACAATCCCGGCTTCTTCATTAAGCCTCCTCTTCACACAACACTCAGGGCCTCTCTTTGCCACCTCCTCTGACCTCGTCCACCTCCTCACCCAACTCCAGCCTTGATTGCAGGGAGGTGGCTCCTTAAATAGGCGGCTGATTGCTGACCGCACCCAGCCACCTGTGACAGCAGCAAAGACACTTTGTTTACTTTTCATGTTCTTCATGTTTATCAAGATGGCGGCTTTCATGTGACTCATCAGGCAACACAGGGGTGACATCACCATCCCACGAATATGAAAAACACAAGTATTGTTAGGGACCCTCACAGCACTTGTTAACAACCTGTGTGGTTTTTGACTTCAACTTGATCTTCTTTTAGTGTTAACAATTCGTTTGTTTGACTTTCAGTTTTACTTTGGCCACTTTCTTGACTTTACACTTGCTCAGCCCTTAAAACTAGAAAATTAAACATTCATTTCTTGGTCCAAATATAACTCTTTCCATCAGGCACATTGGGCATATCAATATACTAGCTTACTCTATTACATAGATGACCTGTCATTCACAAATAAAATTCATAAGAAATATTTTTACAGCCAGCTGGATCTAATCAGTGTTGTGCATGAACTAGTTCAAAAGAGCGCGTTCACTGAACAAACTAATTTTTCTAAGAACGGTGAACTTAGCACAACGTATTTGCAAGTAAAGAACTTGAACATCAGCTGGTTCAGTTTTATGTGACATTCTGGATCTGGTTTAGGTCCAGATTAAACGTTTTGCTTTATCCTGTCATGTAGAGGTGGAGCCGAATCCAAATACAGTATTCGGATAAGCACAAATAGTGGATTTTTACAAATATTTATTTCGTACAAATTTTTTGCCAGAAAAAATAACATAAAATCAATTAGCCACCGTCTGTGTCTGCCTGCTCGCGCTTAGGCTGCACCCCTGCTGACATAAACATACGGTGAAGCTCCGCTTCCACTTTTAGGAAAACGTTGGACTTTGTGAGGCCACTTTGTATTTTTCCCCGTTGGACATTCAATATGTGGTGCAAATTTTGACCGGTAGTGTAATCAGTTAGTTCACCTACACGCTGGTTCCACAGTCACCATTTGTGTCACACGGTTGAAAATAGAAAGGTAATTTAAATGTATACTTGCTTCTATTTAATTTCTCTATCGACCAGGAGGATATTAGCATATATGGTTATACGTGTTTGTTGCTGGGTATAACTCAATAAATTTAAATAAAAAAGTCTTCATAATTATTGTATTTTATTCAAGAACACTGTAATAGCCTAATATAAAGCATGTAAAATTGAAAAAAGTAAACTCATGGGTCATTTATTCTCACTCCTTAAAAAATACAAAATGAACTGAACATGAACTAGTTAAAAATGTAAATGGTGAACTCTGAAGGTGAATTGATTCATTTGAATCTGTGTGAACTGAACTTTGAGTGAGTTCTTGTGAGGCGTTAACTTGCACAACACTGGATCTAATGCTTTTTACTTTAATAAACGTAACCACTCCTGGGTATCCTTTTTTCTCTTTTATCCATTTCTTCTTTTTCTTCTTCTTCCTCCTCATCATTTCCAACTTCTATGTGAGGTCGATATGCTTGATGATGTTTTTCCAAACAGCTCAGTCCTGTACCTACTCCCCTGTCTGACCCTTTTCCTTCAGATCTTCTTTAACTTTATCCATCCACCTCCTCTCCACTTTGGCCTTCCTCACTTTCTCTTTCCCTGTATTTCCCTGTAAAAGAAAGAAACCTTTTGAATTGGCTAAAGATAAAAACAGTATTAACAGCTAGGTGTTATGGAGGCATATTGTCCTTGGTATAAAGGTGCTGCAAGAGCATTTCTCATTACATGTCCACACCACTTCAATCTACTTTCCTGTACTTTCTTAGATATCTCTCACACTTTTATTGTACTTCTGATTGTCTCATTTCTCATTCTTTCCTTTTATTATAACTCCACACATCCATCTCAATATTCTCCTTTACTTCTTCTCGTGTGCTCCCTTCACTGCCCGTGTCTCAGCTCCGCTCATTATTGCTTTTCTTACTACTGTCTTAAAAACCTTACCTGTAACCCTCACTTTAATTCTTTGGTCACACAAGACTCCTGATACCTTCTTAAAATTGATTCACACACTGCATTCTATGGGTTATCTCGGCATCTCATTTTTCATCTTGGTCTAGATTATTAAATGTATCTACTCTTTTCAATAGCTCTCCCTGCAGGCTAACTTCTGAAGCCTGATCATCATTAAACCTCAAATATTCTGTCTTCTTCCTATTTATCTTCAATCTTTTATTTTTCAAAGTCCTTCTTCATTTTTCCAACTTCCTGTCTACATTCTCTTTTCTGGCGCTACACAACACAATGTCACACACCAGGGGGATTCCATTCCTTTAGACTCAAATAATGAATCTCCTCCAGCCATTTCTCATTCCTAATCCAACATTCCAGAAATGATTCTAGTTACTGTTCTCTGATGTTCTCTTTCTCTTATTAATCTTATTCTCTTGTTTCTCCTGTTTCTCTTGCTATTACATCCTCCTTATAATCTGGAGACCAAAACCGAACATAGGATTCCAAATGTAACCTAACATATGCACTGAGAATGTTGTGTATAACATCTTAAGATCTACTTCATACTGTACAGTGCCCTATAAACTCCGGCTTTCTGTTAACCTTTTAAACAACTTCCGAGCATTGAGCCAAAGCAAATCTTTATATGCTCTTTATAGCTCTGAATCGCCTATCCTGTATTATTTGCCATAGTTTATGTAAAATTTCAGTTACACCCATAGTTAAACTATTTTGTCATGTATAAGTTCAAATCTGAATTTTGTCCCACATAAGCAGTTGTGGCCCCAGAATTGGGCCCAATGGAGTGTCAGCTCTGATGTTTCTTAATTCAGAAAGCTTTCATCACATAAAACATGTTAGACAGACAGCACTTTATTTGTTCCCAAGGGGAAATTTAGCTTTTTTACCAAAAACTCAATTAATACGTAAATAAATATTATTATATTATATAACAGACAACAGCATTCCTCTTAAATACACACCGGAATAACTAAAAAGAAAGAAAACTTCTGACTTTGCTGCCCCAGGCGTATTGCTGTTGCTATAAAGGAGAACATGAGGACTGACTTCATCTGGTCCTGCAGCTTTTCCTGTGTGGAGCCTCCTCACATGGTCTTCATTTATGGAAAGCTCATAGTGATAATGAGAGGGGGTCTCAGCACACGTAGGTGTTGTTAATGTGGGGCGGTGTGGGGGGACTGGTCATTGGTTGTGGTAGAAGAAGGAAGGATCTATTTGAAAACTGGTTTAGGGTGTTAGCTCCGTCCGCATTACCCTTTAGCTCCAGGGCCCTTTGATTGCTTAAACCCAGTAATTATGCCCAGTCCAACCCGAACATCTTTCATGTTATTCTGAAAGTGTTTGTTTTCTGTTTTATTTGATTGTTATTTTTATATGTTTAACTCGATTCTGTCCCTGTCAGCAAACAGATTCTTCAATTTCTATTACTTTAAATATGAAATTCCTGCTTTCTGTAGCTTGAAAGGTTGTATGCATAATGGAAATCAAAGTTATGTGGGCTTATGTAAAATTGAGTTGTAGTTGGTTTACTATTCACAGTACCATTTCTAACCCTTACCTCAATAATCAAGTTATACCATTCTATACTATGATTATTATAAAATTAAAAACATTAGCTAATCAGTAGTAATTTTCTGTTAAAGTTCTTAGTAATACTGTGTCTGCATCAGGAATTGTATTAATAACAGTCTTCCCAAGCTAGGCATTCTGTGTAAATTACTGTATTTTTCTTCATAATGTCTTTATAACTATTACAATTATTATAGTTAACCAAGTTGCCTTTGTTGTTATAAATTATTTGTCAGGTGCCATCTCCAAGAAAAGTTGGTTAAAAAGCAAAAAAATAATTATACAGCAGGCAGTGCACCTTGTTCACAGATTTCTATTGACTCAGATTCTCTACATTCTTAAGATTTGAGTCATTCCAGCCTCCTGGCCACCCGTCCAAATTCCAATTTTTAGCCAGAAACAAATGTCAGAAATATCACTAAAAGTTCTCTATTAGAATACAATTTACAGCAGAGCCCTCTGAAATTCTATGAATGTTACAACACCAAGCAAAAGACATGCACTACCAGATTCAAAAAACAGGATCAGAGAAACAACTGAAAATAAAAACTTTCATCTACCGTATAAGCCAGAGCCATTTAGTCCTAAATTCAAACCCAGAAAAATAACAATTCTGTGTAAAACACAATTAAAAAACTTTTTTTTTGTTTCAACCCCAACAAGAACAGGGTGAAAAAAACACACAAGAAGCCTTGCACTATAGAATATCACATTAATATTTAGCTGTTCTGCCTTCATTGACATTTCCTGTATGACAACAGTTTACACTCTGAAGATGTAAGCGTTAATACAATCAACCATTGTGCTTATTTTTAGAAAAACATCACAGATGTGCATCACACAAAGCAGGTTAAAAGCTGTGTTCCAACTACAGAAGGATCAGACTCCTCAGCCTCTCTGGAAAAGTCTATTCGGGGGTCCTGGAGAGGAGGGTCCGTGAGATAGTCGAACCTCGGATTCAGGAGGAACAGTGTGGTTTTCGTCCTGGTCGTGGAACAGTGGACCAGCTCTACACCCTTAGCAGAGTCCTGGAGGGTGCATGGGAGGGTGCAGTCTACATGTGTTTTGTGGACTTGGAAAAAGCGTTCGACCGTGTCCCTCGGGGAATCCTGTGGGGGGTGCTCCGGGAGTATGGGGTACCGGACCCCCTGATAAGGGCTGTTCGGTCCCTGTACGATTGGTGTCAGAGGTTTGTCCGCATTGCCGGCAGTAAGTTGAACCCGTTTCTGGTGAGAGTTGGACTCCGCCAGGGCTGCCCTTTGTCACCGATTCTGACAGAATTTCTAGGCGCAGCTAGGGCATTGAGGGGGTCCGGTTTGGTGGGCTCAGGATTGGGTCACTACTTTTTGCAGATGATGTTGTCCTGTTTGCTTCATCAGGCCATGATTTTCAGCTCTGTCTGGATCGGTTTGCAGCTGAGTGTGAAGTGGCTG
The DNA here is from genome assembly GCF_900747795.2 of Erpetoichthys calabaricus. Classification (NCBI taxonomy): domain Eukaryota; kingdom Metazoa; phylum Chordata; class Cladistia; order Polypteriformes; family Polypteridae; genus Erpetoichthys; species Erpetoichthys calabaricus. The sequence goes on along the minus strand of NC_041409.2, from coordinate 28,675,650 downwards.
GGATGGGAATCAGCACCTCCAAATCTGAGACCATGGTCCTCAGCCGGAAAAGGGTGGAGTGCCCTCTCAGGGTTCGGGGCGAGATCCTGCCCCAAGTGGAGGAGTTCAAGTATCTCGGGGTCTTGCTCATGACTGTGGGAAGAATGGAGCGTGAGATTGACAGGCAGATCGGTGCGGCGTCCGCAGTGATGCGGGCTCTGCATCGGTCTGTCGTGGTGAAAAAGGAGCTGAGCCGCAAGGCAAAACTCTCAATTTACCAGTCGATCTATGTTCCTACCCTCACCTATGGTCATGAGCTATGGGTAGTGACCGAAAAACGAGATCGCGAATACAAGTGGCTGAAATAAATTTCCTCCGCAGGGTGTCTGGGCTTTCCCTTAAAGATAGGGTGAGAAGCTCAGTCATCCAGGAGAAGCTCAGAGTAGAGCCGCTGCTCCTCCACATCGAGAGAAGTCAGATGAGGTGGCTTGGGCATCTGATCAGGATGCCTCCTGGACGCCTCCCTGGTGAGGTGTTTCGGGCACGTCTAACTGGGAGGAAGTCCCAGGACACACTGGAGGGACTATGTCTCTTGGCTGGCCTGTGAATGCCTTGGGATTCTCCCGGAAGAGCTAGAAGAAGTGGCCGGGGAGAGGGAAGTCTGGGCATCTCTGCTCAAGCTGCTGCCCCCCGCGACCCGATCTCGGATAAGCAGAAGAGAATGGATGGATGGATGGATATCATAAATTCACCAGTTTATAAATTTTCTAGCCCACTTCCAGTTCAGGGTGGAGAAGAACCAGTGCCTATCCTGGGAGCATCAGTCATGAGGTAGGAGCAAACTCTGGACAGGGAGCATGTCCACTGCAGCTAGAATAAACTGTCCTTTACTATCCAGTTTATTTTGATATAGTAGCTTTCACGATGTATTGGCTCCATGCTCAAACATATCTAGAGCGAGCATATTACTGGTTATATACTGTTAGACATTTTAACATGGATGTATCTTTGTGAAGGAAAGAAGAGTGGCACAGTAGTTTATGGAATCCAGGATTCAGATTGCCACCAAAGCCTCATCGGCGTGGAGTTTGTATGTTCTTCCCATGTCTCCTTGAAGGTTTTTTCACAATTATGTTTGTGTCCTTTATTTTTAAACTCTAATTTGGCATGTTATAAGTGAGATGTGCAGCTGTGTGTGTCGTTGTGCTCTGAAACGGACTGTCTTCTTTTCCAGAGTTGGGTCCTGCCTTGTGCAAGATGCTGCTATATTGGGTAATGGCTTCCATGACCTTAAACTGAATTAAGCAGGTTCAAGAAAGGGTGGATTAATGTATGGACACACATCCATCATTGAGATATCAATGTTTTCGGTATCAATGGACCCTAAAACGGGAGATCTAAATTTGGATGAATGTAAAGCTTTCAGTCCTCCCACTTAGACAATAGGTTGTGGTGGGGGAGAGCGCAAAAGAAAAAATGACCTGCACATCATTTTGATAAGAAAAGAAAAGTTTAAATGGGATGAATGCTTAGGGGTGAGTTCTCCATCAAACAGTCGCTGAGGTTTACAGAGATGAATATATAATTATTTGAAAGTAAAACTCAAGCAGTTTTTTACTAAATAAATGCCTGACCATTGAAACAAAGATAAGCTTAGTTACTGAATGCAGTCACCATTTTGGCAGGGGTAAAGACGACAAGGAAATATAGAAAAACATGGAGTATAGTATTTTAACAGGAAATCTGTGAATTTCAAGTAAACAAATGTTTTAAGCATCCTCTGTAAAAACTTGCCTTTTTTTTTTTATTCCTGGGACGATGAATATGGGCTAAATTTAAGTGTTTTGATGCTCATGGAATTGTTAAGCACATACAGTACATTGTTAAGGTTCAATTTGTTGTTATTATGGTGTATACCAGTCAAGGAGAGTGGCTTTTCAAACTGAGGCCATTTATGCTAGAAAAACAGCCTGATCAGAATGCTCTGCTTTAAGAGTTTCAGCGTCATAATATTGGTACTGATACTGACACATACGTACTCCAAATATAAGCCTGATATATCAATGTCCAATATTATCGATCTCACCCTAATCTTGAGTGCTGTTTAAAAAAAAAAAAAATCAGTCATTACGAATGCAAAATGATTTCCAATCCTAACTCTTACACTTGAAGTATTTTTCCATGCCTTTACAACATTTTATCAGGATCGAGGAAATTCTTTTCTCAATGGTGTTTCCCTAAAAAGTATTAACCAGTGTTCTTATGTACAACGTGTACGTCTGGAGTATTTATAAGTATGAGATGCTACCACCATAAAACATACTTCTTCAAGGCTGTACTATTCGCTTCTCAAGTTTTGAAATAAAAAAACAGAGAATCTACCCATGATTCTGACCATTTTTCTGATACACATTTGAAGTACTGCACAAAACAATAATTAATGGCAAACCCTTGAGCTATACAGTAAGTATGACATGAACATTAAGTGCAGTCCATCCCATTGCATGTTTGGAGTAGCATTCTTATTATTATACTAGTCATTTAGCCCGTTACAATAACAGGCGCTAGAACAGTAGTGCATAAACATTAGTAGGAACAGTCTGTATTAAATGGCAAGGGACTTTGACCTCATTCTTTTTGTTGGTTGTATTTTTCTTTCTTTCAGCCTTTCTTTTGTTGATGTTTACTTGCTGAGCTGACTGTTCTTCGTGGGCTGCCGCCTTGTATTGTGTGTCTTTAATTTTCTGTGACAGTAATATTGTCTTGTATTCAAGGCTCTATTCAATAAGGGCGCGCACAAAAAGGCGAGCTTCAAAAGGGTGACCTCAGTTGTACGCGGCGAATAAAGGCTTTCGTAGATAATTTAGTTCAAATGGCTCTGGAATATGTGAAGAGCAACAAAGGTGCAGATCTTTATTTACGCGCGCCTTTATTCGCTGCGCCCAATTGAGGTCGCCCTTTTGAGGCTCGTCTTTTTGTGCGCGCCCTTATTGAAGGATGCCTGTGTGCGCCCTTATTGAAGGATACCGTCTTGTACGTCCGCTGGCTTGTACGTCCGCTGGCTTGTACGTCCGTAATATACCTTTAATTTTCTCTGCCGATAATACAGGCGTGCGCGTCAGTAATATGCCTTTAATCTCCTCTGACAGTAATACTGGCTTGTATGTGGCTGTAATATGCGTCACTGTATTGTGTACCTTTAATTTCCTCTTGCCGTAATACTGGTTTGTATTTCCGTAAAACGCCTGTAACTTTCTCTGACAGTAATATCGCGCATCGCAACGTGCCCCGCGCATGCGCACTTCACCAGAAGACACCCACACACAGACACCTGGACGCACACAGGGATTTTATATATATAGATATCATGCTTAACAGAATGAGAATCCTTTTTCTGAAAGAAACAGACAAACTATTCTTATACAGCCGAGGCACGTTATAATGATGGTTTCAAAGGAATATGCAAAAACTTTCTCAGCTTTATGTTAATTTTTCCAAAGATATATAACAAGTACAAGGACGTTTGATGAGTTTTATTAGATGTTTGGGACCACCAATCAGTGAGATTACAACTATTAAACTAAGCAATATGCTCAACACATGGTACAGTATTGTCATTATCCAAATGCTAGCTTTGAAAGTTAAAAAATGTCATACGCCTTCCAAAATTAATGAATTCCTTTGTTTTTAGAAGTTTCAAATCCCCATCATGAAACATAAAGCAATCAGTTAACCATGGCTTCATAATTCTGTCAATCTTAAGTAGTATGACAGGCAAAGTGTGAAAATATTTTGGCATAAAGTGTACTATACAAAGTGAATGATGCATTGAATGAATCATAGAGCAGTGCCACTATTGTGTTACTAGCTTTGCCTCCTACCAGTAACTATGGTAATTTAATATGATATAAAATAATTTGCATTTAATTGTTTTAATTGTATTTGTGACTATTTAATTACTGTGAGGTACAGTATGTTTTTGAGGACAAAGTAATCTACCAATGAGTCGCACATTCCTCTAGTACGTTGATTAATACTGTGTTAATTTAGTTTTGCCATGCTGAGATGTTCTAAAATAATCATGCCCTTAAGTTTTGTTTTTCCCCAACACATTTCCTGTTATAAATATTTCTGTGATGCCTAATATGATTCCTGCCAAATTCTCTTCATTATTTCAAGCTATGTGTGAAAGTGCCTGAAAATAAACAAGCAGAACACAGTCTGTTCATTTTATTCACCAGCGCTTTCCATCTCTTAGATACTGTAACTGTTCCACAAAGCTTTTTAAGGCGGAAAGTTGCAGTTCTAAAAGTATAGTTATTCAAACGTGACATGATGGAAGTAGACATCTACCACAGTTCAGTCCTGCTGTTAGCAGATTGTGTTTGTTCAAAAGCAGTGTGTGTTCTCAGAGTTGCCCAAAGCCTTGGTACCTTCTTAAACCCAGGTCATCGATGGTCAAAACTGGAATGGAGTGGTGCAATGAGGACCAACACCAAGATTGGTGCATCAAGGTGCAATTCTATTATGTCAGGGGGCCAATAAACGAATACGTGTAGGGCAACTTCAGTTCATCAATAAATAAATAAATAAATAGGCCCAGTGAAGGTTAATACAATCAATAAACAGGTTCCATGAAAAAGTTAAAAGCCAAGAATAACATTTCATTCTGTCGCTGAGCCCAGTGTGTCTTTCTCTCCATCTTCCCTTCTCACCCATTGATTCTTCTAAGGTGGGCTGAGATGCTGACAAATGCGATCCCTTCTCTAGCCCTTGTCCTGGCCAGCTCAATTGGTCTCACTGGGATACTCAGACCTGGACCCCCATTATCCTGCCACCTGTCCTGCATGCAGCAGGACCCCTAGAGCTCTTGGTCACTCCTGCTCCTTCAAATTGGTTAACAGGAGCGACCAACCATTTGTAGTCACAAGAACATTTTCCGGAAGAGGCTTGTTTAGCAATATTTGTGTAAAAGTCCCGTGTTACAGATGTTATGAGCATACAACTGGATTACTTAACGGGTGGATTATGTAACAGAAGTAACCTGAACTTTTTTCATGGATGTTTTGATATTGCTTCCTGTTGTCTAGCATTGGTCACCATATATACACCTATTTTATATCTCTGTTCTGCAAGAAAACATGGCATTAAAAATTCTTCTTGGTCATCACTACAAATTACATGGAGTAAGTAAAATCTGAAAAAGTATAATTGTTGGCTAGAGTATTCCTGTAAATATCTTTAGTATATATTTTTTAAAATAATCTGCGTCTTACATGGTAATATTCATCATTTAAAAGATATGTTTATATATTGTATATACGTTTATACCAGGGTGCCATGTTGTTTATATTTTTTTATATTTTTCTTTTTTCTTTCTTCATCTTGTAAAGCACTTTGAGCTATATCATTTGTATAAAAACGTGCTATAGAAATAAATGTTGTTGTTGTTGTTGTTGCTGTTGTAGTGGTTAGTGCTGATGCCCTCACAGATGTGTCCTGTTCAAATCTCACTTCTGCTCATTGTCTTTGTGGAGTTTGCGTGTTTTTCCTGTGTCTGCATGCATTTTTGGAATGTCGGAGGAAAATCAGAGTAGCTGGAGGAAATACGCAAACTCCAAATAGACAGCCAGGTGTGAAATCTGAATCCAGAACTCGGCATTTGTGAGGCAGCTACCATGCCACAATTTGCAAATATAACACACTTAAAATTTAGCATAAAGCACACCATTCAATTCAAACTAAAAAAATCAAAACTTTATATACCTATATATATATATATATATATATGGAAGAGAAGGTCTGTGATACGGTTTGCATATTTGCAGTTGGAGATCCACAAAGGGAGAAAAAACGAATCACGTATCATAAAATAGTTTTTATTCCTGAGCTTTCAACCCCTATCAGGGGTCTTCATCAGAGGATAATGCTTAGACTTACAAGAATCAAAGGCAATATATAGCAGCACATTCAGGGGGGGGTGGGTGGAGGTGACTAAGTCCGTATGATCAAAAAGGGGGGGGGGTGTTTATCGTTAAATTAATCCACCCACCCCCCCCGAATGTGCTGCTATATATTGCCTTTGATTCTTGTAAGTCTAAGCATTATCCTCTGATGAAGACCCCTGATAGGGGTTGAAAGCTCAGGAATAAAACTATTTTATGATACGTGATTAGTTTTTTCTCCCATTGTGGATCTCCAACTGCAAATATATATATATATATATATATATATATATATATATATATATATATATATATATATATATATATATATATATATACACATATATACCTATATTTTATAAATATAAATAATTTACATAGATTCATAAACACATATACTATAACATAATTTCTTGTTACTTCAAAAATTATTAATTAAAATGGCTAAACATTCATGTAAATGTCTATGGAATTCATTTAGTACAATAACTGGCCCTTTAGTTGCTTTCTTATATAATATCCTACTCACCAAGATGTTCAGTTTTGGAATAACTTCTATCCTACAATGAGTCACAGTTTTGTCATATGTTTCATATTTTTATTGTGGTTCAATATCAGGAATTATTCTTAACCCCTTACTTTTATTAATAATTTCCAACAATATTGCTCTGCATTTGCTATTGGGTGTTCCATTTTATTCATGATATAGTCTTCCTTTTAGGAAGATTGAGAAAACAAATATTGAGAGGTGACATGATTGCAGTGTTTAAAATTATCAAGGGAAATAGCACAGTGGAATCAAGGCTGTTAATTTAAAATGAGTTCAACAAGAACACGGGGACACAAATAATAAAAGTCACACAAACAGTAGGAAGTTTTTCTTCATACAGAGAACTATAGACAAACTGTATGGAATAAGTTACCAAGTAGTGTGGTAGGGTCATTCAAAATCTCGACTTAATGTTATTTTAGAGGAATTAAGTGAATAGAATTGGCAAGCTTTGTTGGGAGCAGTGGCCTTTTCGTGCCAAATGTTTTTGTAATTTTCTAAAAAGATGCTTCGAGTGATGAACCACCTTAATCATCCATAGATGGACTCCATTCTGCCTATTAGGCTGGAACTTGCAATATGTTTGTTTATCAAAGGATGTATAGCTGTGTCGTATTAGAAAGGGGTGAATGTTAGGGAATCCATTTCCGGGCTCCCGGATTCCCAGACATTTTTCATTCCCGCATTCCTGGGAAAGAAACTGCTGTAATTCCCAGAAAAACGGGAATGGCCAAGCTCGCATATATAGTGTGTAAAAGTGTAAAAATTGATCAAGAAATAACAGTGTTATAGCTGAAAATAATTAAGGAGGCGCCATTGCTGCAGCTTGCACTTCATCAGGCAACAGCTTTGAACAGCAACTTGAAATTGCAATGTGTCAGTCTGTTGCATCCGCATTATCTGTGCCAAGAAACTTGCCATCACAGAATGATGACAAGAAACTGGATGCATCAGTTAAAGCTGAAATGGCGGTGTTTCAGAGCAATGGCAAGCGCGGGCGTTGTTTAGAACAAGTGTATCAGTATCTGATGATTGTGCCGCCTACTTCAGTGGAGGCAGAGCGTGCTTTCTCAGCGGCTGGTGTACTTCTGCACGAAGGTACGCTCTCGCATGGCCAACCGCACGCTGGACACGTTATTAATAATAATAATAGTAAATTATATTTATATAGCTCTTTTCTCAGAACTCAAAGCGCTATCCACACAGGGAGGAACTGGGAAGCGAACCCACAATCCTCCACAGTCTCCTTACTACAAAGCAGCAGCTCTACCACTGCACCACCTGTGAGGATGTTGTGCTTTCTATGCTCTTATTACCACAACTAAAGATACATGTACTTCTATGACAGCATAAACTGCTTGTAGATAAGGTTAGTCTTTTATTTGTGTCAACATATTGCAGTAGTTTTATTAAAAATAAGTGTCGGTCATTCTAAAACTGTTCATATATGAGAAGCCCGTGCACTGTTTCATTCCCGAATTCCCGGGAATGGATAAACCCGTCCAGGAATGGATTCCCTAGTGAATGTCGTGTCACACATGCGTGAATAGGGGACATTTTTAGGGCTTAAACACCAATTGTAATACCCCTTGGGATGTAACAGGGCACTGTCTTTAACTGCTTCTTCTCTTTTATCCACAGACTAGAGGCTCTGAGAGTCAGTTATCTGTGAGGACACACCCACCTCTGCAAGAAGCCCCTCCGCTTTGGGGACAAAACCTTTATAATGGCCACTACCACTCACTTCTTGTTAATGGACGCATGTCTGGAAAGATGTCTTTTTTGCATTGCTCATATTTCAAGTATGGGTTTATTTAATAATATATGGGGATCACAATGCAGTGCCCCAACTCTTTATCTGTGTTGTGCCTCATCTTTTTACCGTCTATAGAACAGTTGTTTGGCTTTTCTGATTATTAATAATAAACTAGAAATAAAAAATCTACGCATGCATTCTACAAACCCACTTATCTAGAGCAGGGTCACAGGGCTGGTGGAGCCCATCCCATCAAGCATCGGGCAGAAGGCAGGAACAACAGGGCACCAACCCATCACAGGGTGAACACGCAATACAAACACACACACACACACACACACACACACCAGGGCCAGTTTAGCATTGCCGATCCTTCTATGCTGCATGTCTTTGCACTGTGAGAAGAACCCAGATCACACAAATGAAACCCACACAAACACAAGGAGAAAATGGCAAACTCCACACAGAAACACGTAAGATGTGAAGCTACCAGTGTGTCACCATGCCCCCCAGATATAAAACATTGATTTTTAGCCTTTGATATACTATATATTACGTAGTTCTTTCTGTAGCCCAATAAAATGCTTATAGTCTCCTTACCATAACTAAATAAGCTTGAAAATATTCAAGTGGAGAGAATATGTTTTTAGCTGCAAGTTGATGTAAAAGTCACAATTTGCTCTTGTCTTTTTGGCTCTTGTTCGCTCTTGTTCTTTACTGATCACATACTGTGACACTATGCATATACTCCATAATCTGACTATAACATTTTATTATTTGTTCCTGGAACCAGTTAATTGATTTTGCTGTGGTTATTGAAGATGCCACTGAAGATTCTTCAAATCCATACATAATGTATTGGCTTCAATCATCTCACTTCATAATGCATAAAATGAAACTTGGCATATCTCTGTCAAGCTAGGACTTTTTTTAAAATGTAAGTTTCCTATCTTAACTAGCTAGATAATATTTCACCAATCTATTGTCACATTGCATTTCCTTGGATGTGTGTTTGATTTTCTTCCTTTCCAGTACTGGTTTTTCTGGGTACTTGCGTCAGATGTTTATATGAAATGTATTTTTCACGGTATCTACATATAAATATTAAAAGAGCAGCGCAGTTATCAATGAATGCCAAACAGCTTTATTAGTTAGTGTAGGATATTCATAAGGATTAAATGATTACAAACAGAGCTTTTTATTAAGACAAAGCAGACAGTACATCTTCTTTAGCCTCCGCACTATAAAACAAGGGCATAATTAAGAAATGTAAATTTCTTCTTGTCTTTACTCTGAAACTAACTGTAAAAGCCAAGAGAAGCAATATGACATTAGACTAGAAGCAAAACCCTGGCAGTGTCACACTTACATTATGCTGTGAAGTAACACATACTGAATTAATGTATTATGAGCTGTTCCAAGCTTCGTGGAGAAGTTGCCGCTGTCCTACTGAAGGTTTTGGCTTACTTGTTTGCTTCTCTCTCTCCTTCAGACAGCCACAGTGTTGTTGAGATCAGGTCACCGTGGGGGTCATGCCATCACTGCAGAACCCCTAGTTCTTCATTTTGCTGAGCATGTTCTTTATGACTTTGCCCGTGTATTTGGGGTCACAGAATAAAGCTGAGACCAATCAGACACCTCCCTGATGTTATTGCGTTACAGATGAGAATGCTTGTATTTCTCACTACTTAAGACCCCATTACTTCTGACCAGATCAAATATCTCCACTTGTAGAAATGCAGCTCCAAACCTATAGAGACTATTGGCTGTAGACACTAATTTGGGAAGGAAGGAACAGAGCATTTCTGGAAGGTTTCTGATATGTTTTTTTTAAAATGACTTTTACAAAGACACTTTATTTCTTTTTCCTATGCTGAAACAGCTTGTTATGTTACATTGGCTACTGAAAAATTTACCGTGGTTATTAATGCTTTTGTGTTTGTTAAAGAACTACCTGAATTTTGATAATTAGTGTAAGTAGAAAAGCATCCATGGATGTTGGTTGTGCATATTCTTGTTTAAGTTAAATACATCTACCACTAAGCAAGTACGCAATCCTGTTTCAAAGTTATACAAGCACTATAGCCTTCTGCTGCTGATATCAGAAGCATAAGAATAGTTTGTGAGCTCCAAAATGGCTGATTTTAAGAACAGAGAACAGAATTACTGCTAAGTATTCCTATCTATAGTTGCGAGGACAAGACAAGACCAGACCTTTTCTTCTGCTGGAGTCCAGGCAGGTGGCACAAGTGCATTGAGAAGGGTGGAGATGACATTGAGAAATGACAGCATCAGTTTTGTGAAGGTTCGTTCCATTTTCTAATAAATCCCATTTTCTAACTTTAGCTTGACTCATAGCTTTTCATCTTGACTTCTTTCATTGTCTTAGTGTTTTGGCTTAGGTTAAGTAATAATGCTTTAATAAATAACCCCAACAATTTGTGTCCGACTACAATAACAATTTGGCCCTCTTGTTTTTATAGCAAATCACAGTTTCTTGAGAATCCGGTTTTATTTTAATTTTTTCATTGAAAGACACACACATCTCCTGGTCTGTTACTACTTCTCAGAAGTAATCTCTGCCTCTTTTTGTCGGCAGACTACCTGACATGACTGGCTGGAGATAAAAAAGCAGATGGATACCATCCCTACTATGTTCTAGCTGAGCTGCTTTGGGTCTTCACAACTGGCCCAATAATGACATATACAGTCATATGAAAAAGTTTGGGAACCCCTCTTAATTCTTTGGATTTTTGTTTCTCATTGGCTGAGCTTTCAAAGTAGCAACCTCCTGTTAATATATGACATGCCTTATGGAAACAGTAGGATTTCAGCGGTGACATTAAGTTTATTGGATTAACAGAAAATATGCATCATAACAAAATTAGACAGGTGCATAAATTTGGGCACCCCAACAGAGGTATGACATCAATACTTAGTTGAGCCTCCTTTTGGCCTCTAGACGCTGTCCTCCTATAGCCTTTGACGAGTGTCTGGATTCTGGATGGAGGTATTTCTGACCATTCTTCCATTCAAAATCTCTCCAGTTAAGTTCAATTTGATGGCTGCCAAGCATGGACAGCCTGCTTCAAACCATCCCATAGATATTCGATGATATTCAAGTCAGGGGACTGTGACGGCCATTCCAGAACATTGTACTTCTCCCTCTGCATGAATGCCTTTGTAGATTTCCAACTGTGTTTTGGGTCATTGTCTTGTTGGAATATCCAACCCCTGCGTAACTTCAACTTTGTGACTGATGCCTGAACATTATCCTGAAGAATTTGTTGATATTGGGTTGAATTCATCCAACCCTCGACTTTAACAAGGGCCCCAGTCCCTGAACTAGCCACACAGCCCCACAGCATGACGGAAACTCCACCAAATTTGACGGTAGGTAGCAGGTGTTGTACTTGGAGTACAGTGTTCTTCTTCCGCCATGTAAAGCGCTTTTTGTTATGACCAAATAACTCAATTTTTGTCTCATCAGTCCAAAGCACTTTGTTCCAAAATGAATCTGGCTTGTTTAAATGAGCATTGGCATACAACAAGCGACTCTGTTTGTGGTGTGAGTGCAGAAAGGGCTTCTTTCTCATCACCCTGCCATACAGATGTTCTTTGTGCAAATTGCTCTGAATTGTACAATAGAATGATGTACAGATACACCATCTGCAACAAGATGTTCTTGCAGGTCTTTGGAGGTGATCTGTGGGTTGTCTGTAACCATTCTCACAATCCTGCTCATATGCCACTCCTGTATTTTTCTTGGCCTGCCAGACCTGCTGGGTTTAACAGTAACTGTGCCTGTGGCCTTCCATTTCCTGATTCCATTCCTTACAGTTGAAACTGACAGTTTAAACCTCTGAGATAGCTTTTTGTAGCCTTCCCCTAAACCAGGAGACTGAACAATCTTTGTTTTAGATCTTTGGAGAGTTGCTTTGAGGATCTCATGCTGTCCCTCTTCAGAGGAGAGTCAAAGGGAAGGAAGCACAACTTGCAATTGACCACCTTAAATACCTTTATATCTCATGATTGGACACACCTGTCTATGAAGTTCAAGGCTTAACGAGCTCATCAACCAATTAATCAGCATTGAGCAGTGACAGGCATTCAAATCAGTACAATGACAAGGGGACCCACATTTGTGCACAGCCAGATTTTCACATTTGATTTAATTTCATACAACTAAATACTGCGTCACTAAAAAATCTTTGTTCAGAAAACACCGCAGTACTCAGATGTTCCTAGGAAATGAAAGGCATACCACTGTTATCTTTTTGGTTGAAAGGAGAGTCAATTATTATGCAGGCTGAGAGGGGTTCCCAAACTTTTTCATATGACTTTATGCTAAACTACCACATCCGTTACATTGATATTCTTTAGTGGGGTTGTCTTTCACCCAAATTGATTCCTTCTAAACCAATTTCTGTTCAGTTAATTGGTTAAGTTCTGTTCATTTATTATATCATTGATAATTTCAACTATTTGTGGTCTTCGTAGTAATCATGCACTAGGCTAGAGATCTACAACATAATCAAGTTTTTATCTGAAATGTGGTCTGTTATTTAATACTTCCTTTAATGAAATACAGAAATTTGTAATTATTTAACTTTTTGGGCATTTTTGTTTGGAAATCTAAACGTTGTTATTTTCTTCAGAAACACTTATGCAGAAGACAAAAAATAGATTTTTCTCAATAAATGTTGCCATAAATGTTTAAGAGATCTAAGACTTTTACACAGTACTGTATATGTACAGTATTTCTTATTTTGGCACTTATATTACACGTTTGTTTCCTTAAACACCAAAGATTCCTAATTTTATTTCTTCATTGTTTTAGTAGAGTAAAGATGCATGAGTAATCCTTAAGTTCTAAAATCATATCTTAAATGATGAACAGAGCATAAAATCTGAACTGTATCCTAGTCCCAGTAGAAATTCACAGATATGACTAGTTGCAACCTTTACAATCTGGTTGGTTTATTCAACAAACACTTGCACATATTGCATACTCTCTGCAATCTGTTTTGTTCACAGAAGTTCAATCTTCACATTACCAAGTATTTGAAAAAAATGAGCTCTTGCCTTTAAACACATCTAGTATTCCTTAGGTGCCTAATTTTGACACTAAATTTGGAGAGCAGAAACATGCATGAGTATCTGCAACAGTAAATTTCACAAAACAGAAGGCTTAAAGCTGGGCTGAGGAAACAGCTGCTTCTTTCACTATGGCAGAAAGGGCTCAGTGAGCCAACATCATAGAAGAAGAAAAGTTGATCCTAGAAATAATTGTTAAAATTGTGTTTTTCATTGCTTTAAAGAGTAGAAAGCAATTCAATTACTAAAGCCAAAAATGCTGAAGCACTACGTGTTCATTATTCCTTCCCTAGACAATGTCAAATATGACTTTGTAAATACAGAGTATTAACTAGGTTAATTTAATTTTTGTTGACTTTATAGGGCAGGCAAACAGGTTTACTCATTCTTTTAAAGTCTCTCTGGTTTTAGATGTCAGTTTATTCAATGGTTTTAAAATTCTCCAACTAAAATAATTACTTTGATGAATGAGGATCATGTTTATTCAGAATTAAGTAAATACTGATAACACCAAGTGAATGTAATTGCTACATAATGAGACCTTAAAAACACAATTGTGTTAAAATGACTTACAAGGCACCAGTGTCTGCACATTACAATGGGGCTACTTACGGTGCAAGTATTGATCACTTTCTGCTATTCACAGTAACAAGACTGGCACAGAACAATATGTGATGAGCCCTTAAAGCTCCTGGTTTAAAGTGTGGGCCAAATATTAAGGTAGTAAATTACGGAAAAACAGTAGTATATGGAAATGCGAGGTCATGTAGTAGCAAGTACTGTTACTCCACAGTTGTTGCAAGGTTTCTGGATGTGTTGCTGGATTGTGTAGCAGAAAAATATATAAATGTAACCATGTGTGTGTGTTTTATTATTTCTCTGTGTGTACATTTATGAGTGTTCTGGATGTGTCTTTCCTGTGAAATCAAGATGTTGTGTACCCATCATGTCCTGAACAGTAGCCATGGGAAGGGTGAGATAATAGCAATTAAATATTTTTTAAGAATTTATAAATATGAAGCTTCTCTTTAGAGATAAATGTGTGTATTAAAGATTCTTAATGTGTTATCTATTTTGGGACCTTTAGGTAATAATAATAACAATACATAGGTATGGTATTAGGATATACCATTTATCTGTGTGCTGATTGGTATGCATTGAAGTGAGTTGATTATTTTATCTAAATTAACTTACTGTAGTTTAGATCCTTGTTTTGTCATTTTAGTCAGGCACCTATGGTGAACTGGTACAGTACAATGAGTCAATTCCTTCAAACGTTATAATAAAGATTCATTCATTTTCTGGATGAATTTATAGTGATGACTCACTTCTATTCTTTGTCTTTTAAATATCTGAATAACAATTGTCTCCAAACATTTTGATTTTCTACCAACAAATAAAAGGATTACTCTCAATTAGATTCTTTTCTTTTATAAATGAAAGCTTAATTCAATAATTTTTTAATACCTTCACATTTCAAGAGATAATTGCATCAATGGTTTGACTTGCATTATTCCTTTTTTTATATATTTATTTAAAAGTTTACAATTTTGCTACCTCTCTTTTGGGATTCTTCTAGATAATGTTTTTAGCAGGTCCATTTCATTGGTACTTCCATTTTCTTTATAAATTTTATCTTGGTAGGGCCTTCCTGGGTTGCAACATCTAGTGCCATATGAAAGACCAGGGGCCTCAAGCATATCACCATGCGTAGAATTCACACTAAAACATGGCGTACAGACAAAAGCAGAAATGTTTGTACGCACAATAAAATCCAGATGCATAAATCTCTGCGTTCGCCAACTTCCACATTCTTCCGCTACATAAATCCCGGTCAGTGTGAAAAGTAACACCTGCTGCCCCGCCCCAACTCCTCCCAGAATGACACCTCTTTGAATATGCAAATCAATATAAATAGCCCTTAAGATCAGCGTTCTATGAAAAGGCAATGGCAAAAGCATGGGGAAAATTGAAGAATTTCAGCGAATACCAAGTGGAGGCAAGGAAAAACGTACTATTTGTTGGTTTAAACAGTGGTATAAACAACAAAAGGAAGTTGATTGAGTGACGTAGAGTGTCAGAGAAACTAGAAAGCTCAAGTTCACAAAGTCGCACAGTGCCTGAAATAAAAAAGAAATTGTCAGATATCAAAGTCGCCGTGAAAAGGCAAGTCATAGCCCACTGTCTGAGTGTCATATGAAAGCTTACTAGGGTACAGAGAAAAGAAAAAAAATAGGGACACAGTGACAAAAAAACTTTAATCTCGAAATTTCCACTTTAATCACGTAGTTTATTTTGTCATTAAAGTAGAACATCATAAACTTCATCTTAAAATCATTTAATTTACTAGTTTCTCAAATCCCATTGTAACTAAAGTAGCACATTAAATGCTTTGTATTGTATTTGTTCTTCTATGTGCTCTATGTGTGTGAATCACTATGTGCTTCTTAAACGGGTTTTCTCTTCCTCCGACAGGACACAGAATCCATTACATTCATGATATTACATTTCTCTGAATAATCTAAATACTGAGATGTATACTTGATATCATTTTCATGATGATAGGAGTTAAAGGATGTTATTAAACACGGGAACACGGTAGTGCAGTGATAGTAACGAGCTGGCGCCCTGTCCAGAGATTGTTACCGCCTCACGCAAGATGCTTTGCTGCTCCGTGCGCAACCTTTGATGAAATCATTTATTGCAGCAGTACTGTCTCTTTCAAACGTACTAACCTCCAATTCCTGTCCTTCCTTTTCTTTTTCCAAGTAACCAATTGCCACACAATCAGCTCTGTAATAGATGTTTAGCCATCTGTAAGCTTAGAATGCCGATTCGTCAAAACTTTTAAGAAACATTGAAATATCGCTGTAGTACATGTTTAATTATTCCATCCATCTATCCATCCAGTGTCACATCAGTCCCAGCAAGCATACAGCGCGAGGCAGGAACAATCCCTGAACTAGCTAGCACTGCACCACCGTGTCTTCACATGTTTAATTATTAACAATATAGATTATTTAATTTATGTTAACATTTATCTGTATAATGTAATAAACATATTTTGTTGCATTTCATCTTAAAAATGATATAAGAGCCGTATGAGAGCAGTTCAAATAGGCAGCATGGCTGAGGCAGCGCTTGCTTGATGCTGTATAACGATAATTCTCTTTCCAATCAGCTGCTGTAGAGCTGTGATTCCCCACTCAGATACAGTGATATAAATACTCTGAGTGGTGCAGTGAGAGTAATATGGAGAAAGATGATCCCCTGGCATCCCCTAATGGGAGCAGATGAAAGAAGAAGAAGGTGCAGTGAGAGTAACAACGTTAAAGCAGCTATGGTATTTGGAATAGTTTGGCCATTCCGTGGACCATTATATTGTTACAGGTTAATTATAATCAGATGCCTTAAACTAATAAACAATATGCGGTTAATTTCAGTGTATATGATAAAGCCGCATTAGGGATGTGGATCTAAAAAAGAAAGGGAAACCACACTAGAGCAAAAGCAGTGCTTTGATGCTGGGTGCCGCCAGTTTGCAAAACCATGTGGAGAACTTGTGTACGCCAGGGTTTGAGCTAGTATGAAAAAGTGCGTGGCTTTACGGCAAGTTGAGGTTTTATACATTGGGATGTGAGCGTGGAAACAGGAGTACGCAACATTTTTGTGCGTACACACCGTTTATACATGAGGCCCCAGGTCACCGTTGCCTTTCTTTATGAAAACTTAAATTCTTTTTCATATTGAGGCCATTTAGAGTCATCAACAAATCAGAAAGGCTTTGGTCTGTGGAGAAAAAGCATTTGAATGTGATTATGGTGACAGTAATAAATAAAAAAGGTAATAGTTTTACTGTAAAATATGAGAGAATCAACATAACGTAAATACATATTGTCTTTATGACATGCAAGATAATCCCAAGTGTGAAATCAAGTTGTAAAAAGAGGTTTTTGCAATATCAATATTCTATCCTTGTATGTGAGAGTGCAGCCTTAGCAATTCTTTCTTTTTCATTTATTAACTGCAGCAGAATTCAGACAATGCATCTTTCTGTTTAATTGAAGGCACAATTATAAATGAGATTTTTGATTAGATTTATTACGCCTCCCTCGGGATAAATTTTGTCATTTACCTAAGGAACACCTGCCAAGATAACATTTTGTTCTGAAAATAAGGATGATGACTGCCAGTCTTCATATAACATCAGCTTGATCAGCTATGATGCTTTTATTTAATATGTTTGAATAACTCAATATAACAGATGTGTTAGATCTTAATAATATTGCCAAAAAGGTCAAAACTCTCATTTTTGGTTAAAAATTGAGCACAGGAATATTAGTGTCTGCCTTTTTAAAGATATAACATTTTACTTCATGTGCAGTAGGTTTTATTATGGGGTGGCACTGGTAAGTAAGTTGAGGTGTCTCATAGCTCCAGGAGACTGAGTTTGAATCACAGCCCTTCTTTGGGCTACACTGTTTTGGTTAACACCCTGTTATATTTTTAGGTTGTCTGAAAATTCTGCATTTTCCTGTATGGCTGTGTGACTCTGAAATTATTTAAGCAGAATTGAAAATTTTCTATGTTTAGAAAAAATGGTAAACATGTGAAGTGATATTAGAACTTTAGTGAGGTTTTGCATTTTGAATTCGCTTTTTATCCAATTTCTATTTATAATCCTGTTTGAAAATGGATTTTTTTACTGGTAACTAAGGTATACTGTAATGATTAGGTATGAATAGATGACTCAATCATTCTCATTAAAAAGTAAGAAATATATTGTTAGTTAGAATTCATGTGAAGGTTAACTACCATGATGGACCCAAAAATCTAAACAGTTGTTAGGACAAGTGATATGTTTATTAAATTAAGTATTTAGTTGCTCACTACGCTTGGTGAACCAAAGAGAATTAGCTTGTTAGACTGTAGAATCAGCAACAATTTGATTCAGTTTTTAGAGGAGTACTCAAGTATTTGCATAACAGAATCCATTTAACATTTTGAAATGTTTCTTTTATAGGAGAGTTGTATTTTTATTTCAGTTTAACTTTCAATTTCTATTATAATTTTTCTGTCTTGTCTACAGAGTACAGTGAAATTCTTATGTGCATGTCTGGCTTCTCTGACATCCTGTGTTACTAGTGAAATGCAGACCTTGAAACCTTTGGATTCATCAATTCCTAAAAGTAATTTGTTCAAAACATACCTTGAAAATGTCAGGCATGTGGGGCAATTATTGCAATACGTACACAGCCTTGTAGAAAAGTGTAATGCCCCACCTAGAGCTGAAAAAGTGTGCAGTCGCCTTTGATTTTATCTCAAGTGAAATTTTATCACAACTGCCTGTTGTGTAGTTCATGTTCTCGCAGACCCAGACATATAAAGCATATGTCTGGATACAACCACGAATGAATTGTGCTTAGCGTCTCACTGCACGCAAACAACATTTATTTGTATAGCACATTTTCATAAAAATTATGTAGCTCAAAGTGCTTTACAAGATGAAGAAAGAAAAAAAGAGAATATATATATTAGGCGATACTAATTAACAAAGAATAAAGTAAGGTCTGAGGGCCAGGGAGGACAGAAAAAACAAAAAACAAAAAAAAAAACTACAGATGGCTAGAGAAAGAAACAAATCTGCAGGGGTACCACGGCCATGAGAACGCTCAGCACCAACTGGGCATTCTACCTAACATCAATGACCTCAATCAGGGCTCGTGGTTTTCAGGCTTCACGTGGAAGAATTAGAAGATGATGGTCATGTGGACCTCTGGCCTTCAACCCATCAATGGAGGGACTGCATGGTGCTTTGATTAGTTGGTGGTGGCGCGTGAGCGCCACCATAGAAAACCAGAAAGAGAACAGCAGAGAAAGTAGGGGTTAGTATGGAGTTTGGAACCATGAAAAAAAAAAAGAAAATTTAATGCATGTACAGAATATCAGAGTTACACTAACATTGAGCTATGAGAAAACCATGTTAAAGTAATGGGTTTTCAGCAGTGTTTTAAAGTGCTCCACTGTATTAGCCTGGCGAATTTCTATCGGTAAGATATTCCAGATTTTAGGTGCATAACAGCAGAAGGCTGCCTGACCTCGTCATTTAAGTTTAGCTCTTGGAATTCCAAGCAGACACTCATTTGAAGATCTAAGGTTACGATTTGGAGTGTAAAGTGTAAGACATTCCAAAATATAAGATGGAGCGAGATTATTTACGGCTTTGTAAACCATAAGCAGCATTTTAAAGTCAATTCTAAATGGCACAGGTAACCAATGTAGTGACATCAAAACTGGAGAGATGTGTTTGGATTTTCTTTTCCTAGTTAAGATTCTAGCAGCTGCATTCTGCACTTGTTGCAATCGATTGATGTCTTTTTTGGGTAGTCCTGAGAGGAGTGCGTTACAGTAATCTAGCTGACTGAAAACAAAAGCATGAACTAATTTTTCAGCATCTTGCAAAGTTATAAGAGGTCTAATTTTTGATATATTTCTTAAGTGAAAAATGCTGTCCTAGTAATCTGATTAATATGTGATTTAAAATTCAGGTCAGAGTCAATAGTTACCCCTAAATTCTTTACCCCCTTCTTGACTTTTAATCCTAATGCATCAAGTTTATTTCTAATAACCTCATTATATTAATTTTTACTAATCACTAATCACTAAAATTTCTGTTTTCTCCTTATTTAGTTTGAGAAAATTACTACTCATCCATTCAGAAACACAAGTAAGACATTGAGGGTCAGTGAATCAAGAGAGTTGGGGTCATCAGGTGCTATTGATAAATACAATTGTGTGTCATCAGCATAGCTGTGGTGGCTCACGTTATGCCTTGAGATAATCTGACCTCATGGAGATCAAAAAGAGCAGCGGACTCAGGAGTGGAGTCCTTGTGGAACACCATATAGAATATCATGTGTCTTTGAAGTATAATTACCACAACTAACAAAGAAATTTCTACCTGTCAAGTAAGACTCAAACCAATTTAAGACACTGCCAGAGAGGCCCACCCACCGACATGAATAACTAAAGTAAGTTAACATTAATATCTAATTAGAAATGATAAACATTCCATACATGAATATGGTCTTGGTGTTTTTGTATCTTCACCTTTCTTGACCAGTGACATTTAACACTGGAGGAAACTGGGGGAAGGTTTTTGGGAAGAGACCTTGTCACGTAGCTTGTTCAGTAGGGGATTTTGATCCTGTTTACTAAAAATGTGTTAGTGAGTTATCCTCAGATGTGTGTTCTTTTATTTGAGAATCACGTCTGACCCCGCAAGACCATGTAGTTCATGACCTGTGCAGTGTCTTATTCAAATACCTCATTGTTGAATCTTACTCTTTCACTCAGATTTTTTTAAATTTAATTTCTGCTTCTTTTTTAAAAAGTTATGGAGACCACTGCTTTCATTATTAAAAGAACATAAATCTCTGGATTGTTTTTTTGTGTCCAGGTTTTTTATTGCTATTTTTCTAAAAGAAACACCTTTTTTTTGACTGTGGTTCCTGTCTATCATTTTGGATCTATCAACCAAGAAAGATTAAATCTTTTAACAGCATAACTTGTATAAGTGAGTCGATGAAAACAGTTAATATACTCTTCGTCTTCTTTATGTTGTGCAGCAGACTATCCTTTGCACCTCCCATCCTTTAACATAACTATGTGACATTTTCAACTCATTCTCTTTTACAGCTGCATGAGCCGTTGGTATATTTAAAACTATTAATAGTCTTCAGAACCAATTTTATTCCAATGCTGTGTTTCTCAAGCTAACTTTGACATGTTCAGATGAAAAAATAAGGAGTATTTGGTTCACACAACCTACCTCACCCAATGGTTCTCCTTACAAAACAACTACCAATTATGCCAGTTTTCATTAATTAGAGTGGATGACGGTTTAGGAGATTTCTTTTGGCTTAGAGATGGGAGTCAAATGTCAGTTGGCTTTTCAGTTAATCAACTGAGGCATCCAAATTTCTTCTCCTGTGCACAGATAAAACTTCAAACATGGTTGTTTCCGTGGCTTTATCTCCATGTTGAGTGAGTACAAATGGAGGTCACACTTTGTTCTCTTCACAAACAAGTTGAATCACTGATGTCAGTCACTGTCATAAGAGAAGATGATTTCAGATGCTAGCAGACTTGCAGAGTTGATTGCCAGGACAAAGAAAACACGCCTTTAAATAACTAATAACATGTAATTTGTTGGTTTCAGTTCTCCTAATTAAAGTACAACAAATCTGTGTCGCTGTAATAAGCATATGCCCTGCCTAAAAATGCTGATTGAAGGATCATAATGGCAGGCTATTTTATATAGCATAGGCCTGACAGTAGAAAAACATAACTTTAAATTTAGTCAGAACTTGTTGAAATGCACTGTGTTGCACCCCCAGGAACACAACTGGATTTTGGTTTGCTTGTGGCTTGACTATGTGATTTGCACTTAAGTTGTGTTTTCTTAATTGTGCTGTATTACAGCAGACAACTGAAACTGCAAAATGATGAATAATCTTTATCTGATCCCACCGCTGACCCCAAGTTCAGTCAGAACAGTACTGACACTTTCTGTCGCCAGGAGAATCAATGCAATCTAACAAGAGTCCATATAACTACCATATATCCATCCATGCTATGTACTTATCATTCAACGAAACGATAAAGAAAACCTTTCATCCATCCATTTTCAACATGATTTTCATTTAGTTGAAGGAAGCATAATACCCTGAGCCATATTTTGGTTTGGTGTGAATGAATAGTTAAAGTATTCCTATATATACATTATAAGTATCTATCTATCTATCTATCTATCTATCTATCTATCTATCTATCTATCTATCTATCTATCTATCTATCTATCTATCTATCTATCTATCTATCTATTTAAACAATGTTTTAGTAAGTGTGAGGTTTTTGAGAGCAGGACAACCCTCCAACTGTTCTGTGCGCTAATGCTCTGTTAATGCAGGCAGGGATTTGTTGTCCACCGCTGGTGCTACTGCAAGTTCGCAGGCTCATCTCGTAACACGTCTGTTGCCCAATGGTTGATGTGGGGAACATTTCAAACCGGCCACTGGCCTGGGCTGGCCTTGCGCTCTTCTTTCTGCTTCCTCTCTTGGGCAGGAAGGCTATTCTTTTGATCTGAGAAGAGAGCGATGGAAGGACGACATCATTGTCACTGCTTGTATGCTGCGTGTATTTAAAAGAGAGCTCTCGTTTGAATAAATGCTTTGAGAATGCTCCTGTCTTCGCAACAATAAAGATGATTTTTTCAGAAAGCTCAATTCACCTCCTTCTCTCTTCTCTCCTTCTCTCAAAGTCTATGACCCATACATCAAAGTTCAGATTAAATTCAAAACAGAAAAAAATTATTTCAATGCTTGTGTAGATGCATAAATGGTTTAATAATGTTCATCAGCTTAAGGAGTACAGATGAATAATTATAATTTAATGATTTAAAATTATCTTGGTAGAGGCTTGCGTGATCTTAGGATAAGGCTAACCAGTATTCCAAGAGGGCACATGAGGCAGATGAACAAGTATTGCTTTCATTAGAAAAGAAAGGAGAATAAATGAACATGTTTAAATAATAAAAGCCAGTTAATTGAAGCTTTTTTTCCCACTTTTCCACGATTTCTTTCAAATGGCCCATTAACCCTTAAACCGCCGGAACCAGCTATAGTCGGTTCCCAATGCAATTTGCCAGCACGCAGGGGCCGAGTATATTCGGCGACGTACATTCACTGAACGTCGCAACCGGCTATAGTCACATCCCAGTGCAATTTGCCAGCATGCCGGAGCTGATCAGTTAGTGTTGTACATTTGTTGAGCAGCCAGCTCATGACCACTGCCGGCCCCGGCAGCACTGCAGCATCACTGTCCCTGGGATTCAGCTGCTCCACTAGACTAGCTTGCCAGCATCAGCGCTTACCTCCATGTGCTTGCGTGCAGCCAGTTCAAGTGCAGTTGGCTCAGTGAGTTACTGAATTTCATCGATGGCATCAGTTGCACTTTGTACACATTTTTCCAGCAGTTTTTAAAATAGTAATTTACAGTTCATTGGCAGTGTGTAAAATGAAAAGAAAATATGTGTTCCATTAAAATTTTACTTTTTCTTGGTGAATTGTGACGTTTACTTAAAAAGTGCAGCAAAAAAGTATTTGGCTTCCAGGTGTGCATTAACACCCCCAAGTAGGTGGCAGTTTAAGGGTTAAAGTAATCTTCAGTTATTAATCATATACCAGGCTGCTAAGGCTTTACCAATTGCAAAGGCATCAATGGAGCAGCAGAAGATCAGTCAGAAAACCTGCACAAACAAAAGAGAGCATCTGACTGGCAGAGTCAGAGTGTAGAAAGTGGCCACTAGGAATGATGGGACACACTACATGGAAGACGTGAACCCCTGAAGAGACATAGGATATTATGTGTGACACAAGGTGCTGCTAGAGAGAATTCTAGTATGGTGCTCTTCTAGTCTGAGCATGCCATCCATGACCCTGGCAACAAATTTCTAGCCACCATAACCTATTACGTAAATAAGTGTGAATTCAGGAGAAGATCTGAAGTGAACGGGTGGCATTCAAGAGGTATGCCACTCCAATTCAAAAGGGTAAATCTGTAAAGTGAGGTTCAGACGGATAGCAAAACTCTGTTTGGGTTCAGTTCCTTTTGTACTTTGACACCTACCTTTGAGTATCATTATTCATACTACAAACACCTTGGCATCTATTTTACATACATAAAAAAGAAGCCAAGAGAGTACTGTCCTTATATATAATGCTCAGTATTTATTGTCTGTTACTGTTACATTGTATAGTTGGACTAAAAAAAAGCTGTAAACAACATATTAAATTGTTTTACCTATCATTTCTCTTTTGAACATATTGCCAAATTGGTAATAGCAAATAGCAAATACAGTAATAAACCCCAAATGTACTCCTCAAAAAGAGCAATCGACTTTGCAAATTTGTCATGTTTCTGTACCAATAAATTTAAATAATTGTCACAGCCTAACAGTTTTCTCTTTAATCAAATACTTTAAAATTGAATGCCTGCACCTGAAAAAGAATTAGCATTGCATTTGGTTTCCAAACACTGCTTGTCATTTATTCAATAGTAACAGCAACAACAATCAAGTGTCATTATTTATAGAGGACATTGCTTCACTATTCAGTTTTTTTTTTAATGCCTTTCTTATTGAAATTAATTTTGTAGGGCTCCATTCAAGTAAACTTTGGTCAAAGCAATCTGAGCATTAGAAAAAAGGAAAACCCAGCAACTAATGACAAATACATAAATAATAAAAAAATACAATATTATAGATAGATTTATCTCTAGTAGTTGATGTATGAGGCTGCAGACAATCCCACATTCTATTGTGCCAGGAAGATGCCCTTGTTTCACTGCACTTTTTTAAGACAATATTATAATTAACATCAAGTAACAAAGCTTGAGAAAGTTTATAAAGACTAACAAAATGAAGTGTTCAATCATGTAACAGCAAAATGCACCACAAAGCTGTGCGCATGTAAGAAAGGACAGAGCCGGTTATACTTCCTTAGAAGGCTGGCGTCCTTCAACATCTGCAATAAGATGCTGCAGATGTTCTATCAGACGGTTGTGGCGAGCGCCCTCTTCTATGCGGTGTTGTGCTGGGGAGGCAGCATTAAGAAGAAAGACGCCTCAAACCTGGACAAACTGGTGAGGAAGGCAGGCTCTATTGTTGGCATGGAGCTGGACAGCTTGACATCTGTGGCAGAGCGACGAGCGCTCAGCAGGCTCCTATCAATTATGGAAAATCTATCTATCTATCTATCTATCTATCTATCTATCTATCTATCTATCTATCTATCTATCTATCTATCTATCTATCTATCTATCTATCTATCTATCTATCTATCTATCTATCTATCTATCTATCTATCTATCTATCTATTTACAGGTTATACCAAAGCTGCAAATACTTTCTAAACTAACCACTCACAGACCTTTTAGGAAGAAAAATACATGTAAGTCCATTACTAAATAGAACAGTGAACATGCAATATTATGCAATTTTTAGTTAGTATATAAAAATTATTTACAATCTATTAAAATATATATCTTATATACAAACATCCATGCATGGAAGTGCGTGTGTCTGCTTGTCCAGCCCGGAAGTGCGAGGCTACAACAACGAAGCTCAAAGAGCCGGTAAGTTGGCCCCAAGTTAACGAATCGGAAGAAAAAAGAAGTACGAAGGTACACAGTGAACCTGAAAGAAAGTGACTCTGTCACCAAAGTGAAACCGCTGAGGAAAGACAAATGAGAGAGAAACTCGCTTAGCCGCTGATAGACAAGGGGGGCGAGCACATCCACAAAATGAAACCGCCGACTGTGCATTAATAAATAAATGGGAAAGCCTTTACAGCGCACCTATGAAGTGATACAAAGAAAAATTGGAGAATACGCTAGACACCCCTCTTAACATATCAGTGTTCAGAATAACGGGAGAATCAATAAGAGTCACAAATTACTGGTGGCATTAGTTGATTGGAGGAGGTAATAAAGTTCTGCATATTAAGAGTCAGATGATGTGATGTTTTAGATAAGGTGATAGTAATTGGAAAAAAGCATTAAAGGAGATGAGTTGTTTAATTCAGGTTTCACTCCATGAGCTGAGACATTTGCGCATAATACTGCGCAAAAAAAAATTAACATTCTGCATTCTCATCTGATCTCTGTAACTGCCTTCTTTGAAGATAGAGAAAAGTATTTTACATGAGAATATTAACTTAGAAAAGTTAGAAAAATGTTTGACAACAGCAGGCCATTCAGCCCAACAAAGCTCACAAATCCTATCCGCTTAATTTCTCCAAAAACATATCAAGTTAAGTTTTGCATGTTCTGAAAGTTCTACTGTACCATACTATTTGGTAATTTATTCCATGTGTTTATGGTTCTCTGTGTGAAGAAAATCCTTCTAATGCTGTTGTGAAGTTCATCCTTCTCAAGCTTTCAGCTGTGTCCCCATGTTCTTGTTGAAGAATGTGCTTTAAAGTAACAACTTGGATCCACTATACTAATTCCTTTTATAATTTTAAACGCTTCAGTCATTTTACCTCTTAAGTTCTGCTTGTTTAAAATGAAAAGGTTGAACACTTCAGTCTCTCCTTATAGCTCATAGCTCTCAGTCTTGGAATCATACTAGCTACTCTTCTCTGTGTTTTGTCTAGCTCTGCTTTGTCTTATTTTGTAGTCTGGAGACCAAAACTGCATATAGTACTCCAGGTGAGGTGTCAGTAGTTTATGAAGCTTAACTATAATTTCCTCTTACTTACAGGCTACCCATCATACTATTTAACTTAATGCTTTGTTAGCCTTCTTAATGGTTTCTGTAAACTGTCTATACAAAAGCCCTCATTATCTTTATTGCAGATGTAATAGCCTAGTAAGTGACCAGTGCATTGTTAATCCTGACAACCACAGGGTTAGGGTTAGTTCAAGAACAGAGTGACATTCCACCGCTGGGCAAAAACATATAACTTTTCAAAATGCAGGAAGAAGAAAGAAGAAGAGATGGAATTGCTGGTCCAAAATGAAAATGATTCTATCATGCTTTAAGGATGCACAGACGTTTTTACACCACAAAAGTGATGCACTTGATACTCTTTCTGACCAATGTTGTTTCTTGTCCTAGAGTGTGTATATAAACACAGGGAACTCCAGTCTCTGTATTGCATCTCGCCTGAAGAAGGGGCCTGAGTTGCCTCGAAAGCTTGCATATTGTAATCTTTTTAGTTAGCCAATAAAAGGTGTCATTTTGCTTGGCTTTTCTCTTGATACTGGAATAAATACAGTAGTCAAAACAATTAAAGAAGACTGTGCAACAGGTAAGATTTAATGTGATACCTGACAGTTAGTTGCATAGGCCCCAGCATTTTCATGATATGACCAGGATTCTGTTCTTGGTTTTACTTTCTTTTTTGTTTCTTTGTTTCTTTATTTTTTTGTTGTTTTTTACATTTTTTCTATTTTATAATATTGAATTTGTTTCATATTTCTTTTATTTTATACTATATTGTACTTAAAGTAGAATTATCTTATTTATTAATTTTGTTTTGTCTTATTATTTTAATTCAGTTGTGTTTTTTTGGTTATTGTATGTTGAGCCAAAGGGGTGGAGCCGCCTACCTCTACAGTTACAGGACTGCCATCAACTATTTAATTAAAATTGTAAGCTGTTTCAATGTCTGCTTGTTTGTTCACTAATTATGCAAAAACTAGCCATTGAAGCCCGTGCTGTAAAAAGCCTGGGGTCCCAGAAACTATTAATATTGTCAGAAAAAAACTAAAATGTAGAGATGTCAAGTAATTGAAAGGAACTACTCTGGGCTTCTCTCTCCTAGGAAGATTCATTTTGCCAATGTGCTCACATCGCTTGTGCATTAGTGGCGGGAGAAAAAGTAAAAGAGATACCGTTTTGTCAATGTTAGTGGCTAAGCGACTTTGTCTTTCATTGGAGGTTTAGTTTTGCTGACGTGCTGGTCCCGCTTGTGTTATTAGTGGCTAAGTGAGTTTTCTGTTTCCTCAGAGGTGGAGCCCTCACTTCTGAGCTGGACAGACACACACACTTAAACGCATAGACATTTATATATAAGATGTCTAACTCGATTTCCACAAAATTTTGCAGTTACTGTACCATGCTGTTGGTCTAAATTAAATTAAGTTGTAACAAGAGGGGGCAACTCAGAAACCAGCGCTAACCCAGGGACTTTAATTCCCATCAGGTAGCAGGGGTACACTGATGGAAGACATCATCATCAGCATGCACAGTTTTCTACTGGCTGATCTTAAAGACTACAGGTACATACAGCATTTTCTTCTCAACTAACCCAGATAACAGTTTTATTGTCTCACTGAATTGCAGCAGTTTTCTAAGAGTACACCTTCTGTATCATCCTGAGGCCGCATTTTGGAATGTTGATTTTCCAAAAGAAAGTCCTTCCCTGTTTATTTATACTTAGACAATGATGCAACTTGAATATTTCAGGAAAATGTTCTATCAGAGTTCATCAGTATTACAATATTCCCAAGTGACATAAGTGATAAAATAAAATAAAGTTACAATGAATCATTTCTCAACGGTCCAATGATGTGATGATATGAAATTAACAATTATGGTGTCCAGTAAATGATAGTGTGCTTTCATATTTAGATCCAGAAAATGAAAGGAAACAGAGAAAATTTAAAACAGATGAAAGTTATAGTATATTCTCTTAACAGTAACAGTAATGGTCAAACAATGAACATAAACTACAAAACAACAGCTATGCCGAATTATGATCAAATAGTGCAAGTTTTAATTTTAAAGTACAGTACATACAAAACCGAAGCTTTGATATATTTTCTCATACTTTAATAAGCTGCACAGCTCTGAAATTGAACCTTAAAGTTCATGAATAGAAGAGCAATTACTTCAAAAAGAGTACTTTGTGTTGGAAGTCAAATGTAATTATTTTTATTTTTCAGTGCTTGAACTCTTCAAGCCATGTCTTAATCCCAACTTCCTTAGGTGCAGATACTTTAGGTTTAACATGACCTATGGCAGCTCTAGCCAAAACCACAGCTGTAGCTGCAATTTATCCATTTTTTTAGAAATGGACATTCAACAGGAAAAGAGACACTCTCTATCGGAAACTGTGGGCAACATTTTATACA
Organism: Erpetoichthys calabaricus; assembly: GCF_900747795.2. Taxonomy (NCBI): domain Eukaryota; kingdom Metazoa; phylum Chordata; class Cladistia; order Polypteriformes; family Polypteridae; genus Erpetoichthys; species Erpetoichthys calabaricus. Next base: position 28,646,621 of record NC_041409.2, on the reverse strand, counting down.
CGGCCTACAAATTAGCTTCATGGAGTTCATCATTTGATGAAATAGTTTCTCCTTTGAGCTCAGAAGAGTACCCTAGTTTTCACTAGAAGTTCATAATTATTCTGCTTTATTTGCATTCATTATTTTTGGCCACAGATTGCTCTACAGTTCAGTGACAGTTTTAGCGTATATCAACTACCACAAAATGCTAGTTTCAAAGCACCACTACCATAGCAGAACTCAAAGGAAAAAATGATGGCCAATCATCTGGGCTCCTCCGGAAATGAACTGGATGTATTGCACCATACAACTTACATGAGATGAAAGACGAAGAAAGGAGTCACTTTAGGGTAAATGAGGTAGTTTGTCTTTATTTGAAGTTTTCAGTTTAAGTACCCAAAATCTGTATTGTCATAGTGCTGCTGTATGTGTGTGTGTGTATATATATATATATATATATATATATATGGAAGAGAAAGTCTGTGATACGGTTTGCATATTTGCAGTTGGAGATCCACAAAGGGAGAAAAAACGAATCACGTATCATAAAATAGTTTTATTCCTGAGCTTTCAACCCCTATCAGGGGTCTTCATCAGAGGATAATGCTTAGACTTACAAGAATCAAAGGCAATATATAGCAACACATTCGGGGGGGGGGTGGGTGGAGGTGACTAAGTCCGTATGATCAAAAGGGGGGGGGGGGGTTTATCGTTAAATTAAAGTGCATATGTCCTTCTTAAGTTGGCATATGCTGGGTTTATGTCCAAGTGTCTGTTGATGGCATTTTCATCTGATAGCCAAGACTCGGCCAACTCTCTGGCGCTTTTTGTACCGGCCTTAAATTTTACTTTCACGTTGTCCCAGTTGAATGTGTGTCCTGTCGATTTAGTATGTGCATATATCAAAGATAGTGCATCCTTTCTTCTGACAGCGTTGCGATGTTCCTGTACACGTGTTGAAATTCTTTTTGACGTTTGTCCTATGTATACAGCTGAGCAAGAATTGCATGGAATACTATAAACTGCGTTTCGTGTTTCGGCTGTCGATTTCTTGTTTTTAGCATTAAACAGGACCATGCGCAGATTGTTGGTGGGTTTATGTGCTATTTTGATGCCCCACTTGGTCAGGGTGCGTGCCGTGCCTTCTGACACATTATGGTGGTACGGGAGTGAATGCCAGGTGGGGTGGGTGTTCTGATGTACGTCGCTTGTATGCTGATTCCTTTGGCGCCTGCTGTGTAGACTCCGATTAATGAATGATTTTGAGTATCCGTTCGAGGTGAAAAGTTGAAACAGATAGCGTCTCTCATTAATTTTTGTTTCCTTGGTATTACAATGCGTGTGGACTCGTTTAAATAGGGTTTTCACGCAGCTCCGTTTATCAGATACCGGGTGATTGCTGGCGAAGTGTAGAATCTTGTCTGCGTGGCATTGTTTGCGGTAAACACTTGTGGTCAGGGTGGCGTCACTATTTCTTTTGATGTAAATGTCCAGGAAATTGATGTGTCGATTATTTTCTTTTTCCATTGTGAACTGGATTGCAGGGAATATTGTGTTAATATGATTGAAGAATTCATTCAGCTGGCTCTTTCTTAAAATGACGAATGTGTCGTCTACGTAGCGTATCCAAATTTTGGGTGTAATCTGGGATAAAGCTATGTTTTCAAATCGTTGCATTACCAGTTCAGCTAGGAGTCCCGATAACGGTGATCCCATCGGCATGCCTTCTTTCTGTGTGTAATACTTGCCGTTGAAATGAAAGTGCGTTTTTTGGCAAAGTGATATTAGGTGCATTAAGTCTTTGATGGACAGTTTGGTTCTTGTCTCTATGGTGGGGTCACTATCCAGTTTCATTAATAAAGTTTCTGTGGCCAGTTGGGCCGGGATCATGGTGTATAGCGATATAACATCAAACGAGACCATGATCTCGTCCTCGGCGATGGATACGTCATTCAAGCGCTGTAATGCCGACTCCGCGCTGTTGACAGAATAATCCGAGTCGTCCGTTAAATGTTTAAGTAGTTGGAAAAGTCTTTTTGACAAGTTGTATGATGGTCCGCCTATTAGGCTAACCACTGGTCTGTATTTTAGTGGTGTTTTGTGTATTTTTGGGAGTCCATAAAATTCCGGGCAGTTAGCATCATTGGATTTCATTTTGTGAAAGTTCTGTACATCTAGGCGGTTACCATTTCGGAGTTTTGTCAGAGTATAGTTTATTTTATTCTGTGTGGTTTTTGTTGGGTCGTTATTTAGCTGTTGATAAGTATTAGTGTCCGAAAGCATTTCTTCTATGGCTGTGGTGTATTGTTCTCTGTCTAGGATAACAGTTGCGCCTCCTTTGTCAGCTGGTGTAATAATAATGCTGTTGTCATTCCGTAAAGATCTTAAAGCTTTCTGTTCACTTGCCAGAATACGTGTGGTTGGTTGTCTTGTGTGTAGCTGGCTGGCGACGTTGCATCTTATTTCTTGTGCCTGTTCTGTTGGTATTTTTTCAGTTGCTAAGATATGTTTTAACGAACCGAGGAAGTTCATGTTAGATGCATCCTTATAATTGAATTTTAATCCTCTGGAGAGAATATTGTGTTCTGTGGTGGAGAGCCGTCTTTTGGATAAGTTGTGTACTCCGGGTTGGGGGTTGTTCATATATTGATTTCCAGTGAGTTTACCCCATTTTTTGTTGAGTGTATTTCGTTTAGAAATACGGTTTTTGGAAGCGGTGTCCTGGATCCTTTTAGTCCATTCCTCCGTAACCGTTTGTCCACATGTTGTGATTAGTTTAGCGTGTTGCTCCATAATTACAGATCGGTAAAAGTTTCGTTGGCGGTGTGTTTCCGTGATAAGTTCATACAAAACTCGTTTAGTAAACTGTTGCATGATGGTTGACATTTTCGGGGTGTTCGTTGGTGGCTTGAATCGTAGGCATCTCGGCGTTACATCGTGCCTGATGCAACTGTGGAGGAAGAAGAGTTTTTCATAGCTGTGCCCTTCACGGATTGCCGAAGTTTCCCATCGTCTAATGCATTGGAGGGCTTCGTGCCTGAAGGTTGTACGAATGGAAGAGAAGGTCTGTGATACGGTTTGCATATTTGCAGTTGGAGATCCACAAAGGGAGAAAAAACGAATCACGTATCATAAAATAGTTTTATTCCTGAGCTTTCAACCCCTATCAGGGGTCTTCATCAGAGGATAATGCTTAGACTTACAAGAATCAAAGGCAATATATAGCAACACATTCATGGGGGGGGGGTGGGTGGAGGTGACTAAGTCCGTATGATCAAAAGGGGGGGGGGGTTATCGTTAAATTAAAGTGCATATGTCCTTCTTAAGTTGGCATATGCTGGGTTTATGTCCAAGTGTCTGTTGATGGCATTTTCATCTGATAGCCAAGACTCGGCCAACTCTCTGGCGCTTTTTGTACTGGCCTTAAATTTTACTTTCACGTTGTCCCAGTTGAATGTGTGTCCTGTCGATTTAGTATGTGCATATATCAAAGATAGTGCGTCCTTTCTTCTGACAGCGTTGCGATGTTCCTGTACACGTGTTGAAATTCTTTTTGACGTTTGTCCTATGTATACAGCTGAGCAAGACATCAATTTCCTGGACATTTACATCAAAAGAAATAGTGACGCCACCCTGACCACAAGTGTTTACCGCAAACAATGCCACGCAGACAAGATTCTACACTTCGCCAGCAATCACCCGGTATCTGATAAACGGAGCTGCGTGAAAACCCTATTTAAACGAGTCCACACGCATTGTAATACCAAGGAAACAAAAATTAATGAGAGACGCTATCTGTTTCAACTTTTCACCTCGAACGGATACTCAAAATCATTCATTAATCGGAGTCTACACAGCAGGTGCCAAAGGAATCAGCATACAAGCGACGTACATCAGAACACCCACCCCACCTGGCATTCACTCCCATACCACCATAATGTGTCAGAAGGCACGGCACGCACCCTGACCAAGTGGGGCATCAAAATAGCACATAAACCCACCAACAATCTGCGCATGGTCCTGTTTAATGCTAAAAACAAGAAATCGACAGCCGAAACACGAAACGCAGTTTATAGTATTCCATGCAATTCTTGCTCAGCTGTATACATAGGACAAACGTCAAAAAGAATTTCAACACGTGTACAGGAACATCGCAACGCTGTCAGAAGAAAGGACGCACTATCTTTGATATATGCACATACTAAATCGACAGGACACACATTCAACTGGGACAACGTGAAAGTAAAATTTAAGGCCAGTACAAAAAGCGCCAGAGAGTTGGCCGAGTCTTGGCTATCAGATGAAAATGCCATCAACAGACACTTGGACATAAACCCAGTATATGCCAACTTAAGAAGGACATATGCACTTTAATTTAACGATAAACCCCCCCCCCCCACCCCCCTTTTGATCATACGGACTTAGTCACCTCCACCCACCCCCCCCCCCCTGAATGTGTTGCTATATATTGCCTTTGATTCTTGTAAGTCTAAGCATTATCCTCTGATGAAGACCCCTGATAGGGGTTGAAAGCTCAGGAATAAAACTATTTTATGATACGTGATTCGTTTTTTCTCCCTTTGTGGATCTCCAACTGCAAATATATATATATATATATATATATATATATATATATATATATATTGTCACACACGTGCGCATGGGAGGCAGCTAAAGGGCTTGAGTAAGGACAGTTCTGAGACATACCGGGATGTGGCAGAGTGCACTGACTCTTTCTCTCCCTTGCCTGCAGACCATTCATGGGAGATTCCACCTGGTCTTCTTGACGTCACTTATGGGACCGAGCCAATGGAAGGAGACCTTGCCGGCTCTGGACCCTGTGATGTCACGTCCGGGCTCGCACCAATGACAGAAGACCTACATGAGCCCGACCCCTTTGACTTCACTTCCTGTCTTCCCCTTTAAAAGCCTCCACCTTTTCCCTATTCCCTCAGTTCTGTATTGCACTCAGTTTTGTGCACAGAAGTGCTATCAACTTAAAAACGATTTGCAGCCAGGATATCATATTATACGGGTGGCTGCCCCAAACATTACTATGTCTCATTGTGAGTTTTGTGACAATATATACATATTGTATATATATCCATCCATCCATTTTCTAACCCACTGAATCCGAACACAGGGTCACGGGGGTCTGCTGGAGCCAATCCCAGCTAACACAGGGCACAAGGCAGGAACCAATCCCAGGCAGGGTGCCAACCCACACAAACACAGCCACACACCAAGCACACACTAGGACCAATTTAGAATCGCCAATCCACCTAACCTACATGTCTTTGGACTGTGGGAGGAAACCGGAGCACCTGGAGGAAACCCACGCAGACACGGGGAGAACATGCAAACTCCACGCGAGGCAGTAGTGCTACCACTGTGCCACTGTGCCGCCCTATATATATATATATATATATATATATAAAAGCTTCATTGGAATCTTAGAGACAGTTATAAACATGTCTCCTTTGAAAGACTGCCTATTAAGGTTATAGAAACTGGCATTGCCATATTTATAGTAAACCAATAATCTGGCATCACTACTTTGGATAGCACAAGGTTAAGAGGCACAAGGTGTTCCAATTATGCAGAAGAAAATGACCAGCAAGCAAATGTAGAGGGAGACGGGGGGGACAACTGACAAGACAATGGCTTGGACCTTTACAACAAGGGTAATGAAAATGACAGGGCATAGCAAAAAACTGGAGAGTTAGTTCTGCCCTACTAGCACTGCCGAAAAAAATGAATAATCACATGACAACATAAAGACCTTTTCTATTTAAACACTTTAATAAGCTTTTGCTAAATAGGAAATCTGCTACTTTTCACAGTTCATAGATTTAACTTAGGTGGCAAGAAAGATGCAAGAACCAGCGAACTGTGCTCAGATTAATTCATTTTGGTTTCCTGGTAACTGTATCCTTCTACTTGCCTCGGTATATTTCCATTTTACTGAATATTAAAACAACACATTGCTGTTTATCATATATCTTTATTAATTTATGCAGTTTTTTTAAATTTCAACCTAAATACAATTACCTTTAAGACAGAAATAGCATCTGGTAGGTAATGGTATAGTACAATATATGGCAGGTTATATTTATATTTTATTAGTTTTTGTTACATATATCCCACTCTTAGGATTATCAGTTTGGCCTGGTTTTGCGCGTTTCAGAGATCTTTAGAACTATGTGTCCTTCTGACAGAGTTACCCATAACAAATTGATCTAAAGGGAGGAGCTACACTTAAAACAATACATTAATCATGCTAATGAGAGAGTAGTGACAAAGGTATCTGGGTGACCCATGTGACCCAGTCGGACTCAGTCTGAATAATGCCACACAGAGCTGTCATATGGGCTCACTATCCACAACATGAAGGATGAACCTCAGATGCAATGTCCTGCAAGAGTGAGGCAGATCTTGTCATGCTAGAACTTGGGAATAGAAACTGGCTGCTGAGGTGCATAAAATAACTTCTCTGGCAGGGATGGAGCCTTTGCACGAGGTTGAAAAATAGGTATAGTTGGATTCAACACTAGGCACAGTAATGCATCTGGAAGCAGATGTCTAACTTGGGGTCTGTCTTTCTCTTTTTCTGGACCTACCCAAAAGAAGAGGCTCGGGAAAACATGACGAGCTTTCAATTTTCCTGTCAGTCTACATTCCCATCTTCACGTATGGTCACACGTTCTAGGTAGTCACTAAAACAATGAGATTGCAAGTACAGGTAGGCATAATGAGGATGCATGGTTGCTGCCTCTGTGGTTGAGACAAAGTGATGAGTTCAGGAATATGGAAGGATCTCAGAGAGAAAGTGTTCTTTAAGATCTTCTAAGTAAGGTTTTTAGCGGCACACAAGGCAGAAAATTTAGCAGGGATGCAGAAATCCAGCTGTACCCCACCTGCATAGCAGTGTGAATGTCTAAATGGCAGCTTGTGCCAACTATTTGGTCAGCCATCTACATCATCTCAGAAGCAATCTGTAAATACGAGTCGAGCGAATTGCAAATGGACATTCATCTATAGGCTTCTGAATCTTTTCAAAAATACTAAATGTAAACAGCAAAGTCAGAGAACATACTTTATGATAAATTCTGAATATATAAACCTTTTGTGGGTCTAACCAACTGTTATGCAAAAAATGTTCCAAAGAGACCTAGAAGACCATTTGAAATTATATTACACTTTGCCTTTTCTTTGCAGACACAGTTCTGAAAAGCACAAAATCAGCATCCTCTCAGATTGAGGCAGCCATTAAAGGGACAAAACCTCGACCTCTGAAACAACACATGGAGAAAGTCGTTAATATTTTCACTGCAGATATTGTCTTTATGTATGTATCTAGTAATTTAGATATTGTAAGTTCATAGAGTTTATTTTAATCACATACATGATTTTCGTTTTTTAAATGATGTTCAGTTTTATATTTGTATGGTGTTTAACAGTTTGATATTTTACAATATAAAAAATGTTTCATTCTTAAAATCTTTTAAATGTGCTAAAACACTGTGGTGGGTTGGCACCCTGCCCAGGATTATTTCCTGCCTTGTGCCCTGTGTTGGCTGGGATTGGCTCCAGCAGACCCCCGTGACCCTGTGTTCAGATTCAGCGGGTTGGAAAATGGATGGATGGATGGATGTGCTAAAACATAATGTCCACTCACGGTGAATCCCCAGCTGTAATAACTCCCAAAACCACAAAATGTGGGCTTAATGGGGTTCACAAAAAAAAAAAAAGCAGTAAATGCGGGCCCCCTCCAACAACCTCTGCTAACAATGTGCCCCACAGGTGGCCATGGTTTCATGCCCTAAGTGGGACCACCATTTTCAGCCTAAACTAGCCCCAGAATGGACCCATAGGGGCAGGACTGCTAGGTGATTTGAAGACTTTGAAATAATGAGAGTCTGTTTACTTCTTCATAATCACACGGCCAGTATGTCACAGTCTGTTAATTCCTTTTCCATGGTCAAGCGAGTTTGAATTTTCTATTAAGAAAGAGCTGGAGACTGAGAACTTGTATGAGGAGTGTTTAGTATAACAGCACATCATTTTATGTATCACCTACACTGGCAGGGTGTTTAATGTACAAATCACCAAACAGTTCCTGTATTTAGCCTCTGGAATAAGTCAATACTACAAAAACACAAATGGTCTCAGAGAAGTGAAACCCCTCTTTGGCAGAAACACTGAGAAAAGAAACAATGTGTTGCAGTTTAATAAAATCGACAGACAAATACAGAGAAGAGTCACTGGGATAACTTTTATCGAGCACAAAGTGGGACAATATGAGGAGGACTGTGAAAGAGTAGCGCCGTGAACTTGCTGTCATTCGGCAGAAAACAGTAGAATGTTTGAAAGAACTGAAGTGGAGTAAAAAGTTATTCAAAAGTGATGCAATTAGTTCTGTTAGCCATTTCAGGATATCTAATCAATCACGAATGAACATAGGTCATGACACACAGACTCACGAAGAGCAAAGGTTAAAGCTACGCTGCCAATTAGGAGATAAATTGTGCCCTAGAATTTGTAGCCATCATGCATTAGGTTCAAGATTTAGTGGAAATTAAAAAAAAAATGATGATATGGACATTCAAATCAGATTGCTTTATTGACCGTATCACAGCGTTTTCATTTAGTATGTTTATCATGTCCTTCCTTCATGTTTTCTAGGATGTATACGCAGTACTGTAGTTGTAATTTGTGGTCATTTTCAGTGCTTGTAATGTCATAAAAAGTCACTGAATTTGAGAATCATTATAGAATGTGAACTGTGTTATATGCTACATAACTTTTTAACGATTTGTACACAGATAGGTGGCTTCATCATGATCACAGGGTGATCATGTTGAGGCTTTAACTTTTGAATTGTCATTAAATATAACAAGAACACCTTTAGGATGAAGGTGAAAAGCCCATTTGGACAGTAACAGGCTGGGATTCAATCCTAGAACTCTAGAACTTCCTGGAGACTGGACCAATAAACGGCCTTCCTCAGATGTTCCCAAAAAAATATGCCAAATACATAGGACTCATGAAAGTTTACAATGGTGCAGATCACTTATTGCTTTGACAGGCATAAAGCTAAGCTGCACTGAACACTTGACAAGATGTTTGTTAATATTTCTTTCCATGACAGCAGAAGGGTCTTAGAGATAAAATTAAAATGCAGCTGCATATTCCAGGATGGGAGCTCGAGAGAAGAAAACACCATTTCTGGACTTTGCAACAACTGATATACACTATTTCATTAAGATAAAACTCAGGCTGTATAATAGTGGATCACATATATGCAAACAAATGGTAACCTTTAAAGTGTAATTACTTTCCAAAAGAATGAAAAACTGTTTTTAATCATTGTGATCATTTTATACATGGAATTCTTTTAACATGTAATAACAGTGAATGCTACAATATGCAACAGCAGACAAAATAAATGACAGTGTTGACCTTAATAATACCATATTATACTCTTACCAGTATCCCATTTCCATGCACATTCTTACACAGTGACCCACACTCTCACTTCGGACCACCACACTACCAAGCTTGTCTAATTCATTTAACAGGTGTTCCTAGCCCTTGGCGGCAGCCTGAGACCTGGGGTCTCGTGTGTTTCATTCAGCCTGATGCTTCCTCTGTTGCAACAGCTCTAAAAATAAACACATCGAGGCATTTACTGTCGTAGTGCAGGGCAGACATATGCTTATTGCTGAGAAATGTGGAGGACCTTTTCTTTGCTGCACTGAAATCTATCATTCATAAGATTTTTTTGTATTTAAGATCGAGGTCATTGTCAACATTAAACAGAAAGGCTTAAGTTAAGTAAAATCACAGAGCCAGTATTATAATTGTGACTGCCAAAATTCAGAATCATATTACCAGTGACTTTACCTCTAATGTAGTTATGATGAGTAAGTCTAAAAAAAATGAAAAAGGGGTTCCTGAGTGTTACAGTTTCGCCTTCTTCTTTAAATGAAGTTAGTTCTGTATGTCCTTATATAGAAACGAGTATTTCATAATACAGTTCTCGGCATTATTATACATTAAAGAATAATGGAGAGCAATTTCTTAAATGTTTGATATGAAAATATTTAACTGTTTATGACTTAAATGAAGAAAATATCCATCCATCCATTTCCAAACACAGTAGGACTTTCCAGGGTCATGGGGGTTGAAGCCTAATTAAAAAAGACAAAACAAAAAAAAAGCAAAAAAGAAAGAAACATGCTTACAATTATTGGCAGTTATAACAAATATTGAAATTGTACCCCCGACTTTTTGTAGTCAGCTTCCTTAGAAATGTAATATAGCAATCTTATATCCAATGGTGCTGGGATAGAATAACCACAGGACAGAAAGGAAAACCAACTGTGCCCCATGTCACTCTCTTGAAAATGTTTTACATCTATAAAAATCCAATCAAATCAAATCAAATTGCCTTTTATTGTCAATTCTCTATATGCAGGGCCAGATTAAGACGAAATTGGGCCTGATGCTGCAGCGCAAAAAAGGCCTATTTTTTCTCGGCATCATTGGTGCGTGTGCATTCAACACTCACGCGTCTGTTTTCATCTGGGCCTATTTCAGTAATGGGCCTAATGTTGCAGCATCAATATATAAAAATGTAAGTATAACATATAAGTGTGGTGTTATGGGTCCACAGCTCTCCCACCAAAGGCCGTTTTTATTTAAATAAATAATCGTCGTGCTTGCGGCTTAGCGAGGGGGCGTGGTGGCTATAGCAGGCCACAGGGCGATCTGCAGTGTGGGCGTTTTTCACCTAAGTGCACAGGTGAGAGACTGCCCACATCCGTGATCGTTCCTGTGGCTAATGGGTTGCAGCTGCTATGTCCTCTCCGTATATAAAGAGAAGCGTGAGACGGTTAGGGAGAGAAAGAAAAGAAGTAAAAAAAAAAGAAGAAAGGGAAGAGAACAGGAGGTAGTAGGAGAAGACAGGAAGCAGGTGGAGAAAGCCGGTGTGAGGAAGGAGAGCGAGCGAGCAAGAGCAGGCTCGCATTAGAGAAAGCAGGCAGCTGGGAGGAGATCCTATGAGAGAAGTGTTTGGCCGACACTCAGTGGCGGTGAAGGAAGTGGTCGCTCCAGCTGAGCAACTAAGTAGCTGGAGTGACCAGTAGTGAAATCGACTTGGCCGTTGCTAGGAGCGGGAATCGAGGAGGCTTTGGGCAGGTGTAGCCCCAGCGTGAGCGCCTTGGCCGTTGGGAAATATCCCAAGTCTCAGTCCGGTTGGGAGCCCGACGAAGCCAAGGAACGGAGGGCTACCGGACCTGTTTGAAGGGCAGCTGATCCTGCAGGTAGGCGACTCTCCTGTAGAGCAGACCAGATGGGCGTAGCAGGGGAGCCGCCATGAAAACAGAAGACACCGGGTTTTTGATTGTAACATATTGCATCCTGTACTATTTTACCTCGTGATTTTTAGAAGAGTTTGTTTATCGATTTTAACCTCCACGTTTCATTTTATGGATTATTTATTTAATGAAGACTTTGAAACACTGCACTTGACGTAAACTGTGCACAGTTGCACTTTTGTTTTGATTTATGTTAATTGTGCTGTTCTAGTTAAGGGTTGAACCAGGAGAGGCTTAAGATTAGCACCATCTAGTGGTGAAATTAAACATTCCTATACTTGAGGAACAGCCTGTCGCTGGGCGATGATGTCATAAAGCTGTGCCCCAGAGAGTCAAAACAAAACAGAGAGCACATGTTTGTCTCACTTCCTGCTTTGAACGTTCAGTTTGGCTTAAAAGGCATTGTCGGTATGTAGAAATGTTTATAGAAGTTCAATTCTCTGTTTTCATGCATGTTTGTGAATCTGTTATTATTTAAAGAAGTATTTTAAAGGTTCTAGCAACTTTCCACTGTTATAAATTTTCACTGCACTATAAAAGTTCTTGTGAACGTACCTTTTTCAGACTTTAACAGCTTTGCCAGTGCGCATAGATAACGTGTCATTCAAGTGAAGTTATTTATTTATTTTTTATATGTTTGTAAAGAATAAGTAATTCTCACATTATTGTATTTACGATTTATTTGTAGTTTTACCCTATTCCAACTGGCTTCAGTAAAGAAAGCAAACTGAAAACTCTTGTCTGTGTGGTCATTGGAAGGGAGTTTATCTGACTGTCGACTCAGGCAGGGCGCTTGAGGCAGAGGGCAGGACAGTAAAACGACACCTTCAAGCAAGCCAATTTACGGATGTTTTTAGAGCTACGGCGGGGAGCTAGCAATTCAGCAACTAAACGCAAGCAATCGCTTTCAAAGTTATAATGACAGACGTACACTCTAAAGGTGGATCTAAGAAAACAAGATCGAAGGCATCATCTACGTCATCTCAATCTCGCAGTTCATCTGCCAGTATGGCTATCGCTCTTGCTCGAGCAGAAGCTCAGGCCGCTAAAGCTGAAGCAGCGTTCGCTAAAAAGGAGATTGAGCTTAAAATAAAGCAAGCGCATGTTAACGCGTCTCTAGAATTGTTGCAATTAGAGAAGAGAGCAGCAGCTGCAGAGGCAAAAGCTGATGCTTTAGAAACTGTTATGGAGCAAGTAGATCGAAGCAGTTATAAAAAAATAGAGCTGCCAACAGAAGATCCAGTGCGGCGCACAAATGAATACATAGAAGAGCATGCCGTCTTTACAGACGCCCTTCCTATGCCCGTGCTTAGTGGTCCATACTTTGATGATCCTTACAACAGCCATTCAGCACCTCAACATGAATCTACTGTTGACTTTATACATCAGAATAATAAAGAGGAGCATGAATTCACAGAGCTAGATCCTGTTTTACAAGGTGCCAGCCTTTCTGAGCGATATTTTCTTCCTATGGAGAGTACAGCGTGTTCTACTGGGGTCCCAGTCGTGAATGAAGACTTCGCACAACAAACCAGCATCAGTAATGTCTATGTGCCCAAGGTGCTGCAAAAGCCACATTTTACAGATCAAGCTCCTTTGAATGGTTACAACAACAGTGCGACACATGGGCTAGCAAATAAGAACAACACTCAACCCCAGGCTATTGCTCACAGCTACACAAGACCACATCAGGCACATCCAGATGAGAATACAAATATGTCGGACTTTGTCAGGTTTCTTGCCCGACGTGAACTTATATCTACTGGCCTTATTCAGTTTAATGATCAACCTGAGAATTATAGAGCTTGGAGGGCATCATTCCTGAATGCCATCAGAGGCCTTAACCTTTCAGCTAGTGAGGAAATGGATTTGCTGGTGAAGTGGCTAGGCAGTGAGTCGGCAGTACTTGTCAAGCAGATAAGAGCTGTTTATATAAATCATCCACAACAAGGGCTCAGAATCGTATGGGACAGACTGCGTGAATGCTATGGTTCTCCAGAAGTTATTGAGAGTTCCTTATTCAAGAGGCTAGAGAGTTTCCCAAAGATTTCAAATAAAGATAATCGCAGACTGAGAGAATTCGGAGACTTGCTCATGGAACTTCAGGCTGCCAAGGCTGATGGTGATCTGTCGGGTCTTTCTTATCTTGACACACCTCGTGGAATCAACCCACTAGTACAGAAGTTGCCATTCTATCTGCAAGAGAAGTGGCTCACCACTGGCTCTAGATATAAAGAAAATCATGGAGTGTCTTACCCACCATTCAGTTTCTTTGTGAATTTTGTAAGTCAACAAGCAAGGATGCGGAATGATCCAAGCTTCATTGTTTCAGCAGCTCATGAAGAGCCATGGGGACAGATTAGACAGACACAAAAGCACAATTCTCAGAAAGTCGTTGCTGTTCATAAAACAGAGGTCTCTTCTCAAAGCACACCTGCTGAACTTTCAACAAAGACTAAAGCAGATCCAGCAAAACAGTGCCCACTCCATAACAAACCTCACCCCCTTCCTAAGTGCCGTGGATTTAGGGAGAAGCCCCTTGAAGAAAGGAAGGCTTTCTTAAAGCAACATGGGATTTGTTACAAATGCTGCAAGTCTGCAGTTCATGTGGCTAAGAACTGTAATGATGCCACCAAGTGCACAGAGTGTGAAAGTGAGGGTCACATCTCAGCACTGCATCCAGGACCAGCTCCATGGTTGTCTATGTCACAAACTACCACACCACAGTATGGTGGGGAGAAAAATGATAGTCCTAGTGAAGCCTACATTACTTCTGCTTGTACTAGGGTCTGTAGAGAGAATCAACCAAGACGCTCATGTTCCAAGATCTGCCTTGTAAAAGTGAGTCCGGAGGGTCGCTCACAGGAAGCTGTTTTCCTCTATGCAGTATTGGATGATCAGAGCAACAGGTCCCTTGTAAGGTCAGAGTTCTTTGATCTCTTCGGCATATCGGGATCCATTTCTTCATACACCTTGAAGACATGCGCTGGAACTGTTGAATCACAAGGTAGGCAGGCACACGGCTTCCAAATTGAGTCAATAGATGGAAGTATTACTCTTTCACTACCAATAATGATTGAGTGCAATGAGATTCCAAATAATCGATCTGAAATTCCAACCCCAGAAGTAGCGCTAAACCACCCACACTTGAAACACCTGGCGAAGTGGATACCAGAGCTCCACCTACAAGCCCCTATTATGCTTCTATTAGGTAGAGATGTCATCAGGCTCCATAAAGTACGTAAGCAAGTAAATGGACCACATAACGCTCCATATGCACAGAAGTTGGATCTTGGTTGGGTGATCGTGGGAGATGTCTGTATTGGAGATGTTCACAAACCGGACACAGTAAGGGCATACTGCACTAACATCTTAGAGAATGGCCGACCTTCATTCTTTAGGCCCTGCCCCAACCACTGCATTGTTAAAGAGAGATTCTGTGACTGTAAGCTGCCACTGTCCATCCTTCATCGTAAGGTCTGCTCTGCTGAAGAAGTGCAGATGATCTTGGATCAAGCCTTATTCCAAAGAACAAGGGACGATGACAAGGTAGCTTATTCTATTGAAGATACACAGTTTTTAAAGATTATGAATCAGAGTGTCTTTCAGAATGAAGAAAATAGCTGGGTAGCTCCATTGCCATTCAAGGTTCCACGGCCACGTCTTCCTGATAACAGGTCTATGGCAGTACAGCGTTTAAAGTCACTACAACGCTCCTTTAGAAAGAGTCCTGAAATGAAAACTCATTTTGTTGCCTTGATGGAGAAGATGTTTCAAAATGATCACGCAGAGGTGGCCCCTCAGATAAAACCTGGAGAGCAATGCTGGTACCTACCTTGTTTCGGTGTTTACCATCCCAAGAAACCTTCTCAGATCCGAGTAGTTTTTGACTCAAGTGCCCAATTCAAAGGTCTATCATTAAACCAGGTGCTTCTAACGGGTCCAGATCTCAACAACAATCTCATTGGAGTCCTCCTTCGGTTTCGAAGGGATCTCGTTGCCTTTACTGTGGACATACAGCAAATGTTCCATTGCTTTATGGTTCACCCAGATCATCGCAACTTTTTGAGATTCCTTTGGTTCAAAGATAATGAACCTGAGAATGATGTACTTGATTTTCGCATGAAAGTGCATGTATTTGGAAATAGCCCATCCCCAGCTGTCGCTATTTACTGCCTCAGACGAGCAGCACAGAAAGGTCAACTTGAGTTTGGTGAAGATGCCAGAAAGTTTGTAGAGCAGGATTTCTATATGGATGATGGACTGAAGTCCTTGCCTACTGCAGCAGCAGCAATCGACCTGCTCAAACGAACTCAGGAAATGTTAGCTTGCTCTAATCTCAGGCTTCACAAGTTGTTGTCCAACAGTAGAGAAGTTATGGAAGCCTTTCCACCTGAGGACCATGCCAGCACCCTAAAGGACCTAGATTTGTCAACAGGAACCATACCTATACAACATAGCCTTGGACTACTTTGGGACTTGAATTCAGATTGCTTCATCTTTCAAGTTCATAAAGAAAGAAAACCGTTCACACGACGAGGAGTTCTCTCTGTTGTAAATAGTTTGTATGATCCACTTGGGTTTGTTGCTCCAGTAACAATCCAAGGCAAAGCTCTTCTAAGGGAATTTATTAAGGAGTCATCTGATTGGGATGCACCATTGGCACCTGAAAAGGAGGAGCTGTGGGAGACGTGGAGACTTTCTCTACAAGAATTGCAGTCTCTTCAAATTCCAAGACCATATTCACCTATATCACTGTCTGAAGCAAAGTTTGTAGAGCTCTGTGTCTTCTCGGATGCTTCTGAAGGGGTAGTTGGTGCAGTCGCATATGTGAAGGCCACAGACACCAATGGAAACTGTCATGTGGGGTTCATCTCTGGCAAAGCAAGATTAGCCCCGCGTCCTGAACATACTATACCACGACTGGAGCTTTGTGCGGCGGTTATGGCAGTGCAAATGGCAGAAACCATCACAGCAGAAATAGATATTAAGTTTGATGCAGTTACCTTCTACACTGACAGCAAGGTGGTGTTGGGATATATTCATAATGAAAAGCGGAGGTTTTATGTTTACGTGAATAATCGAGTCCAAAGAATCCGGAGAAGTTCGCTTCCAGATCAGTGGCATTATGTGCATACAAAGCATAACCCTGCGGACATTGCAACACGACCTATATCTGCTGCCAGCTTAAAGGATACAATTTGGTTTACTGGACCGGAATTCTTATCTCGACCTGAAATCGTGCCTCCTGTGCAAGAGACATTTGAACTTGTCAATCCAACTCAAGATTCAGAAGTCCGGCCATTAGTTACAGTATGTCACACGGCAGAATCTGCATGTTTGGGGTCTCAACGCTTCAACCGTTTTTCTAGCTGGATTTATCTAACCAGAGCTATGGGTAATCTAATTCAATTTGTTCGTCACTTTAAGCAAGCTCAAAATAAACCTGCTGAGATCTGTAGGAGATGGGATTATCGTGAGTCACTGCTAACACCGGACATACTAGCTCAAAGTGCAGCAGTCGTTATTCGTACAGTTCAAAAGGAAACCTACGCTGATGAGATTGAGTGTCTCAAATCACACAGAAGGCTCTCAAAGAAAAGTCCACTTTGGACTCTGGATCCCTTTATCGATCAAAATGGCCTGTTGACTGTTGGAGGTCGGGTCATAGAGGCAGGTCTAGAGCTTAATGAGAAAAGGCCACTTATTGTGCCGGGACGACATCATGTAGCTTCCCTATTAGTGCGTTACTTCCATGAGCAGACACAACACCAAGGACGTCACTTTACAGAAGGAGCAATCTGGTCAGGTGGCTACTGGATAGTAGGTGTCAAGCGATGTGTTTCTAGCCTTATCTTTAAGTGTGTTATCTGCCGTAAACTCAGAGGGTCCTTTGAAGTAGAAGATGGCAAACCTTCCACCGGATAGACTCAGCATGGAGCCTCCCTTTACACATGTTGGATTAGATGTGTTTGGGCCTTGGACTATATCAGCACAACGAACAAGAAGCAACCACGGTGAGAGTAAAAGGTGGGCTGTTCTTTTCACCTGTCTAAGTGTCAGAGCCATTCATATCGAGGTCATTGAATCCCTAGACTCTTCCAGTTTCATTAATGCCTTGAGGAGGTTTCTAGCGATTCGAGGTCCAGTGAAGCACATTCGTTCGGACAGAGGAACCAACTTCGTTGGTGCCTGCAAGGAACTAGGAATTCCCTCCAATTCTGATGGAATGGCTGTGCAGAAATTTCTTGCAGATCATGGTTGCACTTGGACATTCAATACTCCTCATTCGTCTCATATGGGAGGTGTATGGGAGAGAATGATTGGTATCACTCGGAGGATTTTAGATTCAATGTTTGAACAAATGAGGTCTTCCAAATTAACACACGAGGTACTTACCACTTTTCTTGCTGAGGTCACTGTTATTGTGAACAATAGACCGCTGGTGCCTGTGTCAGCTGACCCTTCGGATCCATTCATTCTCACACCTGCCACAATCCTTACTCAGAAAATGGGTTCTTTTCCTCTTCCAGTTGGGGAATTTGGAGAATCTGACTTGTACAAGCAGCAATGGCATAGGGTACAGAGCCTTGCTAATACCTTCTGGGATAGGTGGCGCAAGCAGTATTTATCTACCCTTCAGTTCCGTAGGAAATGGCAAATTAACCGTCCAGATCTTACGCTTAGAAGTGTGGTCCTTTTGAAAGACTCTCAAACTAAGAGGAATGACTGGCCTTTAGGAATTATAACTGAAGTGTACCCTAGTAAGGATGGGAGGGTCCGTAAAGTGCAAGTCCGAGTCAATAAATCAGGTGGGGCCAAGATGTTTCTCAGGCCTGTTAATGAGATTGTCTTGCTTCTTCCTTCAAAGGATTTGGGAACAGAAGAGGAAAAAACAAAATAGTGGAATCCTATGGGATACCAGGCGGGGAGTGTGCTGTTCTAGTTAAGGGTTGAACCAGGAGAGGCTTAAGATTAGCACCATCTAGTGGTGAAATTAAACATTCCTATACTTGAGGAACAGCCTGTCGCTGGGCGATGATGTCATAAAGCTGTGCCCCAGAGAGTCAAAACAAAACAGAGAGCACATGTTTGTCTCACTTCCTGCTTTGAACGTTCAGTTTGGCTTAAAAGGCATTGTCGGTATGTAGAAATGTTTATAGAAGTTCAATTCTCTGTTTTGATGCATGTTTGTGAATCTGTTATTATTTAAAGAAGTATTTTAAAGGTTCTAGCAACTTTCCACTGTTATAAATTTTCACTGCACTATAAAAGTTCTTGTGAGCGTACCTTTTTCAGACTTTAACAGCTTTGCCAGTGCGCATAGATAACGTGTCATTCAAGTGAAGTTATTTATTTATTTTTTATATGTTTGTAAAGAATAAGTAATTCTCACATTATTGTATTTACGATTTATTTGTAGTTTTACCCTATTCCAACTGGCTTCAGTAAAGAAAGCAAACTGAAAACTCTTGTCTGTGTGGTCATTGGAAGGGAGTTTATCTGACTGTCGACTCAGGCAGGGCGCTTGAGGCAGAGGGCAGGACATTAATAAAAGCACTTTTGCACTTTATACATCATCCCCTTGCTCAATTGTTTATTGCCTCACAGTCTAGCTCATCAGTGACATTACCGACGGTGATGGGTTCAAGGGCTCCCTAATAGAAGAGGGGAGCATGGAGGTGAACCCGCATCATCACAGATAGATAAATAAAATTAGAACTTGTAAAGTAACCTAAGTACAATGTGCAATAATCAGTAGTGCAAAAGCCACTTACAGTATAAAGTGAGAAGGTGCGTTATAAAGTAGCTTATGAGATGTACAAAAAGACAGACAGTTAGCAGCAGATGTAATATTGAGTCTTTATATAATACCAGCTGAGTTAGTGTACTTGGTAGATAATGACTCTTGTTACAGTCCAGGAGCAGGGGGCAAGGGGAGAAGCTAGTGGACAGAGTTCAGCATCCTGACAGCTTGGTGGATGAAGCTGTTTGACAGTGTTGTGGAGCGGGCCTGGAGCGTAGCGTGGGTGTCAGCCGCCCGGGGCAGAGGAAAATTCCGCCACCCCCTTATTTAGGTATGGTTCAAATTTTTATAAGATATTATTATTATTTATTGTGAAATTTTGCCACCCCCTAAAAGTGCCGCCTGGGGCGGGCCGCCCCTGCCGCCCCTACTACGCTACGCCACTGCTAATGGTTCTATGGTTGAGGTGGAGGTGGAAAATGTCCTTGAGGGAGGGCAGTGGGGCACCAATGATCTCACTGGCCGCATCCACTATGCGTTGCAGGGACTTCCTACAGGAGGCAGCGCAGCTTCCATAACATACAGGGATGCAGCTGGTGAGGATGCTCTCGATTGTTCCCCGGTAGAAAGAGCACAGATTATTAGGAACACCTGTATAACTGCTTATCCATGCAACTATCTAATCAACCAATCAAGTGGCAGCAGCGCAATGGATGAAATCATGCAGATACATGTCAGGAGCTTAAGTTGATCAATTTATCACGTCCTATCACATCAAACACAAGACTTGGGGAAACATGTGATCTCAGTGATTTTGACTCTGATTGTTGGTGCCAGACAGGCTGGTTTGAATATTTCTGTAACTGCTGGTCTCTAAGGATTTTCACATATAACTGTCTCTAGAACTTACTCAAGAAAGAAAAAACACACAGTGAGCTGCACTTCTGCAGACAGATATGCTTTGTTGATGAGAGAGTTCAGACTGGTTTGAGCTGACAGACAGGTCAAGGTAACTCAGATAAGCACTCTGTACTTCTCACTATGTATCTCCGAATGCACAACACGTCAAGTCTTAAAACTGATGGGCTACAACAGCAGAAGGCTCCATTGTGATTCACTGCTCTCAGCCAAGAACAGAAATCCGCGGCTGCAGCAGGTACAGGCTCACCAAAACTGGACAGCTGAAGACTAGAGGAACATAGTCTGTTCTGATGAATCTCAGCTTCTGTCGTGGCATACAGATGGTAGGGTCAGAATCTGGCATCAATAGCACAAATCCATGCCCCCAACCTTCCTTGTGTCAACAGTCCAGGCTGGTGGAGGTGTATTGGTGTAAAGAATGTTTTCTTAGCACACTTTAGGCCTTTTAATACCAATCAATCATCGCTTGAATTCCACTGCCTGTTTGAGTATTACTGCTGACCATGTGCAATCCTTTATGGCCACAATTTACCCAACTTCTAATGGCTACTTCCACCATAATAATGTACCATGTCACAAAGCAAAAGTCATCTCAAACTGGTTTTGTGAACAGTACAATGAGTTCAGTGTTCTTCAGCAGCCTTCTCAGTTACTGGATCTGAATCCAACAGAACACCTTTGGGATGTTGTAGAACGAGAGATTCACAGCATTAATGTGCAGCTGACAAATCTGCAGAAAACTGTGTGACACAATCACGTAGACCAGAATCTCAAAAGAACATTTCCCACATCTTGTGGAATCCATGATTTGATGCTGTTCTGAGAGTGAAAGGAGACCCTTCGCAGTATTAGTATAGTGTTCCTAATAATTTTTCTTAGCGAGTGTATGTAAAAATGAATTCAGTAATGAAGTCCTGAAAACTTTGTTACTGTATATAAAGACAAAATAACCAAAAGTTTTAGGAAATGTGAAGGATTCACTGAACTTCAGAAGTTAGGGAAAAAATATTTCCAATGAGATCTGGTGGTGCTGTTTTCCCAAGTGTGTGGTTCATAGCTCTTAGAGACTGTATTTGAATCCTGTCCTGGTAATCTGGAGTTTTTATGTTCTCCCCATATCTGAATGTTTTTTTTCTGTTCCAAATGTACTCCTACATCCCATAATCCCGTGTTACATCCATTGTTGACTCTAAGTTAGTCTGGTTTGAAAGAGTGTGTCTAGTGATGGACTGTTTGTATCTGACGTTATTGGAGGCAACTGTACCCCATGACCTTAAATTTTAGTTAAACAATTTTGAAAATGGATAGTGATATTTACAGTAAGGGAGTGAGTAAAATATGAAAATTACATAATGTATTGGATATTTAACATGAAAAAGTCTGAAAATAGAGAGAAGAGATTCCAATAGATCTTATCTTTTAGTGAATAAACTAATTTGTACCGTTTCTGTGGATTCCATTAAAGTTGTTGAAGAGATCTGTAAAGGTTGTGAAAGGATTGTCACAAAAAAGCAGACACAAAGTCTGAAATTGAATTCAAACAATTGAAACGTGAAAGGGGAGAAAAATTAGTTGTTCTCTTTCCTTTGTTCAGATCGGTTCTCCAATCAAACGATGAATGCCCCCCAAAAGCCTTTGGGAAGGGAGTGAATAACACAAGATCATTCCATTTACAGAATTCATTTTGGTGAGCATATTGATTTCAGCAAGTACAATTCTTGCCATATTGAACAGGGAAAGATTAAAACATGAAAGAAGAATACTGTAGATCAAATCCTTTTAAAACGAGTTCACAGGGTATGGAGATTTGAGCTCCTAAAAGTCTCCAGAAATTGAAAGGCATTACTGTGACAATGTTTACTAGTAGAATGTCATCATTGTTTACGGGTATTTTATCTGCCTATCCTACTGCCACATTTTTATACTCAAAAGTATTAATAAGCCTTAATTCAATTAAATGTAAGGTATAGTCATTGCCTTCAATGCAAACAGTAAGAACAGTCAAAGGTACAGTGTGTGTTCATTTTTATTTAGGATTAGCAGAAAGTGAATGTTTTAAAGATATTACGTAAGGTTATTGACTAAAGATGTTACACTCATTTAGCCTTTGGTTTATAAATTTAGAATAGTAGTAATATAAGAGAACAGCCTTACCTAACAGAAAGAATATAAATTTCAAAGGTGCCACGGGCACATCTAGCAGCAGCCCTTTGTGTTAAAATAGATAAGAAAGGCTTTTGAAGACCATTAACAACAAAAAGGTGCTTTTCAACAAATACTGTTTATCTGAAGGCCATAGCAAAGAGTTCAATACATGGCAAAAGTTCTAATACAAGGTTGGGCTTATTAGATGAGAGTTCATTATAAAGGTGACAGTTCTGCTTCTACTGTATGAATAGTAAGCTTCTTTATAACAATTATACATTTAAAAATAAGGAGCCATACTATATATCTTTACTGATTGGTTTAGTATTCATGTAATACTAAAGAAGACTAAAGTATGAAATGAAATGGTGCAATTATTGATAATTGCATAAGAGAAAACATACGGTACAAAAGTACAATACAATACAATTTATTTTTGTATAGCCCAAAATCACACAAGAAGTGCTGCAATGGGTTTTAACAGGCCCTGCCTCTTGACAGCCCCCCAGCCTTGACTCTCTAAGAAGACAAGGAAAAACTCCCAAAAAAACCTATTATTGAAAAATGGAAGAAACCTCAGAAAAGGCAGTTCAAAAAGAGACACCTTTCCAGGTAGGTTGGGCGTGCAGTGGGTGTCAAAAGAAGGGGGTCAATACAATACAATACAATACACAGAACAGCACAAATCCTCAATACAGTATAAAATAAAAATTTTAGAAGTACGGAGCAGAATTTAACAGTAGATGATATCACATAAGAAGATTTGGATTTGTTTAGAGTCCTGGAGACCTCATCCATCAAGCTGCCTCCCCCATTTGGCCATTCCACGGCTGAAATAGCTCTGGGCCAGCCAATCCGATGAAAGGACCCCTCCTTCCCACGATTCCTGCGATCCTCCATCAGGGATGACTTTACCTTAGGCATGCAAAACAACTTGGCAGGTCGGCCGTGGCACCAAGTTCCACATTTGAGTACCGAGAGGAGAAACAGAATAGGTGAGGGTTAGTAACACATTATAACTATCATGTTACTTATGTTTTAGTGCTAATGACTAACAGCAGAGATGCAGTCTGTACAGTTAATCAGCAGCTCTAGTCAGGGTATGCTAAACTGATGTAGTGATTTAAAAGCTGGGATTTAAAAGCTGAGACCGAAGGGGCATCTCTTATAGTAGCAGGCAGACCACTCCACAGTTTAGGGGCCCTGTAACTAAAAGCTTAACGAGCTTTAAAGCTTAAAGTAAAGAGAAACAAAACAAAACCTGCCGTCAAACTGAGCCTTAAAGTAGAAGACTTGAACCCCTGTCTGTCCGGAGGGTGACTCACCTTAAAAAAGCTCTTCTTTTATCGCTTCCTATCTCTCAGTCACGCACATACCTTTTCTTGACTCTGGCTTCTCTTTTCTGCCAGTTTGACTCGTTCTTCCTCTAAATCAAAAGATACAAATCCAAAGCAACTTTAAACCCTTTCACTTTCGGAGAGACTCCATAATCACACCTGGGGTAAACCATTCTGCAATTGTCTTTAAGGGATTGTATTGTCAGAGGACTTAGTAGTGCAAAATGAGCAAATACACAGGACCAGGAAATGAGACAATACCAGAGTCCAAAAAAATGTTGTTATGGAAAAATCAGAAAAAAGTTCAAACAGAATGGTAAACAGAACCATTTAGAGACAACCAAAAATTCAAAACCAGAATGTCACATAGGTTCATCAGAAGTCGTGACACACAAAACTGCAAAACTCCCTGTAACAACTAGGAACACTCTCCTAGTAATAATGGTGTTCATGTAAAAACATAAAAATTAAAAATTAAGGTTTTTTTCCACCACATGGAAAAATGATTACACTCGTTTAGAAAAAAATAATAAGACACAAAATGAATATTTCCATGCATATTTCTCACAGAGTTCATTGCAATTTCAAGAGAATAATTTTTAATTAGTCAGCCCATAACAAGGATGCCCTTTCATAAAGGAATGGGGTCAAGATGTCACGTCCTAGGGAATGAGTGAGAGTACTACAGTATAATATTTTTCAGTTCCTTTTCGAATTAATCATTTTTTGGACAATCAGACCTCAGCTTCCCAACGTGTAGCCCTTTGCTGCCACCTCTCTCTCTTGGCGCTTAGGGAGGCAGACATCCCTGGAAACTGCTGGGTCATCTGTTCTCTAGAATCTCTCAGAATCCTGGTTGAACTTTGCATTACATGCCACACACATATAGTCATGAGTTCGCTCCATGAAAATGGTTAACTTTTTTTAACATATTTGATCAGGCTAATAATAAATCTTCATATAAGCACTGCCTGCAGATAAAGGAGATATTCTTGAAAAAATGACAAATAAATTTAATTAAATTTAAATAAATTTAAATTTAAAATATAAATGATTAGCCCCCTCTTGTATTCCTTGTTCACCCGCGACTGTGTTGCAAAACATGGCACAAACACCATCATCAAGTTTGCAGACGACACAACCATCATAGGCCTTATCACTGACAACGATGAGATGGCCTACAGAGAGAAGGTGCTGGCATTGAGTAATTGGTGCCTGGATAACAACTTGTCTCTTAACGTCAGCAAAACCAAGGAGATGATAGTGGACTATTGGAAACAACAAGGCAGAGAACACCAGGCCATCTACATCAGCAGCATAGAAGTTGAAAGGGTTAACAGCTTCAAGTTCCTCGGAGTAAACATCACCGAGGATCTCTCGTGGACCCTTCACATAGACACTGTGGTCAAGAAAGCTCGCCAGCGGCTCTACTTCCTGAGGAGGCTGAGGAAGTTTGGCATGAATGCCAACATCACCTCAAACTTTTACAGGAGTGTGGTCGAGAGTCTGCTGATGGGCTGCATTACCGTCTGGTATGGGAGCTGCTCTGCCAGCAGCCGGAAATCACTACAGCGAGTGGTGAAGGCAGCAGAGCACATCACGGGCAAGAGTCTCCCTGCTATTGAAGACATTTACCTCCATCGATGCCTGCGTAAGACAAGCAGCATCATAAAGGACCACAGCCATCCAGCACGCCAGCTGTTCTCCTTGTTACCATCTGGCAGATGATACAGGAGTCTGGCTGCTCGGACTCAAAAGACTTAAGAACAGTTTTTACCACCAGGCCATTCGACTCCTCAACAGCAACACCTGAACACTTACATACACTTACATGACATCTACATTGCAATACTCACACACAAACTGTACCTGCACACACTCAGAATACTGACTGGAACATACATCTGCACTTTATGGAATATGCATCTGTACTCATAAAATATTATCTGTGCAATAACTGTCATTTGTACTTGCTGCTCATTCAACTCATATTGCTCTATAACTTCTTTTAAAACATACATATTTTATGTTATATGGCTACTCTATTTTTAACTTGTAATATTTAAAAAAAATTTTTTTAGCTTTATTAGATCTAGGCTGAGTGACTTGTTTTTCTCGTCATACACATTTCATTGTATGTTGACCCTGTGTTAACCTATATATGACAAATAAACCTAGACCTAAACCTAAAATTGACACAGCGTGTTCATTCTCATAGTTCAAATTATGAAAAATGGAGATATGTCACATGGAAAAAGTAGATACACCCCTACATTTATCACCACTTCAAATCCATGAAATTAGAATCAGTTATTCCATATTAGGTGCCAATGATTAGAACGTCCTTTTGAATATATTTAGGGTCTGGTGTTCTCTTTGCTATTCATTTGTGTGGTGTGATCAACATAGCTCTCTAAGGCCCTCAGAAAGAAGGTTGTATATGACAGGGAATTTAAAAAGATCAGCAAATTATTTGAAATCAGTCATTCCACTGTAAGGAAAATCATCAAGTGGTGTGGATTTCAAAAGACTGATAATTTGTCCAGATCTGGCTGGTCCAGCAAATCCAGGCCAAGAGCTGACCATTTAATACTAAAAGAAGTCTCCAAGAGCACCAATATTTCATCATGTGATCTGCAGGCAAGTCTTGAAACAGTTGGTGTCAAAGTGCATGCATCTACTGTACAATCAGAAAGAGATTTGACCTGCATGTGAGGTGTGTCCAGAAGAAGACTTTGCTCTCCAAATGGAACATTAGAGCAATACTATAGTTTGCCATTGAACATATTAGCAAAGAGAACTCCATCTGGAACAATGTGCTCTGAACAGATTAATCAAAGTTACAGATGTTTGGCCACAGTAACAGTAGACATATTTCGGGGAAGAACCTCCTACTAACTGTGAGGCATGGTGGGGGAAATGTTATGGCTTGAGACTGCTTTGCTGCCTCATGGCCCGTTGATCTTTCAGTCTTTAAGTCATCCATGAGTTCTGCATCAATGTGTGCTTGAGGACAATGTGAGGCCATCTGTCTGAAAGTTGAACTGGAAATGAACTTTTCAACACAATAATAATCCAAAAAGAATACTAAGAAATCCACCAAGGAATGACTCAGAAAGAAGAAATGGAGGCTTATTGACTGTCCTAATCAAGTCCTGATTTGAATACCAATGAAATGTTGTAGTGGGATCTGAAATGGGCAGCACATACTATACAAGAAAACCCCAAAATATCTTGGAATTTTATATGAAAGAGTGGTTAAAAATTCATGAGGTTGATGTCAGAGACTGATGTATTTATGCAAAATGCTTACAAGAAGTCATTTCCACTTAAGGGGGCAATACCAGGTTCAGAGGCCAAGGGTGTACTTACTTTTTCATCAGTAGACCATTACATTTATTGATATTTCTGTTTAATAAATGATTGGAAAAGGTAGATTTTTCTTGTGTTTTCATTCAGATATATCATCTTTATCTCTAGCTACTGTTATCATGATGATCGACTGTCTTAAAAAAGTAAATAATTTCAATGGGGTGTATTTAGTTTTCACATAACTGCATATGTCACTTGTTGGTAATGCTACCTGTTGCTGTTCAAGGGCACCCAAAACATCAACAAGGTTGTTCTATTGTTAAGTGGCCACTGCAATCCCACAATGACTCGTAGCATGTGAGGGAAGAACATAAAGAAAGTAGAAGATGAAAGTCCCACAGAAGTAGTAGGTCTGAGTCCCTGGCTGTGTAAAAAGAATGCAGAATGGACCTAGAGGCCACCAGGGCCCACTGAGGACATGGCTGTGCAACTTTGAATGAAATCCCTTCACTCTGATTGTGATTTAATGGGCTAGCTTGGAAGTTACCAAGAGATTGGATGTAGATGGCTAAGCTCTGCCTGTTGATGTGCTTCTCAGAATATATAATTTGTACTTTGATGATGAATCATTCAGTTGTTCTGGGATGTATGCTGCGAATACACAGAGAAGTCACTCTATTTTGGCACCCTTGCCCTTATTGTGTAATTGACTTTTGTGATAGCAATAGCGTAATGATCATCAAAGTCTAATTGGACAGGATCTTTTTTTTTTTTTGCAGTACAGACCATGGCTTATATCATAGGTTAAGCACCCATTGTAGATTTTTAAGAAAATTCTAGATAGAAAGAAAGCAGTTTACTTAATTGTTCCATTTTAACTGAAAATCAAATGCTGTGATCAAAATCTTCATTCACGAGATAGCTGGAGAATGAAACCAGAAGTTCATAGTATAAATTAAACACTGAAGAAATCCAGGATTCATGTCAGGGAATGCAGGGCTCAAAACTAGAATTTCAAATTACACCGACAACTGGTGCCACAATAGGAGGGTTAGCAGGCTGGCAGGAAACATAAACAAGACAAACAGCTGCTGCCTTATGGGGACAAAAAGCTGGACAGGAATCAAAGCAAACAGCTGTTAACATTACAGGACAGTTGGCTTGACGCAAAAAAACTACACAGCCCATCATCTTCTGCCAAATAGGCGACTGGTCAGGAAAAAGACAGCTGACTGTCAATGTGGGGCAACTGGCTGAGTAGGAAAAGAAACAAAAACCATAGCCTTATACTGGGAGTTGCTGCTCAGTCCAGAGGCTCAATGCCTTTGACTCTAACTACAAAAAATCTCTTTTTTTTGGAACAAAAAGACC
This sequence comes from Erpetoichthys calabaricus, assembly GCF_900747795.2. Taxonomy (NCBI): domain Eukaryota; kingdom Metazoa; phylum Chordata; class Cladistia; order Polypteriformes; family Polypteridae; genus Erpetoichthys; species Erpetoichthys calabaricus. The sequence continues at coordinate 28,618,428 of NC_041409.2, read as the reverse complement.
TTTTTATGTATTGGCCAAATGAGACTCTGCCTTTACACTGACCAAACAAGACACGGCCTAACAGTGGGCAGATTGCCACATGCATGGGAGCCGTGATCATAGTCAGTGTATACAAATGCAACATCTCCTACATCATGGCAATGCTTACTTAAGGTGTGTTAATAAGATATACAGTAGAAAATACTAATGTATGAGCCAATCCTAAAAGGTTAATATCAATGTTAACTTTACATAAGTCTTTATTTATTAAAATGTTAGTTTTATATAGCTACATACTGTAGATAATGAAAGATTGTGTTTTATCCCCTTTAAGCTATCATGTTAATGGAACTTTTGGACACTCACCTTAAATTCTGATGTAAGAAGAGAATGATCTCACTTAGATAGAAACATTGACTTTCAGATATATTTGATTGTTTGCTTGCAAATACAAAAGTACAGAGGCACACAGTTTTCCGACCACATACGTGTATACTAGTGTATACCAAAGTATGCCATGCTAATACAGGATCGTATTTAGAAACTTAACGAAACATACAGTAGATAAGAAACATAAGCCTTAATGAGAAATGTCATAAGCAAGAAGTATAAACAGAAGAGGGACAACAGTCAAAAGGAATTTTGGGGTCTCAAAGGATTCCCCGATTTAATAATGATGTCCCAAGAACAAAACGAATATGCACCTACTGTACATGCATAAATTGAATGTTTGCTAAGTGAAACATGTAGATAAGATAGAGAATGGCGCAGCTCTGTCCTGGTCTGAAGCTGATCCAACTGTCAATGCCAACGACTGGGTATAGGATGGTTTAAATACCGCAATGGCCAGAAGGAGCGGTACCAGCAATGACGTATCGGTAGTGACATAAGTTGTCCGCCGAGTTTCTTCTCCTATATAAGCTAAACATGTGTTAGTGGTGGTGTTACACTCTTAGTCTTTCTTGTGATATTTTTTTTCCAAGACCAGTAAAACACTCTCTCCACATTCACATGACTGGCACAAGTTATGTTACTTTTGTGTGTATTAGAATTTTTCTTTTTATTTCTTTGTGAGCCGTTTTTGATTTGAGCTTAACTAAAACGTTTAAAATGAAGATACTTGTTTCACAGTCCCTTTTTTGGCATATCAGTCATACTCAATGCTCAAACCTTTCTAATAGATGCAGAATATTTGGAAACATTGGAAAAAGCAGCTACAACTCAAAACAGAAAGCAGAGATTTCCAAAAACAAACAAAAAAATGTTAGAACTGGAAATCATGCTAACAAACTCAAAAATCTTGACAATATGTTTAGATAACACTATCAAAAGTAGATATGCATGTGGAGGCAAACCATGCATGTGTGCATTTCAGAAAAGTGTGAGGGACGGCCGGTTGTTCAGTCTGGCTGGGATGTCCCTGGAAAAGAAGAATGGAGGAAGGCAGCTTTTTCAGGGCACTGAATCCCCCGGGACACTAGGTGGCAGCTCCTCTGGACGGCAACAGTTCCCTGGATTCACTCAGGGCATCCTGGGATATGGAGTCCGTTTCCTCAGCCCTGTTAATATCTAAACTAACTATCCACTATGAAATATTAAAAGTTAAAATAACAGAATACAATAACACAGTCCATCTTGAGAGGCGCTGCTATTTCTCTAAGATTATAAATAACAATGCTAGTAATCCCAGAGTCTTATTCTCTACGATTGATCGTCTGCTAAACCCAGGTAACTCAAAGGAATGCCTCCAGAATACTTCCAGTGAAACTTGTGAGGCTATTGCTGTATTTTTCAATCAAAAAATTAAAGATATTAGAAATAATATAGTATATCTCCCCAACACTGTGGATCCTCTTCAGCCCCAGTACTCCATTATAAACAAATTAAATTCTTTCACCAGGATAGATTTACCTGATTTACATAAAATAATTTCTCAATTGAGACCCTCCACTTGCGTCCTTGACCCAATACCATCAAATTTTTTCAAAGAAGTATCGGGTGTGCTAATTGATAGTATTCTTGACATTGTAAACTCGTCATTAGACACGGGGATCTTCCCAGACTGTCTTAACACTGCTGTAGTTAAACCCCTACTCAAGAAAAATAATCTTGACCCCTCTGCTTTTGAAAATTTTAGACTCATTTCTAACACTGCCTTTCTTAAGTAAAATTTTAGAGAAGACAGTCATTATGCAGCTAAATGACCACCTCAATAAATATGCTATTCTTGATAAATTTCAGTCAGGTTTTAGAACAAATCACAGCACAGAAACTGCACTCGTTAAAGTAGTAAATGACTTGTGGGTAAATCCAGACAGAGGCCGTTTATCTGTTCTCATCCTCCTAGACCTGAGTGCCACATTTGACACCATTGATCATAATATTCTTAGAAATCGCCTTAGTCAATGGGTGGGCCTCTCTGGCAGTGTCTTAAATTCGTTTGAATCCTGCCTGGCAGGTAGAAAATTCTTTGTTAGTTGTGGTAATTACAACTCAAAGACACATGATATCCTATATGGTGTTCACAAGGCTCTATCCTGGGTCCGCTGCTCTTCTCAATCTACATGCTTCCGTTAGGTCAGATTATCTTGGGGCACAATGTGAGCTACCACAGCTATGCTGATGACACACAGCTGTATTTATCAATAGCACCTGATGACCCCGACTCTCTTGATTCACTAACACAATGTCTTACTTGTGTTTCTAAATGGATGAATAGTAATTTTCTCAAGCTAAATAAAGAGAAAACAGAAATTTTAGTGATTGGCAATAATGGATATAATGAGGTTATTAGAAACAAACTGGATGCATTAGAATTAAAAGTCAAGACGGAGGTAAAAAGCTTAGGGGTAACTGTTGACTGTAATTTGAATTTTAAATCGCATATTAATCAGATCACTAGGACAGCATTTTTTCACTTAAGAAACATAGCAAAAGTTAGACCTCTTATATCATTGAAAGATGCTGAGAAATTAGTTCACGCTTTTGTTTTCAGTCGACTAGATTACTGTAACGCACTCCTCTCAGGACCACCCAAAAAAGACATAAATTGTTTGCAACTAGCTGCTAGAATTCTAACTAGGAAAAGAAAATCTGAGCACATCACCCCAGTCTGAGCGTCACTGCACTGGTTACCCGTGTCATTCAGAATTGAGTTTAAAATTCTGCTTATGGTTTACAAAGCCTTAAATAATCTGCTCCATCTTATATATTGGAATGTCTGACATCTTATATTCCAAATCGTAACCTTAGATCCTCAAATGAGTGTCTGCTTAGAATTCCAAGAGCTAAACTTAAAAGAAGTGGTGAGGCGGGTGACCTTCTGCTGTTATGCACCTAAAATCTGGAATAGCCTGCCAATAGGAATTCGCCAGGCTGATATAGTGGAGCACTTTAAAAAACTGCTGAAAACACATTACTTTAACATGGCCTTCTCATAACTTCAATTTAGTTTAATCCTGATACTCTGCTATTCAATTAATTATCATAACTATTCATGGTGGCTCTAAAATCCGTACCAACTCCTACTCTCTCTTCTGTTTCTTTTCCTGGCTTTCTGTGGTGGCGACCTGCGCCACCATCACCTAATCAAAGCACCGTGATGTTCCTACATTGATGGATTAAAAGCCAGAAGTCTGCATGACCATCACCATCAAGTCCTTCCATGAGAACCCTAAAATACAAAGAGGACTGTTCATTTACTGTATGTTAGGTAGAATGCCCAGAGGGGCTGGGTGGTCTCATGGCCTTGGGACCCCTGCAAATTTTATTTTTTCTCTCCAGCCATCTGGAGTGTTTTTTTTGTTTTTTCTGTCCTCCCTGGCCATCACACCTTACTCTTACTCTATGTTAATTAGTGTTGTCTTAATTTAATTCTTACTTTGTCAATTTTTCTCTTTTCTTCATTATGTAAAGCACTTTGAGCTACATTATTTGTATGAAAATATGCTATATAAATAAATGTTGTTGTAGTTGTTGTTGGGTGCCGTGGGTGCCGCCACGGGGAGCTCACAAAGAACCTGGGGACTCCTATTGTTACGACAACCCGGAAGTACTTCAGAGTCACGAGGACAGAAGCCTGCAGTACTTCCGGGCTACTTGAGAATGGATGATGTGGCGTTTTTTATCTGGAGAAGGAACACTTCCGGGTCATGGACTATTTAAAGGACTTTGGGAAACCCAGCAAGGAGAGTCGGAGTTGGGAGGTTGGGTGACTAAGCTGCTGGGAGTGGAGGATTGTTTATTGTATTATTGATTATTTATTTGGGAATTGTGGAGTGTGCAGTGCTTTGTGCACTTTATTTAAGAATAATAAAGAAATTATTCTTGGTGCTTTTAAACGTGTGTCCTGGACGTCTGTCTGGTGGGTTTTATAGGGCAACAGCACCTCTAGCATCCACAGAAGGAATGGGCAAGGCTAAAGATGTAGGTGGCTTTCAACATGAAGTCATTTTGGGATCATAAACAAATCAGAAATAGCAACCCTACTGGAGTTTTCATGATGGTGGTGTCAGGTGGATGCAGAGAATGTAACATCCAATAAAGATTCAGTCAACAGAAGTCCTATGAATAGACTTCACTGCAAAAGGAGGATTGTGGATGCTGATACTTGTACAGATTAATATAAAATCTGCGGTCAGACTACACAGACCCAAGTACAAAACTGTTGCGAAAAGAAAGTTAACATACTGTAAGCATCCACTTGGCTGCAAAATACAAGTTTGACTCTTGACCTTAAATTAGCTTGATATGTTGTCATGGGTAAACAAGTGTGCCTGTCAGGTTCAACTGTCATTTGAGTTTATTAATTTGTATTGTTATTTGTGCCTTTTCTGCTGTTTTCTCAATGGTCAGTTATGTAGTTTTAGAACATTTCTGCAATCAAAACTTGTGATTATTGTCTCTATGCCCATTGACAAGTGTTAGAGCATCTAGTTCCTGGCTGCATTTGAATAAAATGAAAAACTAGTATTAAGGTAAACTGCTGAAACAGGACAACCAAAGATCTACTGTTGCTTGCTACTCTTTTTACAGAGCATATGTTAGTGTGTTGCTATTTCTTTGGGGTTTTGGGTCCAACTGTAAGTCATGTATTGTTTTGGCTGTAAATGGTGCTATTGTTATTTTGATTTGCTCTCATGAAATAGTTATCAAATGCAGGTGCCTATTTCCAGCTCCTGTAGGGCTGGCGAGGTGAAGCAAGGTCTTGAAAACTCTTTTTTTAATGTTGGCAGGAATGAATTGGGATGTGCTAGACTGTAACACTCTGTTTTCGTAGTGTTTCTTGTTCAGAGGTTTCCCTCACTCATCTTGAAATGGTATTGACTAGCAAGGGAAAAGTCAGTCTGTTTTAAAGAGAAGGACTGGAAGAAAAGACTTGGTCAGAAAAACAATGCTATGGTCAAAACCAGAAGTCGAGAAAACGATCATCAAAGCCACCAATGATAAACCGAAAATCAGAGTATTAATTCAAGCAGAACATCAATACCCACAATGAAAAAGAAAGTCACACATAATGTAATATCTAGGATGGATGAGTACCATTCGAGGTGATCTTTATACAGCCATGCCAATGCTGTCACTGTTGCTCAGTCCCAGTGACTCATGGGATGCATTGCCATAGTAAGAGGCGATGTAAAATGCTAAATCTGGCAGAGCCCATTATCAAAACAAATAGGGTCAAAAAATAAAACTGAAAAATTAAACAACATTTAAATAAACCTTACAAACACAAAATTAACATCAGAAATGGAATCTCATGGTTAGAAAACCCAAGAAAAGATGTATAACAGATTTTTGGGTTAAAGGAAAACCCTGGAAAATGTAAATAAAAATGTCAGTCTCAACAGCTTCCCCTTGTTATGGTATGATCTAAGCTCAAGCATTGTACCGTGACACCGCCCAGTGATGAATGTGTGTCTTATACAGAATTAGTGTTTGTTTTTGTTCATAAAGATCATAAAGATTTCTAAAGAAGAGTTCAGTTTGACAACAAGCACAGACACTAACTATATTTCCATTTATTTTTCTTTCTCAATTGCCTGGACACTAAAACTGAAACGATTTGTAAAATATCCTTAAACTTAAATTCTGTTCTCAACATAAAAACACATTTCCCATAATTATGAACACATACACATACATATCTTGTCACCCATGTTGCATATTCGCTACACCATTTTAGCAGAACTTTACACCTAAATCACTTTTTGCTTGCATCTTGTTCTCAATCAGAAATCACAACCATTCAATTTAATGAGCTCAAGTCGTCACAACCTGCACTGCATTAACACAAAGCTCTCCGGGTGCAAACACTAAGTAGCAAAACGGTTCACACACCACACTCAGAACTGCTTGGGGGAGCAAACATCTCATGTGACGTGATGTGACGTGACGTGTGCGAGGTTATGTGGCCTAATTTTGGCTAGAGACAACCTGGAGAAGAAAATGAGTCTGAAGAGTGGTGCGACTTTTCCCCCATTTTTCAAACATATTTCATTCTATACTTTTTACATAAGTGGACTGTAAAATCTGTTGTGAGGTTCAGAACGTGTATTGTTACCCTTAATCTTTTTAATAATCTTTTTAGTTAGCCAATAAAAGGTGTCATTTTGCTTGGCTTTTCTCTACATTCATAATGGCTAACACGGTACAACATCCTAGTACTATTGTCACCCTGAAAAGCATGTCATTCCTGACTGATTGCAGTAACTAGTTTTTGGAGTAGTATTCTGGATTGGCCCTTCTAGAGTATACTTGATATTCTTTGTGCGGGTGATTTAATGGTTTGATTCAAATGAAAGAGTGCTTGTTTTTTGGTTTAATATTCACCTTTTGGTATGAAAGTGCAAGGCTTATACAGATGAGTGAGTTGTTTTGGGATTGTGTGATTCAGGATGGGCGGCACGGTGGCGCAGCGCTGCTGCCTTGTAGTTAGGAGACCCAGGTTCACTTCCCAGGTCCTCCCTGCGTGGAGTTTGCATGTTCTCCCCGTGTCTGTGTGGGTTTCCACCCACAGTCCAAAGACATGCAGGTTAGGTGCATTGGTGATTCTAAATTGTCCCTAGTGTGTGTTTGTGTGTGTGTGTGTGTGTGTGCCCTGTGGTGGGCTAGTGCCCTGCCCGGGGTTTGTTTCCAGCCTTGCGCCCTGTGTTGGCTGGAATTGGCTCCAGCAGACCCCCATGATCTTGTAGTTAGGATATAGCGGGTTGGATAATGGATGGATGGGTGATTCAGGATTAAGAAAATTTTGAAACCTTCAGTGAAATGTGTCCAGGCAGATACAGGAGAACTGTAATTGATGTGCATTTTCTTAAAAGATAAAAAGAAAGTTAATTAAATAACTGTTTATTTTTAAATAAAATTTTAAATATAAATTTTAAATTTTGCTCATTGCAGCTTGTTTCCATTAAAGTTTCCATTTGATTTTTAAAAACTAAATAACATTTCCAAATGCTTCCCTGACTTTTCAATATCCTACTTAATAAGGATAATAGTTAATAATAATAATAATAATAACACAGTTGATTATTTTTGGATGGCACTGTAGCAGAATGGACAGCTCAACCATCTCCTGGATCTAGTATTCTGGATTTGAACTCACACCATGCCAGAGTTTGCATGTTCCTCCCACGTTTGAGTCTGAGCTTTCCTGTGAGTGCTACAGTATTTCTCCCATATGCTCAAAGATGTGTCTGTTAGGATAAACGGTGATTTGAATTGAAGAGATTGTTGACTGCACTACTGACTACATCAACTTCTGTATGGACACTGTAGTTCCAGTAAGAACTGTACGTTGCTATGCTAACAACAAGCCATGGATTACAAGTGACATCAAGGGCCTTTTGAACCAGAAGAAAAGGGCCTTTAAAGACGGTGATCAGCATGAGCTCAAGCGCGTGCAGAAGGAACTCCGAGTCCAGCTCAGGGCGGTGAAGGAGCAGTACAGGAGAAAGCTGGAGCAGAAGTTGCAGAATAACAGCATGAAGGAAGTGTGGGATGGGATGAAGATCATCACTGGCTGCAGCTCGAAGCGGGGTACCACCATCGAGAGAGACGTGAAGAGAGCAAACCAAATGAACATCTTCTTTAACAGGTTTGACCACCCTAACCCACTCTCACCTCGGAGTACTGCACTCTCTACACATCATTCTGCTGATACCAACATAGGAGAGACATCCCCACCCACAATTACAGCAGCGCAAGTGAGCAGAGAGCTGAGGAAACTTCGTGCCAGCAAAGCAGCAGGTCCAGATGGAGTATCGCCACGACTGCTGAAGGTCTGTGCATCAGAGCTGGGGGGTCCTCTACAGCGCATCTTCAACCTGAGCCTGGAACAGGGGAAAGTCCCGAGGCTTTGGAAAACATCTTGCATCACCCCAGTCCCAAAGGTATCACGTCCTGGTGAGCTGAATGACTTCCGGCCTGTCGCTCTAACATCACATGTGATGAAGACCATGGAGCGGCTGCTGATTCACCACCTGAGGCCACAGGTCCAACACGCCCTCGACCCTCTGCAGTTCGCATACCAGGAGAAGGTGGGAGCGGAAGATGCCATCATCTATATGCTACATCGATCCCTCTCCCACTTGGACAGAGGCAGTGGCGCTGTAAGAATTATGTTTCTAGACTTCTCTAGCGCCTTCAACACCATCCAACCTCTGCTCCTTAGGGACAAGCTGACAGAGATGGGAGTAGATTCATACCTGGTGGCATGGATCATGGACTATCTTACAAACAGACCTCAGTATGTGCGTCTCGGGAATTGCAGATCTGACATTGTGGTCAGCAACACAGGAGCGCCGCAGGGGACTGTACTTTCTCCGGTCCTGTTCAGCCTATTTACATCGGACTTCCAATATAACTCAGAGTCCTGCCATGTGCAAAAGTTTGCTGACGACACTGCTATCGTGGGCTGCATCAGGAGTGGACAGGAGGAGGAGTATAGGGACCTAATCAATGACTTTGTTAAATGGTGTGACTTAAACCACCTACAACTGAACACCAGCAAAACCAAGGAACTGGTGGTGGATTTTAGGAGACCCAGGCCCCCCATGGACCCCGTGATCATCAGAGGTGACTGTGTGCAGAGGGTGCAGACCTATAAATACCTGGGAGTGCAGCTGGACGATAAATTGGACTGGACTGCCAATACTGATTCTCTGTGCAAGAAAGGACAGAGCCGCCTGTACTTCCTTAGAAGACTGGCATCCTTCAACATCTGCAGTAAGATGCTGCAGATGTTCTATCAGATGGTTGTGGCGAGTGCCCTCTTCTACGCAGTGGTGTGCTGGGGAGGCAGCATTAAGAAGAAGGATGCCTCACGCCTGGACAAACTGGTGAGGAAGGCAGGCTCTATTGTTGGCATAGAGCTGGACGGTTTGACATCCGTAGCAAAGCAACGGGCACTCAGCAGGCTCCTATCAATTATGGAGAATCCACTACATCCATTAAACAGTGTCATCTCCAGACAGAGGAGCAGTTTCAGCGACAGACTGCTGTCACTGTCCTGCTCCACTGACAGACTGAGAAGATCATTCCTCCCCCAAACTATGTGACTCTTCAATTCCACCAGAGGGGGTAAACGTTGAACATTATTCAAGTTATTGTCTGTTTTTTACCTGCATTTTTTATTACTCTTTAATTTAATATTTTTTGCTGCTGGAGTATGTGAATTTCCCCCTGGGATTAATAAAGTATCTATCTATCTATCTATCTATCTATCTATCTATCTATCTATCTATCTATCTATCTATCTATCTATCTATCTATCTATCTATCTATCTATCTATCTATCTATCTATCTATCTATCTATCTATCTTGAAATTGTTCTTCTACAAGCCTGTACTTGAGTGGATATTTAATGGACTGTTGCCCTGTCCAGGGCTGTTTCCTGCCCTACACCCTTTTCTGGTTGGATAGGGTTTCAGATTTGGGATAAGCAAGTTAGAGAATGTTTAAATATTATATAATAAATTATTTTTGAAGTCTGACACTATGCATTTCACATCAGCAGATGGGAAAAGAGTAAGGCTCATCTTTATTATGCAGGTTTACGCCAGATGTGCAGTTCACTGGCCATATTCAGAAATGTGTGTTTACTTCTTCCTGACACAACCCCTAAAATATTGGGTATTGAAAAACAATTCTTTAATTTACTGTAAGTACAATATCTCCTAATGAATATAACTAATGTGCTTAATTATTTCTCTTACTACCCAAATTTAATTTTTCAGTATACTGGCAACATTTCTTCCAGATTAACATGTACTACAGGAGGGCAGCGAAACTCAAATTCAGCTCAATTCTTGCTACTAATCTATGACAGTAAAATCATACTTCACATTTCAATTGATTTTGGCAAATTGCACTTTTTTTGTTACTGACTGTCCCTGGTGTATATTGTACTTAACAAAAATTGAAATAATGACAAAAGTCTAAAAAAATAATGCAGCACAAAGGGCAAACATGTCCATTCTTGGAGTACAAATTAAAAATGATTAAATGTAATAAATTTTTTACAATTGGCTCAGATATAATGTTCCAAATTATAACTTTTCCAGCCCTCCTTGTGTAATAAAGACTGAAGGACATAATTTTTTAAAAAGTGCAGCAGAAATTAAAGGTCACTTTTTTAGTGCAAGCCTAAGAGTAGCCAAAAAGTAAGCAAAGGTCAATTCCACACAAACTTATCATATCGAGCATGACAAACAAAGCACTAACCAGCATTTGAAGTCAAAAAACAAAGGATTTAACAAGAAAACTTCACTAAAGACTTTTTTTTTTGTTTGTTTGTAGTGTAGTGATCTTTTATATCAAGCTGCCATGACGTCACAAGTCACATAGCATGTACATCACATGCCAAGCAACCTTGCAGCATCATAGAGGCCAGACACACAGAATGGTAACATGATAATGTCACCAGAATAATGATTCAAAAAAATTCAGAGAATAAAAATAATGTTCAAAAATTAAATTAAAAAATAAGTAAATGAAACTCCAACATGTTCCTACTACCTAATAAGTAGCTATAAACCAGCTATGCTATCCATTTTCCAGCCCGCTGAATTCCAAACACAAAATGAAGCATTTCAACGACAACAAAGCAAACAATTTACTAAGCGACATCCATCCATTATCCAACCTGCTATATCACAACTACAGGGTCACGGGGGTCTGCTGGAGCCAATCCCAGCCAACACATGGCGCAAGGCAGGAACCAATCCCATGGCAGGGCGCCAACCCACCGCAGGACACACACAAACCAAGCACACACTAGGGACCAATGCACCTAACCTGCATGTCTTTGGACTGTGGGAGGAAACCCACACAGACATGGGGAGAACATGCAAACTCCACGTAGGAGTTTTGGATCCGGGAAGTGAACCTGGGTGTCCTTACTGCGAGGCAGCTGTTCTACCACTGCGCCACTGTGCTGCCCATCCAGCTATGCTACCTGTGTGAAAACTAATATGCACATAATGTTTCTATTTGAAAATTGCACATTTTCCAAGGTACTACCAGGATTATAGGGCTGGGTGTTTTTGTACACTTTGCTTGCTTTCTGGTGTTTCTTCTTTCTCTAAGGCTTCAGTTGTTTTAACTTTTTGTTTTTTGCTTGTACTTTGGCAATTTTCAATTTTTAGTATTATTTTGCTTCATAAATGCTGAAATATCCTTATCCTGAGAATGGGATCTATTTCTCAAATGAATAATAATTTTTGATATAAGACTGTAAGTTACCGCTGGTTTGACTTTGTGTTGCTCATGGAGTCACAAATGAGGCACATTACCTGCATTGTGAGGGAGCGTCAGTTACGGTACTATGGCCATGTGGCGCATTTCCCTGAGGGTGATCCAGCTCGCAGGATGCTTTGGACCAGGCCAAGGGCTCGCCCACGTAACACCTGGCTGCGGCAGATAGAGGGTCATTTCTGGAGTGTGCCTGGGGGTTTGCCAACCGGGATCCCGAGCTGTTTCATTGTGTTGTGCGTGCAGTAACGTGCTGTACCAGTGCTGGCTCCCCAACCTGACCTGACATGCCTGTAAGGGAAAAGAGGAAAGAAAAAGTGCTTGAAATTGCCTGCCTGTGATATCCTGACTTCATTTGTACCATTTGGATTAGTCAGTGAGACCATATATAACTTTTAACATTGTGCTTTATTCTTTGTTAACAGTTTACATATGAGAAGTCTTATTTCTTACACTTAGGACTTTTAAACTAGTTTAGGACTTTACATAATACTTAATTCAGAGTTGTATTTCTGGAGTATCCCATTTGTCTAAAGCTGATTGGTGAAATAAAAAAATATACTTTGAACTATGTTTTACAAATTGACCTAACTGATAAAGGAGGCTTTGCTGTTAGTTTTTAGTCTGCCATGATGCACTGAAAAATATACATGAGGGCTCCACATATAGGTGCAAACAAAGGACGGCCATATTTCAGTTTAACATATAATGATGACTCAAAACTCTTCTTTATTTAGCATTTAATGCAACAAAGACTATATGATAACAACCCTTGCTTTGGTTATAACAAAGAATTTGTCGTACCGACATCAATTCAGAGGTTACTTATTGCTATGCAACAGATAAAAACTATTTTATTGCTATAGATAGCTATTCTTGATTTTGAGATCCAATATCTTGCCCCCGAAGATGACCACATTGCCAGAGTTTATTCAGGAGTTACAAGTGGCTATGGAGACTCAGCTGTCCCAGTAAGACCGTACAGCTTCATCTTTAAACCCAATTTGCATCTGACATACATTTACACTCCATCAAGGCTACCTTAAAAACCCTGACATGTCTGACGAGTTGAAGTTATCAGTGAGTGCCATCAAATATGGACAAATTTTCCCAAAATAACTACTCTTATTAGCAGTGTCTGTGGCAACCCCTCGTAGAAGAACTCTGCACGAATATGCTATTACAAAGGCTCTCAGCGGCTAGACTACTGTAGCATATTAAATAACCTAATCAGAAAATTTATTGGACTGTGGGGTGTTATGCAGCCAAGTGAATAGCGCCAAATTGCTTATGGGCCTCTCAGAAGTGTGCAGTTGTCACAAAACCTTTACGATTTTTACTTTTGAGAAAGCTTATTAGAGGAGATGTGGGAAAAAATGACTAAGTGCATGCTGTTGGGTAGACATTCTAGGAGATTTTGCTGCTAGGCCAAGAGGAGGGAACTAGACAGCACTAATGTCTTGTGGCTCACTGGGGTGATATATATCAGCCATTTAGGTCTGCAGCGTAGCTGGGATGGTGTATACTCATAGGCAGTTTTGTGCTAATTCTTGGCGAGAAACATTTGAGACATGAAGATTGTTTAAAATGCTGCAAATTTCTGAGCACTCTGCCCTTACTTAGACAATGTCTGCCCTTGTACCACCATGTGACATTCTCAGTTGTGCCATTCATGAGTTCAGAACATACAGTGAAATAAACTGAAATCTTGTTGAATATGTAGTGCCTTCAGGCAGTATTCCGACCTCTTCACGTTTTTTCACATTTTGTTGTGTTGTGTTGCAGTCTTAAACCAAAATCGTTTAAATCTCGCCTGTGTCCGCCTATAGTCAATTAACTTACTGTAAACTGGGCATGATTAGGAAAGGTACACACAGGCCTGTGAAAGGTTTCACAGTTGACAATGCGTAACAGAGCAAAAACCAAGCCAAGAGGTTGAAGGAATTGCCTGTAGAGCTTAGAAGCTCTACTGTGTCGAGGCACAGGTCTGGGGGAGGCTACAAAAAATGTGTGCAGTATTCCCAGGAGCATAGTGGCCTCCATAATTCTTAAATGGAAGACGTTTGGAAAAACTTCCTAGAGAAGGGCCCCAGCCAAACTGAACAACTTGGAGAGAATGGCCTTGGAAAGGGAGGTAAGCACAAACACAGTGGTCACTCTAGAGACCCAATGTGGAAATGGGGGAAACGTCCAGAAACGTCTTCTACCACCACTGCAACACTCTGCTAGTTTGGGCTTTAGGAGATAGTGGCCAGACAACACATGAATGTCTGCTTGGAATTTTACACAAAGGCACATAAAGGACTCTCAGGCTATGAGAAACAAGATTCACTTGTCTGATGAAACCAAAATAAACTGTTTTGGCCTCAATTCTAAGCATCATGTCTGGAGGAAACCAGGCAACCACTCATCACTTGGCATTCTAACTGAGATGCATGGCGGTGGTAGCAGCACGCTCTGCGGTTGTTTATCAGTGGCAGGAACTGGGAGACTAGTCAGTGTGGGAGAAAAGATGAAACCTGCTCCTTAATTCTACTCCAGAGTGCTCTGGATCTCAAACTGGGATGAACATTCACCTTCTAACAGGACCATGACCAAAATCATACAGCAAAGATATTACAGAAGTGGCTTATTGTCAACTCTAGGAATGTTCTTGAGTGGCCTAGCTCGAGCCTGGCCTTGATCACTGACAGTCTCCATCCATCCTGACAGACCTGGAGAGAATCTGCAGAGAAAAATGGCAGAAAATTCCCAAATCCAGATGTGTGATGCTTGTGGCATGAAGACCCCAGGATGTCATTGTTATCAAAGGAGTGTGTTGGTAATGACCATCACTTATGGGTGACCTAAAACCTCTAAAAGAAAACAGGCAGGATGAAGTTTAAATCATAAACCATTTATTCTCTTATTCTTATTCTCTCCTATTACAGGATGCTGTCACTAGACGCACACAACATTCTGTAACAACATGCACACCTCTTCTGCTAGATGAGGTATTTTTTATACACAAGTTAGATAGATAGATAGATAGATAGATAGATAGATAGATAGATAGATAGATAGATAGATAGATAGATAGATAGATAGATAGATAGATAGATAGATAGATAGATAGATAGATAGATAGATAGATAGATAGATAGATAGATACTTTATTAATCCCAAGGGAAAATTCACATACAAAGGTACAGAATTAGATCACTTACATCATACAAAGTTTTTCATCATCATTGGCTGCTTCCAGTTGCTAGCCGGACACAGGGCAAAATGAACCATACTAAATTATATGTAAACACGGTCAGCAAAAACCCGTCGATCATTAATGTCCAGCATGGCTTATTTGCTTTACCATTTTAAGCTCCTTTCTTTATTAGAACAGAAGCTGAAGGCAGCTGCCTTTCTCATACAGTAAAGAAACAGATAGTTTCCTGCTGACAGCCTAATGTGGTCTGTTTGCATCCAGTCTCAGCTGTCCTAGGTTACCTAGAAACGCTTTTACATTATATAGTGCACTTTGCTAAATGTGCTTAATTACTTTAACCTATAAAATCCAAACTTCACAACTATTAAAAGATATCATAACAAGACCAATTAATTACCACAGGAGTTTCAATGAAGTGGGCAGCACAGTGTCACAGTGGTAGCGCTGCTGCCTCACAGTAAGGAGACCCGTCTGGGTTCACTTCCCAGGTCCTCCCTGCATGGAGTTTTCATGTTCTCACCGCGTCTGCGTGGGTTTCCTCCCACAGTCCAAAGACATGCAGGTTAGGTGCATTGGCAAATCTAAATTGTCCCTAGTGTGTGCTTGGTGTGTGGGTGTGTGGGTGTTTGCCCTATGGTGGGCTGGCACCTTGCCTGGGGATTTGTTCCTGCCTTGCGCCCTGTGCTGGCTGGGATTGGCTCCAGCAGACCCCCGTGACTTTGTGTTAGGATATAGCGGTTTGAACAATGACTGACTTCAATGAAGTACAGGGTAATCAGCCTACACATAAAGCAGGTCATACGTTAGACTTAGTAATTACTAAAGGACTAAAAGTTGATATAAAGCAGGTCATTGATATTGGTCTATCAGACCATTTTCTTCTACTTTTTAATATAGAAATAATGATAGAAAACACTCATGAGAAACATATTGTTAAAAAACGGTTCTTTGACTCATCAGCAGCTTTAAAACTTACAAACATTCTAACCAATCAGTCCGTTTATAGTGCCAACTATAATAGCGAGGAGAATGTAAATAGTAAGGTGGAAAAATTTAATACTAAAGTGAGGGCTGCTGTTGACTTAGTTGCACCTGAAAAGACAGTTAAAAAATCTTCTAGCATTGTTATACCATGGAAGACCCAAAGAGTGTCTGATTTAAAGAGAACATGCCGTAGAGCTGAGCGTAAATGGAGGAAAACTAAACTAACTATTGACTATGAAATATTAAGAGTTAAAATAACAGAATACAATAACACAGTCCATCTTGAGAGGCGCTGCTATTTCTCCAAGATTATAAATAACAATGCTAGTAATCCCAGAGTCTTATTTTCAACAATTGATCATCTGTTAAACCCAGGTAACTCAAAGGAATGCCTGCTAAGTGCTTCCAGTAAAACCTGTGAGGCTATTGCTGTATTTTTCAATCAAAAAATTAATGATATTAGAAATAACATAGTATATCTCCCCAACACTAAGGATCCTCCTAAACCCCAGTACTCCATAATAAACAAATTAAAGTCTTTCACTAGGATAGATTTACCTGATTTACATAAAATAATTTCTCAAATGAAACCCTCCACCTGTGCCCTTGACCCAATACCAACTAATTTTTTCAAAGAAGTATCGGGCGTGCTTAGTGATAATGTTCTTGACATAGTAAATTCGTCATTAGATACGGGGGTCTTCCCAGACTGTCTTAAGACTGCGGTAGTTAAACCCCTACTTAAGAAAAATAATCTCGATCCCTCTGCTCTTGAAAATTATAGACCCATCTCTAACCTGCCTTTCTTAAGTAAAATTCTAGAGAAGGCAGTCATTATGCAGTTAAATGAGCACCTCAATAAACATGCTATTCTTGATAAATTTCAGTCAGGTTTTAGAACAAATCACAGCACAGAAACTGCACTCGTTAAAGTAGTAAATGACTTGCGGGTAAATGCAGACAGAGGCCATTTATCTGTTCTCATCCTCTTAGATCTGAGTGCCGCATTTGACACCATTGATCATAATATTCTTAAGAATCGCCTTAGTCAATGGGTGGGCCTCTCTGGCAGTGTCTTAAATTAGTTTGAATCCTACCTGGCAGGGAGAAAATTCTTTGTTAGTTGTGGTAATTATAATTCAAAGACACATGATATCCTATATGGTGTTCCACAAGGCTCTATCCTGGGTCCGCTGCTCTTCTCAATCTACATGCTTCCATTAGGTCAGATTATCTCAGGGCACAATGTGAGCTACCACAGCTATGCTGATGACACACAGCTGTATTTATCAATAGCACCTGATGACCCCGAATCTCTTGATTCGCTAACACAATGTCTAACCTGTATCTCAGAATGGATGAATAGTAACTTTCTCAAATTAAATAAAGAAAAAAACGAAATCTTAGTGATTGGCAATAATGGATACAATGAGGCTATTAGAAATAAACTGGATGCATTAGGATTAAAAGTCAAATCGGAGGTAAAAAGCTTAGGGGTAACCGTTGATTGTAATCTGAATTTTAAATCACATATTAATCAGATCACTAGGACAGCATTTTTTCACCTAAGAAACATAGCAAAAGTTAGACCTCTTATATCATCGAAAGATGCAGAGAAATTAGTTCATGCGTTTGTTTTCAGTCAGCTAGAGTACTGTAACGCACTCCTCTCAGGACTACCCAAAAAAGACATCAATCGTTTGCAATTAGTGCAGAATGCAGCTGCTAGAATCCTTACCAGGAAAAGAAAATCCGAACACATTTCTCCAGTTTTGATGTCACTACACTGGTTACCTGTGTCATTCAGAATTGACTTTAAAATTCTGCTTATGGTTTATAAAGCCTTAAATAATCTCGCCCCGGCTTATATATCGGAATGTCTGACACCTTATATTCCAAATCGTAACCTCAGATCCTCAACTGAGTGTCTCCTTAGAATTCCAAGAGCAAAACTTAAAAGAAATGGTGAGGCAGCCTTCTGCTGTTATGCACCTAAAATCTGGAATAGCCTGCCAGTAGGAATTCGCCAGGCTAATACAGTGGAGCACTTTAAAAAACTGCTGAAAACACATTATTTTAACATGGCCTTCTCGTAACTTCACTGTAATTTAATCCTGATACTCTGTATATCCAATTCATTATAATAACTATTCATTCAAAATCTGTACTAACCCCTACTCTCTCTTCTGTTTCCTTTTCCGGTGTCCTGTTGGTGGTGGCGTGTGCCACCACCATCTACCCAAAGCACCATGATGTTCCAACAATGATGGATGGATTAAAAGCCAGAAGTCTGTACGACCATCAGCATCAAGTGACCCCGTGAAAAACCCGAACTACAAAGAGGACTATTTCATTTATGTTAGGTAGAATGCCCAGAGGGGACTGGGCGGTCTCGTGGCCTGGAACCCCTACAGATTTTATTTTTTTCTCCAGCCTTCTGGAGTTTTTTTTTGTTTTTTCTGTCCACCCTGGCCATCGGACCTTACTCCTTTCTATGTTAACTAATGTTGTCTTATTTTAATTTCTTATTTTGTCTTTTATTTTTCTTCTCTTCATTTATGTAAAGCACTTTGAGCTACTTTTTGTATGAAAATGTGCTATATAAATAAATGTTGTTGTTGTTGTTGTAATGGGTCTGAATACCTGTGTCAATGCTGTACTTCAGTTTTTTATTTTTAATAAATTTGCAAAGCTTTCTAAAATCTGGTTTTGGTCATTGTTAGGCATTGAGTGTTGCTTGATGGAGAAAAAAAATAATTGAAATGATTTTAGCATATTCTGAAACAAATCAAATGTGTAAAAAGTGAAAGGAATTGAAGACACTGAAATTGATGGGTTTAATCCAGAAATCCTTCTTTTCCTTTATTGTCTTGTTTTGCACATAATACACAATTATGAATGACGCAGTGGAAGTTCTAGACACTTGTGCTATCTCAACTAGCCTGCTAGGTGGGCCTTTCTGAAAGATGACCAAGGCCGGCCAGCCCACTGTCTGACTTTACTGCACTTTTTTATAATAAGTTTGTTGCTTATTCAAAACTTTAAAATCACCAAAAGTTACTTTGCCAGTGGTATGTGCAAATAAATAAAGCAGTAAAGTAGCCCCCTTAACAGTATTTTCCACACAAATAAAGAAAATTGTGCTGTATCTAATGAATTACAGGATTCGGTAAATTCCAGGGACTTGGTGATTGCTTTCTGAAGTTGCACGCATGTGAAAAGAAATTCTTAAACACACCTTAATTAGCAGTCAGCAAATAATTGACTCCAACCTAATGAGTTGTGTAACAGTCCACTGTGTTTTTCAATGCTTACTCCAACATATCCACAAAACTAGGCTGGTAATAATGTGATATTATTTGAAGTTTATTTATTTTTTTGCTCTTTGCAAAGCCTCATGCATTCACAAGAAAAGACTGGAAGTACACTTTTCTCGAAAAGTGCATTTTTATGAATATATTTAGCAAAGAGGGTAGCAAGATGTGATAATGCTAGCTATTTTCTGCTTTTTATTGTCTGCCTGTGTGGGAAACGTCTCATTTCAGCTAACGTGCTTACTTTCAAAATGTCATCTGATATTAACAGATTTGCAAACCACCACCATCCTAGAGCATAGCATGCACTTTAGTTTTGCCAGGATTAGGTTAAAGGAAATGAAGTTGAATTCTCCAATCAAACTCAAGCTAAGCACTTTTATTGTCTGCTTTGTGTGTTTTGAGATAATGACAGTGTTTCTGGATGCTTAGTTCAGTGCTGTTCACTATATCTACTGTACTTGGATAAGCTAAATTGGTCTGAGTTTGACTCTGAGTTGTTTTCACATTCTTCTGTGCAGTAAGTGAAAAGGGATGTTTTTCTAGGCTATAGTTATGAAAGGCAGAAGGAGTGTGTTACCTCACATAATAAACTTCTGGAGTGTTAATTTGAATCCCTAAGTATCTGAAATGGTTAGATAATTGATAATCACTGAAAGGTACGGAGACCAGAAATGAATTGTTCTGAGCATCCCTATAAGTACACTAAGGCACACTGTGCAATTATATTTTTTGAAAAAAAAAAACATCTATGCAAATTGATAAAAAAAACATCTTTATTATAAAACTTGCAGCATTTTCCTTGTAGTTACCTTCAAAATACTCTCATTGAGGTGCAATACTCTTGTCCCAGGCCTTCTTCCAATCCTGGAAACAACTCCTGTTCTCATCTTTTCTTATCCTGTCTAGAGCCTCCTAAATTTTTTCTGGATTTCTTCCATGGTATCAAATCTTCTTCCCTTCAGCCTCAATTTTGAACGTGGGGACCAAAAGAAGTCACAGATAGTGAGATCTAGAGAATATGAGGGTTGCAAAGCAACAACAACATTGTTTTTGGTGAAAAGTTCTCTGACTGAAAATGTGATGTGTGCGGGTGCATTGTCGTGATGCAAAATGCAGCTTTGGGTCTTCCACTTTTCCAGGGAATAGTGGCTGTGTCTGTGACAAATTAAATAACTTAGTAAGGACTCCATCCAACTGTTCAGCACAAGCTTTAAGTACTATGCCAAGTATGTCCTCTGGTCCAGCAGCTTTCCTCGGATTTCCTCTAAAATCTAAGCACCTCCCTTCCTGCTCTTCCGTAGATGCACACCGATCTCAATCCCACTCATCCATCCTTTGAGTTCACATGCGTTCACAAACGCACTGATCTCCAACCCCCCCATTCGTTGACTTCACATGCGGCCACAAGTGCACCAATCTCCAAGGCAAAGTTCTCTTCTAATTTACTTACAGTCATAAGGGTGCTGATCGCCAAGGGGGGACTATACACCCTACTCATCGAT
Source organism: Erpetoichthys calabaricus (assembly GCF_900747795.2). Lineage (NCBI taxonomy): Eukaryota > Metazoa > Chordata > Cladistia > Polypteriformes > Polypteridae > Erpetoichthys > Erpetoichthys calabaricus. The sequence continues at coordinate 28,597,692 of NC_041409.2, read as the reverse complement.
TACACATGCAAGCACGGGTTCACTGATCTCCAAGGGGTGTCCGCTCATTGATGTAATTTATGAATCATGAGCATTTGCACCCCACAATGCCTAGGGACACCTTGCATCCTTGAACCAGCCCTGTCCATAGCCTTATTTCTTTATGTGGTTACAAAAGAGTTAAATAAGCATTTTCATCTCTGAAATGTAATATATTTACATTTATTATGATGGCTGCGGTGGGCTGGCACCCTGCCCGGGATTTGTTTCCTGCCTTGCGCCCTGTGTTGGCTGGGATTGGCTCCGGCAGACCCCTGTGACCCTGTAGTTAGGATATAGCAGGTTGGATAATGGATGGATGGATGGATTATTATGATGGTAAAGTATTTTACATTTAAACGTCAAATAGTATGTTTATATAATCGGATTTCATAAAATGAAATTCTCTTTTTTTAAGTGTTTTGCTGATGACACAGAGGGTAAAGCTTTATTCTATAATTATATGTTGATTGATCTGAATTTGTTATATTAACAAATGTAGTAATAGTTTAGTCACATATTGAAAGTTAAATCCTTTATTCAGCACACCACAGGATGATGGGCCAACAGACAAAATCTGCCCAGTCTATGTTTCGCCTAACATTAATCAACAGTGGACTTCTGCCCAGACAATGGATGGAACATTTAATAGCAGATTTCCTGTGTACAGTGGTAAAAACATAAAAAAAGCAACTTAAACTCTTCACAAGAGTGATGCACAGTTCACAAAACTAAGAGAAATCATACAAGAAGTGTGGACTGAGTAAAAAAGAATATGCCTTGGATAAGCAGGCTTTTAATGTTAATATGAATATTCATACTAATCAACACGTTATGGATCAGGATAAATAGAGAATCCACATGATATTTTGGCCAGGAGTGTGCAAGCAAATTGAAAAAAGCCAAATTCTAGGATAATGACAAGTTTGCAAATTGAATAATTATTTTCATTTTGCAATATGAATTTGTAATATAAAGCTTCAGCCAGATCACACAGATGATGAGGCATTTTTAATTTAACATATAAGTTGGTTAAGCCGTAAAAAACAACAACAGTGTGCATGTAAATAGAACCAAGTTCTGCAGGTTTGGGTGATAATTTAGCTAAAACAGTGTGATTTGCTTTTTCCAAATTAGAGGGATGCCCCAGTATACAAAACAAAACACTTGCTATGTAAATTATTTCTGGAATATTAACCAAAAGAATGCTAAGGAAGCACGAGACAACATTGTACAAATCAACACAGCAAGCTCCCAATCTTTCTGTAATGCAGAGAATTCTGTGTTATACACCTCAGAGTATTCTAGCTCTAGGAGTCTCTCCACAAGATGTTGGAGGGTGTCTGTGGGAATGTTTGCCCATTCAGCCAAAAAGAGCATTTGTGAGGTCAGGTACTGATGTTGGCTTCCAAAGGTATTCATTAGAATTGACAATAGGGTTCTGTGTGGGCCACTCCAGTTCCTCCACACATGGACCTGACTTTGTGAACAGGGGCAGAACAGGGGCACAGTCATGCTGGAATAGGAAAAGGCCTTCCATACATTGTTAACACAAAGTCGGAAGTGCACAATTATTTTACACATGTTGTATGCTATAGCATTAACAGTGCCCGTCACTGAAACAAAAAGGATTAGCCCAAACCCTGCAAAACAGCCTCAGACCATTATCACTCCTCCATCAAACTTAATAGTAGGTGCTATTCAGTCTGGAAGGTAGCATTCTTCAGGACTCTCTAAACCTGGATTCATCCATCAGATTGAGAGACAGTGAAGTGTGATTCCTGACTCCAGAGAACATGCTTCCAATGTCGGCATGCTGGACATTGGACATACTGTAGTGATCTTCCACCTATGTGCAGCGGGTTGAAATCCATTTCATGAAGCTTCAGCACACATTTCTTGAACTAATGTTGATTCCGGACGGAGTTTGCAATTCTGTTATGAGTGATGTAGCAGAGGATAGACGGTTTTTACATTCTGTTAATGCTAGCACTTGGCAGCCCCACTCTGTGAGTTTGTATGGTGAGCTATTGCTGCTTCTAGATCCTTGCACTTCACAATAATACCACGGAGCAGATGTAGCACAACAGATTTTTCTTTTACTGACTTGTGGCAAAGGTGGCAAGCTATGACAGTGCCATGTTTAAAGTCACTCAGCTTTTCAGCATGGCATATTCTACTGAAAATATTTGCCAATGGAGACTGCATGGTTATGTGCCTGATTTGATGCACCCCCCTTAATAATGGGTGTGGCTGGAACACCTAAACTCAATAATTTGGAGGGGTGTCCCTATTCTTTAGTGTAGTTAATATTGGATATACATCAAACCTGCTTAATCCTGACAGAATTAGTGGAAACAAAAGGAACCAACCTTGTGTGGGATACCAGTCTGGGGGAACACATTCACACACACACCCTTCTACATTATTTAGACAGAGGAGGAAACCCATCCATCCATCCATTTTCCAACCCACTAAATTTGAACACAGGGTCACGGGGGTCTGCTGGAGCCAATCCCAGCCAACACAGGGCACAAGGCAGGAACCAATCCCGGGCAGGGTGCCAACCCACCGCAGGACACACACAAACACACCCACACACCAAGCACACACTAGGGCCAATTTAGAATCTCCAATCCACCTAACCAGCATGTTTTTGGACTGTGGGAGGATACCGAAGCGCCTGGAGGAAACCCACGCAGACACGGGGAGAACATGCAAACTGCACGCAGGGAGGGCCCGGGAAGCGAACCCAGGTCCCCAGGTCTCCCAACTGCGAGGCAGCAGTGCTAGAGGAGGAAACCATTGCACCCTAATAAAATCAAAGCAGACAAACTGCACACAGAGAGTATTCAGTTGGCGATTTCAACCCAGGACTCTGAAACTGTGAGGCAGCAGTTCTAACGACTAGAACACTACGCTTCCTCCATGCTGTATAAGTCACTAATTTTAAAACAAATCCTATGTGTCTAATATAGCATCATGTTTTCAATGATCCCATTCTCATACGATTATTTCAAAGAATTCTCTGGTGAATATTTATTTCAGTGATTGGTTGTAGTTGACTGTACAGTTTGATGTACTCATTGTAAAGTACAGTACACATGTAATCAAAAGCTACTATAATTCATATATGAGGAGCTTTCTATTGCAATTTATATATTGTACCTCTGTTAATTTAAATATACACAGTAGTGTCACATGCTTCATTGATATTGCCATCTCGTAAAGCACTTTAAGCTATATCCTTTGTATGAAACTGTGCTATAGAAGTAAATGGGGTTGTTGCAGAGTGTGGCGCTGGTCTGCATGAGGAGGTGAGGCCTGTTCTGTTGGTGCAGACCTGTGTTGCTACTTGGGGTCTGCAGCCTTTTTGGAGATTGGGAAGTGGTGGGAACATAACAGTAGTATTATCAGAAATAAAGTTTATACCTCTTTGAAGAAGCCAACAAACACGGGCAACTGCAATTTCATGAAGAAAAAAAAATAAGCAAAGAAAAAGTCAGCTGCACGAAGAAAGAGAACAAAAGACTTAATTTGTCAGAAGACGAAACTAAAAAGGAAAAGGTTTGTGCTTTGTGGGCAAGAGCACAGGAAAACGTTTTTATTAAAAGAGCAAAGGAAAGTTTTTACATTTGGGGTAAAGAATTAAGAAGCTTTCAGATGCTTAAGAGGAGACATACGTGTAGCACAGGCACTTGCTGAAAGAAGGCACAATGATACTCAAGTGTACCAAAAGAAGTGTAGCAAAGGGAACCTTTAGATTTTGTGAATATGTTTTAGTCTGTGTGTAGGTTACTTAATCTGCACCACTTTAAATAGTAAAAAACAATTACCTTTATTTTTCCAGCTGCCTGAAGGCTGGTTTATACTTTCCATGTCTGCATTGGGCATGAGGGTCACGTGGCAAGGAGGACATTAGACACAGAAGTGTGGCTTGCACACCCTGGGTTTTCGCTGCGCACTGTGCACAGAATGTTTTTCTAATTACAAGGTGATACAAACACTAAGTGTAAAGGCTAAATAATGAATTTCAAGCATAGCCTGGTTATGTGGCTGTCAGAATGATGAACAATAGGTCATCAAAGTGCAAGGAAGACATTCCAAAATATCTGAAGTGCATCTGTTCATCATGTAGGCCACCCACTCATGAGAATATTATATTCGCTCTTCCTTCACCATTTTTAGTTTATGGTTCTGACTCTCCTCCACTTTCTCGCTTTTTCCTCTTGAAGAGAAACACCCCAAAAATGTCCTCTGTCATCCAAGAACTGTCTGCAACAGAATATCAATGTGTGGATCAAACAGGTGAAAATATGTAGGAATGTGTTTTGCTTGCTGACTGTGCGTATTTTGCATTGTCCTCTGCATGCGGGATTTTCCATCTAATGTGAAATGTTGTCTTGCCTGACTCTTCACAGGTTGTTCAAGCACCTTGCTTCGTTTCTTAGTGCAGGTTCTCTTTACCACTGCCTACATTCCTTTGTTCGACTTTACACTAATCCACGAAAATATTTCCTTTATTCTTTCTTTGTATGCCTCCAAGCAAAACAGACACTTTCTTTCTCAGCAAAACACTACTCTTTCCTATTCTTGTTATCACTACTTTTTGAAGTTTTATGTGTTCTTCTTTTTCCCAAACATGCTAAATCCCAAACTAGTCGCATCTCTGTAAGCCTGTTATATACTCAAAGGAAAGGAAAATGAAACAAATAAACACAAACCAAACAAACAAACAAAAAAATGGCAAAATTGAGCCACAATGTACTCTGGTAACCTCAGATAGATAGCATAGATAGATTGAAATTTATATATACTTAGAGGGAAATCAATCAATTAATATATAATTTAATTAACAAACAAATATTATTTTGTTATGACAACCATGACTAATAAAAAAGAAAATTTCTGACTTGGCTAATGATAAAAAGAGCAGTCACAGTCGCAGTGAGGCGTTATGCAGGCCTATTGCTGTTGGTATAAAGGAGTCCCCTTTGTGTTTCTTGACACACTTCTGCTGAGTGATTCTTTGGCTGACAGTCCTCAGGGTGTGCAGCATTGTTCATAATGGCACTCAGTTCATTCTCTCCTACCTCCAGTAAGTTGAGCGTGTGCTCCATAACTGAGTTTGCCCTTTTAATCAGCTTGTTCATTCCATGGACCTCTTGTGAAGTGACCCGGCACACCACAGTATAGAAAATTGCATTGCCCATCACAGAGTTGTAGCAGATGTGAAGGATGTCACTACCGACATTAAATGAATGAAGTCTCCTAAGAGAACAGAGTCTGCACTGCCCTTCCTTATATAGGTCTTCTGTGTTCAGTCCAGCCCTCCTTCATCCACTCCTTGAATAGTGACCACACATGGAGGTTCTTTGGAGAGTTGAAAGTGAATAACCAGTTTCTTGGTTTTGCTGATGTTAAGATGTAAATAATTCTCTCTGCACCAAGAAACAAAGTTCTCCACCTGACTCCTATACTCTGTCTCATCCCCATATCAATACACCACATAAGTGCAGAATCGTCTGAGAATTTTTGTAAGTAGTATGACCTGGTGTTATATTTATAGATGATGGCAATAGCAGACTACCTCACTGCAACAATAAGCGACAGCTAACATAGTCACAGGGTTGGCACACATGACATGACAATCTTAGCAAACTGCAGTTACAACAAAGGATGCACGTGATTTAGGAAGGCAGATGAGCTACATGAAGAAGAGTACTATCCTTTGCATTGATCACTCAGGGTCAATGAATATCTGGTAAAGAACAAAATAGCAAATGTTTTCTTCATCATTAAAGACACAGGCAATACGCATAGTGAGTACAATACAATACAATACAATTTATTTTTGTATCGCCCAAAATCACACAAGAAGTGCTGCAATGGGCTTTAACAGGCCCTGCCTCTTGATAGCTCCCCAGCCTTGACTCTCTAAGAAGACAAAAAAACACCCTTGGAGGGAAAAATGGAAGAAACCTCGGGAAAGGAAGTTCAAGGAGAGACCCCTTTCCAGGTTGTTTGGGTGTGCAGTGGGTGTCAAAATGAAAAGGGGGTCAATACAATACAATACACAGAACAGAACAAATCCTCAATACAATATAATAGTGCAATAGAAATATTACAAGTACAGAGCAGAATTTAACAGTAGATGATTATCACATAATATGATTTGGATTTGTTCAGAGTCCTGGAGACCTCGGCCATCAATCTGCCTCCCCCCATTGGCCATTCCACAACTGAGACAGCGCTTGGCCTGCCAATCCACTGAAAGGACCCATCTATCCGACGATTCCTGTGATCCTCCATCAGAGATGACTTTAACGTAGGCAGGCAAAACAACTTGGCAGGTGGGCCGTGGCACCAAGTGCCACATTTGAGCACCGAGAATAGAAACAGAATAGGTGAGGGTTAGTAACAAATTAGAAGTAACGTTTTAGTGCTAATGACTAACAACAGAGATGTAGTCTGTGCAGTTAATCAGCAGCTCTAGTCAGGGTGTGCTAAACTGAAGTAGTGAGTCTTCAGCTGGGATTTAAATGCTGAGACCGAAGGGGCATCTCTTATAGTAGCAGGGAGACCACTCCACAGTTTAGGGGCCCTGTAACTAAAAGCTCGACCTCCCACTGTTATTTTATTAATCCTTGGAATCCTAAGCAGACCGGCATCTTGAGATCTTAATGTGCGCTCTGGTTTGTAACTCATGATAAGTTCAGATACGTAAGCCAGACCTCAGCCATTTAAGGCTTTATATGTTAAAAAGAGGATTTTGAAATCTGCCCTACAGTGAGTGTACTTAAAGATGTAAATGGTGGGAGAAATGTAACAAACAGTATGAAATCTGAAGAGCAAAGGACTGTGGAAAGACAAGTATCGAGAGCATTGACAGATACAGTATTCATCTTACTGTTCACCTGATAACATTCTTGTGATGCATCATCTCCATTAGTGATCGCACAAATTCTTCTAAACTACGTCATGGCTTATTTGTGATAGACATGGTACACTAATTACCATTTGGTAAAAACCACCGCCTGGTGTATTTCCATAGACATCATTCTGTTTATTTGTGACATTCCCTTGTGTTTGTGTATGGTTTTTAATTTTAAATGACAGTTTGAAATCTACACTATTTTTCATATTCTGCCTCCATAGTCACAGGGGAGTAACAGCATATGGATTGTAAATAGCACTGGGATATTGCTTATAGACACCTACTGAGTTAAGGGCGTTTGAAAAGGAAAAGAAAAAAAATATATGAAACCCACTGCTGTCTGTTAGGCATTTGGTACACATCTCATAAGAGGGACCAGTGGCACAGAGGTCATTTTATTACAAAGGGGAAACAACTCCAGTGGAGACAACAGCAGGAAATTGCAAGCCTTAGGTTGTGGCCTCTTCTTGAACTGCCAGCCTCAGACTCCACTCACTCATTGCTATACCCACCGAAACGAGCAAATTTACTTACTGGGGTAAAGAAACATTTCTTGCAGCATTTAGGCTATATAGAATTTTATTCCTGCAAGAGAGTGTTATGGCTTTCAAAGGAAGCAAATCATCTCAACGTCTTATTTTTACACGTACTCTATAAAAATGTTGATAAAAGGGATTAACAATATTTGCTTCTGCAAGAGAAAAGAGCAAAAAAGGCAGATCTGCGTCAAGTGCAGTCTTGAGCCAGAATTATTCAAAAGGACGATGATGGATTTATCACCTATAATAATTTAATCAGCCAAATGCAATTGAGCCCGGTCATATATAAAATGCACAGCTCAGCTCTTGACTGAAATATACCGGAATCGGCTCCAAGACGCATTTCAACTATTGCTCATAGTTTAGCTAAAGCAAGGAAACAGCAGTGGAAAAAATCTGTAGTTCTAATGTTCTAGCTTCACGGTTCACTCTCTGCATTATTGGGCTACAGCATTTGACTTTTAATTGTGAGAGTATTACTTGCTAGCTGGAGTCAAAAAATCTTGTATCACTAGCAATCTGGCCCACAGTGAAGGCGACCAAAGCCAGCTTCATCTGTTCTTGATAACTTTGCAGAAATGACTACTGCAACTGGCAGGGTGCCCTGTAAGAATCTATGGAAAAGGGACACTGGGCATATGCTTCTGACTAAGATGTTGTGAACAAGACATATTATTAGAAATGTGAATCCAAGAAAAAAAATAGTGTAATCTAAATGTACTGTGTACAGATATTAAAGAAAATATTTAAAAAAACATTTTTTGGAAATTAAATTTAGTATTACATGTAATTATAATATCTACTTCAATCAAATACAGGTCATATGGTATGAGAGGCTATCCTGGCAGTATCAGAAACATAAACTTGATGGAGCAGCAGTCCATCAAAAGGGTCCATCCAAACTGTGTCAAATTGTACCTGGTTTGTGAATTAAGACATATATATTTGAGAAGAAGTAGGAAAATTGGAGCTCCAGGAAGAGAACTCATTTCCCATTGGGATTAATAAAGTATCTATCTATCTATCTATCTATCTACAGACTGTGGACCACTGGGGCGGGTACAACCACTCTAACCCAACACAGACAGGCAGACACAAGTTTCAGCCCAGCACACACCATTTTATTTATAGCTGGGGAGCACTTTTCTCTGCTCCCCACGGCACAGTACATAAAGCACAGCACACTTCTTCTCTCTTCTTTCTCTTCCTCTCTTTGTCCTTCTCCTCCAGACAAGCTTCGTCCACCTCCTCCCGACTCTGGCTCCCCAAATGGAGTGAGGTGGCGTCTTTTATGATGGCCCATGGGAATCACTCCCAGGTATAGTGAGAGCCCAATGTAGGACTCTGCAGCTCTCCCTGTCGGCCCCCATGGAACCCAACAGGGGTGTGCCAAACTCCAACTTCCAGCATACCTATGCCCGATCCATGGTGCCACAGCCACCCAGGAGAGCTACCCTCTAGCGTCCTGGGGATGGTATTGCCCTGCCGATGCTCTCTCCCTTGGTCCTTCTATGCAATTGACACCCCGGCAAGGTAATGGCTGTGGCCGCCCATCACAAGACATAAGGACAAAGTACAGCCATGGACACCAACCCCCTTAGGGACATCTTGTATTTCATGACCAAGATGGACCAGTAGCAAGTGAGAAGGCAGTCAACACTGTTTATTAAAAACAAAGAATTAAAGTGTGTTACAGTGCAGTAAGGATTAATAAAGCTTTAGTATAATTGTAACCATCAAACAGTGCCTCCAAGGGTGAGATTAAAAAATAACAACCATGTAAAAACCATCACAATGTTGTTATATGGGGTTCAGAGTCTTATTTAATGTCTTTTTTGTTCAATTTTGAGCTGTTGAGGTTTTTAATGTTACATTAATTCATTGTTTGCTATGTTTTCAATGCATTTGCTCTATTCTATGTGTTTTGTAGATGGTTGCCCAAGAGGTGGCGCCACCTGCCAGTCACCACCAGGAACTGCCCCCGGCCCTATAAATCCAAGGAGTCTTCCACAGTTCCTGGAGATTCATTGTGAATGGTTATGGAGTTGGTGAGTTCTTGTGTCTTTTGTTGTGCCTCGCGCTTTGTGAATTTCTGGATTTCTGACCCTCTTGCTCTGTTTTAGACTCTTGCCTTGTTTAGGCAGCTCCCTTTGCTTTTTTGTGTTCTAAGGTGCTTCACTGTTTAACAGATAAATCTTATATTTTATAAAGATTCTACATGGCCATTTTTGTATGCAGCCAGGATTTTTCAAGGGATTTCCCCTCTAGTGGGCATTTTCTGGAACTTTTCGGGACTTTCAAATTTTTGAGACTCTGAGTTCAAAACAAGTATATTCCCTTTTCTTTTCAGAATCCTGTAATAAATCCTTTCTGTGAATCACTCTGACCGGGACTGATTTTTTTTATCTTTAGCCAAATCAGAAGTTTTGCTTTCTCTTTAGTCATTCTGGTTTGTATTTGAGAGGTGGTTTGTTTTTTGCCATAATATAATAATGTCTATTTATTTATTTATTTATTTATTCGGTTTCTGTAAAATCCAAAATTTCACCCTGGGGAGTAATTAACTTTTCTGTCTCTCTGTTCCTAAATAGGGAGATACAACATTTTCAAACATACTTAATATAATTTAGGTTAACAGGGAACGTTAAGTGTAATGTAGGAACCAATCTTGGAAGCAAGATGTGAAATACAGGGAGGTCCTGAGTGTCTGGAAAAAAAATCAAATTATGTGGGGTCCCTGAAAATACATTTAACAAACTAGTCAGAAGTACAAGGTAAGTTGGCTTTTGTTTACAGTACATATTACATAACTTTGGAGAATGTGATTTTTCAGTGCAAGATGTGCATATCTTAAGTGACTGCATTCTACATAGCTAATTTGTTTTACAGTCATATGAAAAAGTTTGGGAACCCCTCTTAATTCTTTGGATTTTTGTTTCTCATTAGCTGAGCTTTCAAAGTATCAACTTCCTTTTAATATCTGAAATGTCTTATGGAAACAGTAGGATTTCAGCAGTGACATTAAGTTTATTGGATTAACAGTAAATATGCAATATGCATCATAACAAAATTAGACAGGTGCATAAACCTGGGCACCCCAATAGAGATGTGACATCAATACTTAGTTGAGCCTCCTTTTGGCTTCTAGATGCTGTCCTCCTATAGACTCTAATGAGTGTCTGGATTCTGGATGGAGGTATTTCTGACCATTCTTCCATACAAAATCTCTCCAGTTTAGTTCAATTTGATGGCTGCCGAGCATGGACAGCCTACTTCAAATCATCCCTCATAGATTTTCGATGATATTCAAGTCAGGGGACTGTGATGGCCATTCCAGAACATTGTACATCTACCCCTGCAGGAATGCCTTTGTAGATTTCAAACTGTGTTTTGGGTCATTGTCTTGTTGGAATATTCAACCCCTGCATGACTTCAGCTTTGTGACTGATACTTGAACATTATCCTGAAGAATTTGTTGATATTGGGTTGAATTCATCTGATCCTCGACTTTAACAAAGGCCCCAGTCCCTGAACTAGCCACACAGTACCACAGCATGATGGAACCTCCACCAAATTTGACAGTAGGTAGCAGGTTCTTGGAATGCAGTGTTCTACTTCCACCTTGCAAAGCGCTTTTTCTTATGACCAAATAACTCATTTTTTATCTCATAAGTCCAAAGCACTTTGTTCCAAAATTAATCTGGCTTGTCTAAATGAGCATTTGCATACAACAAGCGACTCTGTTTGTGGTGTGAGTGCAGAAAGGGCTTCTTTCTCATCACCCTGCCATACAGATGTTATTTGTGCAAATTGCGCTGAATTGTAGAACAATGTACAGATACACCATCTGCAGCGAGATGTTCTTGCAGGTCTTTGGAGTTGATCTGTGGCTTGTCTGTAACCATTCTCACAATCCTGTGCATATGCTGTTCCTCTATTTTTCTTGGCCTGCCAGACCTGCTGGTTTAACACCAACTGTGCCTGTGGCCTTCCATTTCCTGATTCCATTCCTTACAGCTGAAACTGACAGTTTAAACCTCTGAGATGGCTTTTTGTAGCCTTCCCCTAAACCATGAGACTGAACAATCTTTGGAGAGTCGCTTTGAGGATCCCATGCTGTCACTCTTAAGAGGAGAATCAAAGGGAAGGAAGCACAACTTGCAATTGACCACCTTAAATACCTTTATATCTCATGATTGGACACACCTGTCTATGAAGTTCAAGGTTTAACGAGCTCATCAACCAAGTAATCAGCACTGAGCAGTGACAGGCATTCAAATCAGCACAATGACAAGGGGACCCACATTTGTGCACAGCCAGTTTTTCACATTTGATTTAATTTCATACAACTAAATACTACTTCACTAAAAATCCCTGTGCGGAAAACACCGCAGTACTCAGATGTTCCTAGGAAATGAAAGACAGACCACTGTTATCTTTGTTGTTGAAAGGAGAGTCAATGATTATGCAGGCTGAGAGGGGATCCCAAACTTTTTCATATGACTGTATATCCCACAATATCAGAATAACATTTCAGGGTTCAACCAAAACTGAAACACTAATGGGACTCTTAAATTGAAACGGGGTATTTCTTACACCAGATGCCAGTCCCTCATAGGGGTTCACACTCACACAGAGCTAGTTAAAAATCACCATCCAGCCTCACATCCAACTTTAGTATGTGAGAGAAGAACCGGAGTACCCTGTTGACATGAGGAGAACATGCAAACTTTTATTAGGGCAAATAGATGGAGTTTTTCATTTTTTTTTCCCCTCATTAATTGCAGTGCCTTGATATGCTGTGTATTCAGAGGTAGTGACACAGGAGGCTGAAAAGAGAGAAAGGGGGAACAAAAAAAAAGGAAATCAAGGATTAGGGCAACAGAAGTGGAAGGGACAACAGCAAACAATGTTTTCTATAATTTAAGTCAGAAAAAGAATACTCCCATTTATTTTTTACTTATTATAAAATGGCCAAGTTCAAGATAAATGAATTTGGCCAGCAATCTTTACTTGGGGTGTTACTCGCTTTTTATCCTACCCACTGCTTAGCCATATTTTGTACTGCTGGATGATAAATGCACAAGGATCCTGGGGCTAAATTGTAAAGTGTGAAGAGAAGCTTTTTCGCTCTTATGCTTTAAGATTCTAACAACTTGCAAAAATTGTATTTCTACGATAAAGAAATGCATGTTTTTAATTAAGTAAAGTTAAGAGTAATGGATTTCAAAAGCCAGTATAATTTAAGCAAATTAGTGTCTTCAAGTATGAAAATGAATTAAATGAGTATGTGCCTATTAAAGGTTTTTTTTTCTCTGAAACGAGACTTTGAGTATAAAAATGAGATGCATTTGAATTTGTTTACATACTGCAGTGCAATATATATTTTAAAATACAGTCATGTGAAAAAGTAAATGCATCCCGTGTTTTTTTTTTTTCTTTTTAATCATGTGCTCTTAATTACAACAATTACATTTATTTTTTTTGAGGTATGTTTTGCAATGTGAGAATTTTCATCTGTTAAATAAAGCAATTGTGTGTCATATCTATGATTTGTTGACTTTTTTTCTGCAATAAAGTAAAACAGCTGAATGAACATGCCCAAAGAGTAGTCACTCTATAATTTTTGCCAGGGGTTGTACCATGTAGTTCTAATTTGTGCAGACTCTTTCTATAATTTACAATACAGTTTACTTTTGTGCAGCTCAAAATCACCCAAGGAGTGTCGTAATGGGCTTTAACAGGCCCTGCCTTTTGACAGCCTCCCAGCCTTGACTTTCTAAGAAGACATGGAAGAAACCTTGGGAAAGGCAGTTCAAAGAGAGACCCCTTTCCAGGTAGGTTGGGTGGGCAGTGGGTGTCAAAGAAAAGGGGGCTAATATAATACACAGAACAGAACACAAGTCATCCTCAGTACAATATAATAGTGCAATAGAAATATTACAAATATAGAGCAGAATTCAGCAGTAGATGATATCCCATAATACAATTTGGATTTGTTCAGAGTCCTGGAGACCTCGGCCATCAAGCTGCCTCCCCCTATTGGCCATTCCAAGCTGAGTCAGCACTGGGCTCTTCCTAGAGGTAGACTTAGCAGTTTGACATCAGCAGCAGCAAGAACTACCTGTAAAGTACTAGGGTTCTTAAAGACATCTTTCAGCCCCTTGTGTTCTGAACTTGTTGTGGCGGCCTGGCCTGGACAAGTTGATAGTCATTTGAGATTTTCTCCACTAGTAGAGGGTGTCCCGAAATTCACGCAAGAAGTAATTTTGATAGAGAACACAGATTTTTAATTAAAAATTGTAAATTTTTAATTGATTCATAAAATGTACAGTATAGGGTTATGTATGGAATAGCATATCGGGTAAATGGCCTCCACGGCTTTGCTGGCACATACGCACTCTTTTGTCGAAATTTTCTATGACCGTTTTGCATAAATGTGGCTGAATTTCGTTGATACAGCACTCAATTTCCTCCTTCAAGGCGTGGGTGGTCGTGGGCTTGATGGCATAAACCTTAGACTTCAAACAATCACTCGTGGATTTTCTGAACCCCAAATGCAACAATTTTTACGATTAACGAAGCCATCAAGATGAAAATGAGCCTCATCGCTGAAGATGATTTTGTTCGAAAAATCGGCATTCAATGTTGTTGTTCCAAAATCCATTCAACGAACTCTCTTCGCTGTGCGTGGTCAGTAGGCTTCAGTTCTTGACTCAATTGAACTTTGTAAGCATGAAGATGCAAATCTTTCGTGAGAATACGCTGTAGAGAGCTTCAGGAAATGTTCAATTCTTGACCACGGTGCGGAATTGATGTTCCTGGACTCTCAGCAACACTCTCACGAACTGCTTCGATGTTTCGTGTTGAACGACTTGTTGAAGGACGGTCAGAGTGTCTAAGATCACTAATTGATCCAGTCTCCCTGAATTTTTTAATTAATCTCTTCACAGTTGATGAAGTTAAGTCACTATTCCGACCATATTTTGTACGAAAATTGCAAACTGTAGCTGCCAAACCTTCATTATTTTTAAAATATTGCTCAACAATGAAAATGCATTGTTCTTTCATGTAGCGCTCCATTCAAACCAAGCTAAACGTCTGAGGTTTAATTAAGACCAGTTCAGACAAGACTATCTCAAATGATTTTCTAATCTCTTTCACCAAGTCTGGTGCACCTAGGTTTAGGTTTAGAAATGTAGAGGTGGACTTTCTTTTCTATTACAAAATTTGAGATTATGTATATTTCAGCTATACAATGAACAACAAAATATAAAGGTGGCATGTTTGCTATATCACCTTTATTTAAATAAAGATCAAATAACGATATGTCTACATAAGTTAAAACAGGAAAACATTTCATGTGGTTTACTTATGTTCTCACATATAATATTAAATCATAAACTGTGTATATTGAGAACAAACCATATGATTGGACTGACACAGCATTCCATTTTTGTCTGCTAAAGGAGTTCCAACTGCGTCAAGTTTTATTACTTGTTAGTGGCCTACAGTATCAATTGTTTTTTGTATATAGCAATTTCCACTTGTATTAGTAAGTTTGAACCAACAGACCTACACGTAGAAATTGTGTGTCTTGTTGTCTTTTTTATATATTAGAATATATTTTATTTTCGAAACATTTCCCTATATATTGTGCAGCATTATAAAACATTCACAGATAAGAGCAGAAATTTGCTAACAAGTGCTGACCTAACCCTTGATGACTAAATCAAATTAGACTTGTGTTACTTATTATTTCTTATGCATCTATTTACGTATGACCAAGATAATGAAGTGACGGTATTTAAATAATAATTATGTGTTTCTTGTTTAAAACATGATTTACTTAAATTGCAGTTAAAAGAAGTATAAAACAATGAATGTTAATTGCTCTTTTTAATCTAGCAACCCTTCCATTATGCAGAAATGCCGTCCACCCACCAGTAATGCGGAGAGAGTGCCGCTCCACTAATGTTTCCTCAGGCATACAAAATGTACTATGTACTGTAATTTTTCTGCTAATGTGAATGGCAACCACTTCAGTTTTTATGGAATGATTCATTGATTCTTTAGAAAAATGCAAAGCATTTGAAGGCTGCAAAACTGAAAGTGGGGAAAAAAAAAACAAAAAGGTTGCACCACTCATCAAGACCCATTCTTTCAAACTAATTACACTTTCCCTGCTTTTACATGCACACACAATTTTGAAGCATTTCATAAAAGGTTTATGCTGCCTGTCCCAGAAAAAAAAAAAAACTTATTATACCCCTTAATGTAAAAAACATTTTAAAAAATTCTTAGTGGTCGTCTAAATACATACATTGTCATCTTTCTTCATATGCTAATTTTTTCAGGCTAAACCAGTTTCCGTATAATTTATCATTATGGTGATTACAGTTAGCAGAGCTGCCCAGGCGGCCTTAGTGTGCATGAACTCTGATTTGATTTCTGGGCTGGAGTTTTCATGTGGATTTCCTCCGTGGACTGCAGTGTCCTCCTGAAGCTCTAAGACATCTTTGTTAGGCTGACGGGGTACTGTCAAGAGATCCAGTGTGAGGGAGCAAATTTTAATATGTGCATGAGAGTGCTGCATGATGGGCTGTCATCCATCCTAGTGCTGGATACTGCCTAATATCCACTGCTGATGGGACAGACGGAGTTGAACCCAGTTCCAAAAAAGTTAGGACATTCTGGAAAATGTGAATAAAACAAAATGAGGTGATTTGTAAATTCTGTTCACCCTGTACTGTACTGAAAACACTACAACACATAATTTGATGTTTTACCTTGTGAACTTAATTTTGTTTTAAATATACACTCATGTCAAATCTGACAAATTCAACATGCTCCAAAAAAAACTCAAGAGTTTACCACAATGTAAAAATCATCATTTCTTTTAATTATATTTAGTAAGCGTTTTGGGCACTGAAGACACCAGACTCCTGTTCATCCATTATGCAGGTTTTGGGCTGTGTAATTGTACAGTGCCTTTATTGCCATATTGTGCTCTTCATAATGCACCACAAATTCTTAATCGGAGACAGGCCAGGACTGCAGGCAGGCCAATCTTATACCCACACTCTCTGCTTACACAGTCATACTCTTGTAATCAGGGCAATCTTGTAACCGTATGGCAGTATATATTGCTCCAAAATTTGTACACGTTTCTGTATTAATACTGCCATCACAGACGTGCAAGGTACCCATATCCCACGGACATTGACACACCTACCATAACATGACAGATGCTGGCTTTTGGGCCTGATACTGATAATAGCTTGGATGGTCCTTTTCTTCTTTGGCCTTCAGAACATGATGGCTGTTTCATTCCAAAAACGACTTGAAATGTTGACTTATTGGATGACAAAACAGGATTCCACTGTGCTAATTTCTATCTCACATGAGACTGAGACCAGAGAGGCTACTAGTGCTTCTGGAGGGTGTTGATGGATGGCTTCTGGTTTGGATTTTAAAGCTTTAACTTACATCATTGAACGCAGCAGTGAATGGTGTTGACTGACAAAGGTTTGCTAATGTATTCCCAAGCCCATATCATTATATCAGACGCATGATGGCTTTCTATGATAGTGACATCTGAGGGATTGGAGATCATGCACCTTGAAATTCTTGAAAAAATAGCGGCTATTCAACCTCATTCTCATTTTTCTCAAAATAATCTGTATGAACAGTTCCAGTCTGGTTTTCGTCCCCTCCAAAGTACAGAAACGGCACTTATAAAAATGACTAATGACCTCCTTATGGCAGCTGATTCTGGTTTAATTCCTATTCTCATCCTCCTTGATCTGAGCGCAGCCTTTGACACTATCTGTCACACGACTCTTCTCAATAGATGATCTTCAATTGGCATTACCCACACTCCACTAGATTGGTTCAGATCCTACCTCTCAGGCCACACTCAGTTTGTTCAGCTTAAAACTTTCACATCCTAACCCACCGCTGTTACTTCTGGTGGGCTCTGTCCTGGGACCCCTCCTTTTCATTATTTACCTCCTTCCCCTCGGTAATATCTTTTGTAAATATAACATTAGCTTTCACTGTTATGCTGATGACACCCAGCTCTATCTCACTAGCAAACCTACTGTTTCTTTTCCACCCTCTTCGCTTATTGATTGCATAGCAGAAATCAAATCTTGGTTTTCTTCAAATTTTCTTAAATTAAATAACAAGTGATTATATAAGGATTGTATAAAAGGATGGTGGACAGTGGATACATTTGATAGTTCCTACCTTTGTCCCCCCAATATAATGAAGCTGGGCATGGATCATGTTACGCAGAAGTACTTTTGCATATGTAATATTATGCCCTGTATTTTTTAACATTATATTTGCATTCTTAACAGAACATTCATTATAGGGGACTGTCATAACAACATCAGGAGAAAGGAAAGTGCCAACCTTGGACAACATCAGTCCATCACAGGGCATGCACACTGTACTGTTGGGTTGACTCAGGGCCGTCTTACCAGCATCATCAGCCCCAGACAAAGTAGTGCACTGGGGCAACTGTTTTGATAGCAAAACAGAAACATACATAGGCATCAGAAACATCTTTGGTCCCAATGATTCTGGGGCCTTCACCCAGTGCCCATTGTGCCCATACTTTAAAAGGCCCTGGGACTGGCAGACTGTGCAACATGCATACATCAATTTTTCCATATCAAAGGCAAGCTTTTTCAGTACTGACCACTAAACCTAGTAGACCAGAAACTGATATCAAGAGACTGCTAGCAAAAATTATTTAACGACACACAAAAAAGTCCACCTTGAATATAAAAAGAAAAACTTGTGGAAATTCCATGACCATGCTTTATGGTGGCACTGAGTGAAGATGCCATTGGAGAACAGTTAATTATATGAGTCCACTGATTAAGATCTTTCTCTTCTCAGTGTTGTTCAAAATTAATCAAAATGTTGAAACATTAATCATACAGTACCTTATTCAAAATTAATATCTGAATAATTTCATAATGAACTGTATAAATTAAAAATTGTAACTGGTAGATTTAAAACTAGACGTGGCTCCAAATGTATTAATTAACATTTTTTCCTACAATAGCTTACTTGTTTGAACCATCCATCCATTTTCTGAATCCAGTACAGAATCATGGGGGTCCAGACAGAAACCAATATAATATCATAAAGAAGAATGGCAACATACATCCTGTGCAGGATTAGCCATTAAATTGATATCTGTAAAAGTTAATCGGAAAAGTTGTCATCACTGTGCTCTTAAGAAACCAAAAGATTGCCTCTTTTTAGCAATTAGCTTTGACAGACTTAAAACAAAAATCAATATTAACTCCACTTAACATCATGCTGAAGAAATGCAGATTATTGGGTAGATGATTGACTTGCCAATCTTTGCGAAAGCCACACTTATGCTATGCATACAAACTAAAAATGATTAAATTGTTACATAAAATTGAACATTACTTTAAAAATAAGAAAAACACATTTTTCTACTAGTGGTAAATGATTATATATTGTAAATTTACTTAAATATTACATTATGATCAGCTACAGTTTATCAATAAGTCAGAAGGAACAGAAAATACTTTCAGCAAGTTAAATAGAATATCAAAGTCAACACTTAAACTCGGTTTTCTCCCCAAGTACAAATCACATTTTACTTTTGTGATATCTAGATTAAGTTTTATCTCTTTTTGGCCAATATTGATTTGTATTTCTTAATTTTTATTTTACACTAGCAAAATACCCACGCTTCGCAGCGGAGAAGTAGTGTGTTAAAGAGGTTATGTAAACATATATATACATAAACATATATACATATATATATATACATATACACATCCACATATATATATACATATATCAACATATATATACACATACAGACACATATATACATATACTTATTTGTATATCTACATATATATACACATATATACATATTTGTATATCTACATATATATACACATATATACATATACACACATATCTATCTACATACATACACATATATCTATCTATCTATATATATATATATATATACATATATATATATATATATATACACACATACATATCTATCTATCTATATATACATATCTATCTATCTATATATATATATATATATACACATACATACATACATATCTATCTATCTATCTATCTATATATACACATACATATCTATCTATCTATCTATCTATCTATCTATCTATCTATCTATCTATCTATCTATCTATCTATCTATCTATCTATCTATCTATATATACACATACATACATACATATCTATCTATATATACACATACATACATACATATCTATCTATCTATCTATATATACACATACATACATACATACATATCTATCTATATATACACATACATACATACATACATATCTATCTATATATACACATACATACATACATACATACATACATACATACATATCTATATATATATACACATACATACATACATACATACATATCTATCTATATATACACATACATACATACATACATATCTATCTATATATACACATACATACATACATACATACATACATATCTATCTATATATACACATACATACATACATACATACATACATACATATCTATCTATATATACACATACATACATACATACATACATATCTATCTATATATACACATACATACATACATACATACATACATATCTATCTATATATACACATACATACATACATACATATATATCTATATATATATATATATATATATATATATATATATATATATATATATATATATATATAGCTGATTACCCAGTGGATTCGCTCACTGAGTGCAAGAGAAAAAAATAAAATGTATAAAATAAGTTTAATTGCCAAATTTATTTTTCCACAAATAAAGGGCACTTACAATAACATAGAAATCAATATAAACAACATTAACATCATTATCATATGAGAATATGAAGTAATATATAAGAAGCACATTGCATATAAATATAAATTATTAAACATTAAAATGTTCTTCTATAAAACAGTACCGTGGCTATTCGTTTGTCTGTCCAGGATTTTAAATCACCTGTAGCTCGCAAACCGTTTCACCTATTGACTTGAAATTTGGTACACATATACTACGTCACGTCTACTATTCGCTTTCCCACACATATGAACATATATATATATATATATATATATATATATATATATATATATATACACACACATACACATATATAGTGCGTTGCAACACGGGCTGCGATTGTTACATGGGAGGGAGAGGAGAAATCACAGCTTCCCGCTTTGTAATCGGGCTTGTGATTGCTGCTTTGACGGATGCCCAGATCCCACAGTATTTCCCCTTAGGAGAGGCGTTAGGCAAGTGTAATTGAATAGCGGTGCTGCAAGTTATTGCTCTTTTTATCTTTATTTTATTTTATTGTAGAGTCAACTCACAGCTGCGCACACCAGTGCGTGCGTGGCGGATGCGTACGGCTGACGTTTTCATTGTCTACCACCTCCGCTAATCATTCTTGAGGCAGATTGAAGACTTAAGTGCCAGCTTAACTGAAAAATTAAAGAAAACATACTAAGTTTTAAAACAAATCAGTTTTAACGGGAAAAGATGCCGACGAAAGAAGAGAAGCAGCGGGACGCTAGGGTGAAGAGCTGCTCATTAAGCAGCAAGCTCATCAACCTCTGAGCAAACGAATGGTAAACGTACAGAGAAAGAGGATAAATACTATGAATGGTCATGTCAAGTATATTCACTCCACGTTATCGTGCAGTGCACTGTTACTGGTATTTTGATAAAAGAATCTGAATAACATATAAGAAGCGTATAAATTATTAAACAGTAAAACATTAACATTTAAGAAGTAAAGATACATTGAGTACTACTGTAGTGCTTTCGGGTATAGTACATTTTTTGTTTGCCCATTACATGCATAAATGTATACATTTTTTGGTGTACCTACCCAAGAACACGCGACATGACCCGGTAGTTAAAAATTTATCGCTCCAGCAATTTTAACTCTGTTACAAAGTCATCTAATATGGTATTGCAAACGGCAGCGGGAGCGTTTCTATAAACTCAATTTAAACTTACTGTTTACACTGTGCTTTGAAGATGCATAGTATGCGACACGTGTTTCGCCGTAATTGTGGGCTCATTAGGAGTACACAGTCACTGCACTCCCTTACTGGAATCGATCCTCGGACGTAGAGGCGAAGCCCCTAACGTTGTGCTACGGCGTGTGGTTCGTTCATTTGACAGCATGTAGATCGGGGTAATTACATTGCAGGCATTCGTAGTCTGATTCACAATCTGATTGTATGGGTGGTTACCTACCAGGTAACGCTTATGGTTGGTGAGCAAGTCGGCTAACTTCTGCCACGGTGCCCTCTTTCAGTTGCGAGAAGCAGATCATACAATGGTTGAAATAGTTAAATATATATAGCAAAATCACCGCGCTTCGCAGGGGCGAATATGGTATTGCAAACGGCAGCGTTTCTATAAACTTAATTTGAAGTTACGGTTTATACCGTGCTTTGTTTCATATTCTTTTCCTACTTTATCAATTGTGTAATGTGTTTTTTGAACAGGTTTGATTCATGGAAGTGATCACTCCTGCTGCGTTCAGTCACTTCACGTGAGCCGCTCTCTTGTGTGATGTTGCGATGTCCACGGGTTTATTTAATGTTAGCTAAGACCCGGCAGTTAAAAGTTTCTCGCTACAGCAATTTTAACTCTGTTACAAAGTGATGCAAACTCTCGTTTATACCTCGTGTCTTCTCATTAAACTTGTATCTCGCGAATATGGCATTGCAAACGGCAGCGGGAGCGTTTCTATAAAGTTAATTTAAGGTTAGGTTTATACCGTGCTTTTTTATACCTCGTGTCTTCTCATTAAACTTGTATCTCGCGAATATGGTATTGCAAACGGCAGCGGGAGCGTTTCTATAAAGTAAATTTAGACTTACGGTTTACACCGTGCTTTTTTATACCTCGTGTCTTATGAAGATGCTTGTATGCGTCACTCACTCGCTTCTTATTGTTTCGCTGCCTTGTCAATTGTGTAATGAGTGTTTTCTTCAGCGCTCTTTGGGGCTCCTCCTTCTTTTCTACGTACTGAGTTCACAGTCAGTTCACGTGATTACGTGGGAGGCGTGATGACGCGACACGCAACTCAGTCTCCTACGGCCATCTTGCTGCCTTCCATTACAGTATATGGACAAAAAAGAGGTTCCAGTTATGACCATTACGCGTATAATTTTGAAATGAAACCTGCCTAACTTTTGTAAGTAAGCTGTAAAGAATGAGCCTGCCAAATTTCAGCCTTCCACCTACACGGGAAGTTGGACAATTAGTGATGAGTGAGTCAGTCAGTCAGTCAGTGAGTCAGTCAGTCAGTCAGTCAGTCAGTCAGTCAGTCAGTCAGTCAGTCAGTCAGTGAGGGCTTTGCCTTTTATTATTATAGATTATGAGTTTGACAGTGATGTTATCGCACTCATATTGTTGTTAGCAACAGCATCATTGCTACTCATGCTCATTTGCAGCCTTATTACATTGAATGTATTATGCATGTATATGCATTTAATTATCACTTTTATTCATGGCTCCAAAATCCGTACTAACCCCTACTTTCTCTGCTGTTCTTTTGTCCGGTTTTCTGTGGTATCGATCTGCACCAGCACCACCACCTGATTAAAGCACCGTGAGGTCCCTACATCGATGGATTGAAGGCTAGATATCCACAGGACCATCATTGTCTAACTCTTCCATGTGAAACCTGAAAACCATGAGGACTGATTGAGATCATTGATGTTAGGTAGGATACCAGGGTTCTATTCAATAAGGGCGCGCACAAAAAGGCGAGCTTCAAAAGGGCGACCTCAATTGGGCACGGCGAATAAAGGCAAACGCAACAAAATTATTACAGAAAATTTATTAGATAAAAGCAATGATTGAACGTATAAAAAGGCGAAAGCAAGAATATTAAAACATTCGCTCAACTGAGGTCGCCCTTTTGAAGCTCACCTTTTTGTGCGCGCCCTTATTGAAGGATACCGGATGCCAGGACGGGGCTTGGTGGTCTCGTGGCCTTGGAGCCCCTGCAGATTTTGTTTTTTTTTTTCTCCAACCCTCTGGAGTTTTTTTTTTGCTGTTTGTTTTTTCTGTCTTCCTGGCCATCGGACCTTACTTTTATTCTTTGTTAATTAGTATTGCCTAATTTTTATATTTTCTTTATTCATCTTGTAAAGCACTTTGAGCTACATCATTTGTATGAAAACGAGCTACAGAAATAAATGTTGTTGTTGTTGTTAATATCTTTACATGTTTCCTATTTATATGGCAGTGCGGTACAACTTTATGAATACAATTCTCGCAAATGTAATTTTTTTTTCTCCGTAGTTACTTACGTAGTTAAAGGATATTTCGATAGCTAGGTATTTTGCTTTTCTTTTCCACAACTATGAATTTTGTCTCATGTTTTTGGTTTTGATGTCTGACCTTACTGCACTTTCTGATTCTGACTCTCGGTGATTCAATCGACTTCTATCTTCATTTCTTATTCTTTCCCAAAAAAGAAAAAAAAAAGAACTTACTTTATTCTTTGTTACTTAGTATTGCCTAATCTTATTTTTATATTTTTCTTTTTTCTTTCTTCATCTTGTAAAGCACTTAATTTATATGAAAACATGCTATATAAATACATGTTGTTGTTTTCCAAATGAAACTGAACAATTGGTTCATTGATTTAGCAGCTTCAAGCAAAGATTATCAAAACAAAACAAATGCAGGAAGAAAACCAAAATCATACATAACATTCATAACATTCCCACATTTTGTATAATCCATTTCCTAGCTGTGCTGGAGCTTATCCCACAGCAATGGACACAAAACAGGAAACAGCCCTGGACACGAGTCCAGTCCAGTTCAGTCCAGTCATAGCACTATAGTAGTTCAGCTGAATTAATTTTATACCTATATGAAAGAGAAAATATGGGAGCATACAGTATATGATGTATTACATTTTGACCAAATGATGCGGTATGATCATATCTTTTGACAAGAATAGAAAGACAAGTTCATTACAGAAAGCTTTGACAATTGCTCAGCACAGAAGAAGACTTTGAAAAACATGCATGCTTGGCACTGAAGAAAGATCACCACATAGAGGGAATGCCATTTTAATCAAGGAAGCTACAATATGTTTTCTTTCTTGCAAAGTGGTACCATGTAAGCAGAGCTGAGGTAAAGAGTTTATTTCATATGTATTCCATCCCTGGAATAAATTAACCATATTAGGCAAAGGAATGTCCAGTTTTACAGTAAATGTAGCCAAGATCAAGGCGTGGATTCAGTAGAAGCAGTGTTATTACCAGCTGCTGTTCTCGGTACAGTTGTCTACTTTCGCTGAAAATGTCACAAAGAATCAAAAGCAATCCTAAGCCCATATGTTTCCTGTGAAAAAAAAAAACACCCAAGCAATAGCCTCTCATACTGTAAAGATGATAACTGAGGTCCTCGTTAATGTGGGAATGCTCACCAATGCTGTGCTGCAGATGCAATATCTCGATATTATATGTAACTGGCAAAACATAAAAGAGAGATTTCTGTCTCACTTCTAAAGCATTGTCACTTGAAGAATGTTAGTATTCACACAAGCACCCTGAAATGACTACAACAAAAAGTATTCACCCCTTAGAATTTTTCACATTTTATTTAATCACAATGGATTTTATTTGGCTTTTTTTGGCCTTGATCAACAGAAAAAGACATTTTATTTTCAAAGTGAAAACAGATCTTCTGTAAAGTGGTGCAAATTATTTACAAATAAATAACAAAATAATTGATTAAGTATTTAAACCCTTTAATATAACACACCTAAGTCATCACTAGTATGGCCGATGGGTTGTAGAAGTCACAGAATTACTACAATGGAGATCACCGGTCTGTACTCAAAGGGTTTTGATGGTTTGTTATCTGGATGGGCCAGCTTGTGGAGAGTCAGTATCATGGCCTAATGAAGACAAAAGGACACTTCAAGGAACTCAATGAAAAGGTGACTGAAAGATACAAGTCATGGGATGGAGACAAGAAAATATCCAAGTTCATTGAATTGAGTCATTGAATATCCTTTGGATTCCAGTTAAAGAAATCATTAAGAAATGGAAAGAGTATGGAAGGGTTGTAAATCTGGTAGAGCAGGCTGTCCACAAAAACTAAGTAATCATACAAAATGACAACTAGTGAGAAAGGTCACCTATGATAACTTTGAAGCAGTTAAAAGCTACAGTCCCTGAGGGTGCAAAGACTATGCAGTACACAACTGTGGCCCAAGTGCTTCACCAGTCGCAGCTTTATGGAAGAGCGGAAAAGAGAAAACCACTGTTACAAAAACGCAAATGACATCTCGGCAAGAAGAAACATGGGAGACTTTGAAGTCAGCTGGAGGAAGGTTCTATGGTCTGATAAGACCAAAATTGACCTTTTTGACCATCAGACTAAATGCCATATTTGTTGTAATCTAAACATTGCCCATTATTAACAACACACCATGCCCATTGTGAAGCATGGTGATGGCAACATCATGCTGTGAAGATGCTTATCTGCAGCTGGATCTGGAAACCTTGAGAGAGTAGAGGACAACATAAATGCAGCAAAATCCAGACAGAATTCCAGAGGAAAACCTGATGCAGTCTGCAAGAAACCTCCACCTCTGGAGACAGTTTTCCATCAAGTCAACAAGCCCAAGTATAAAGCCAAAGCTACACAGGAATGGCTTAAAAACAACAGCATTAATGTCCTGGAGTGGTCAAGATCTCAGTCCAATTGAGAATGTGTGGCTGGACTTGATAAAGGCCATACCCGTGCAACTTGACGGACTCGAGTAGTTTTACAAACAAGGATGGGGAAGAATTGCAGAAGTCCTATGGCTGCCAAAGGTGCATCTACGAAATATTGACTTGAAGTTGATGAATATTTATACAATCAATTATTCAGTGTTTATATTTGTAATTAATTTAGACCACTTTGCATAGATCTTATTTTACTTTGACACTAAAAAGTCTTTTTCTGTTGGTTGATTTAAAAAATCAAAATTAAATTCACTGTGATTTATTGCTGTATAACAATATAACCTGAAAACATCCAAGGGCGATGAATACATTTTATAAGCACTGAATTTACCTGTGATGCTCCCTATAAAATGAATGGAGGCCTCAGTTCAATAACTTCAACGTTTTTATTCCTTTCTTGTATTACTGATTTATAATATTTTAATAATATTGTAACTTAATTATTTAAACTGTTCACTGTGAGCTCTCCTAATTTCCCTGACCTCTAATTTAAAGTTATCCCATCCTGGCAGTGCTGGTCCCAAGTACGGCCCTATAAATTCTAATCCCTCAATCCTGCACCATGACCCATGCTACACCGTTAAACTCCTGAGCGTCTCAGTCCTAACAAACAAGGCTGTACCCCTAAACATTTTGACAGATTGCTTACGTTTGTCTGACTTTACCTGCATCATTTGTTCAGATGTACACAGTAGTAACCCGATCCATTCCAGCTACAGATTTATACGTAAAACACAAAAGAAGATTTCAACAAAGTGTAACTGTAACAAATCCAGTGGCTTGGTGGAAAAATAATAAAATCACAGATTTTACCACAACCTCAAATTAATATACAACAGCATATGGCCTGACGTCTGTGCCATTAAAAAAAGCAATTAATCTCCAACAGAAGGAAAATTACACATTCTTAAGTGTTTAATGGTTGGTCCAAAAGCAAAGTATCAAGGACAGAATCTTGACTGTTCTCATTAAAATTTTGTAAATGTCATTGTGTTAATGGTACTTTTAACTTCTGGACAGAGATACAGTATGCTTAATAATGCTTTCAGCATAGTAATCAATATAATCTTTTTTTCAATATACATTAAGTCAGAGCTCACACTACTGGGTGAATGCTGTGAAAATGTAACACATGAGACACTGTAAACAATGCACACATAATTCAATCTTTTCTTCGTTATGTAGTCTAGGACTGGTTCAGAGAAACCCAAACCCTTTCTCATCAACAGTGGGCACAAGGCAAGAACCAACATGGAACAGGTGCCAGTCCATCACAGTGCACCTTATCAACTTATGGGGTCAATATAGTCACCCATTAGCCTAACCTGAGCATTTTTGATATGTTTGAGGAACCTGAAATGACTGATGCAGAAAAAGGTAAAAATGTGTATGCCACTAACCGGAGTTTGACTCTTACTCAACACACAAAAGGCAAACAAAAGTAAAGTGTGATTATTCAAGATGACATAGAACATTAGAACGTTTGAACAATCTAGATGAGAACAGGTCATTCAGCCTCGCAAAGCTTGCCAGTCCTATCCACTTATTTCCTCCAAGATGACATCAAGTCGAGTTTTGAAATATCCTTTAGTCCTACTGTTTACCACACTACTTGCTAACTTATTCCATTTATCTATAGCTCTAAATGTGAAGAAAAACTTCCAAAAGTTGGTGTGAAATTTCCCCTTAACAAGTTCCCAACTATGTCCCCGTGTTCTTGTTGAATTCATTTTAAAGTCACAGTCTTGATCCACTGGACTAATTCCCTTCATAATTTTAAACACTTTGGTCAGGTCTCCTCTTAATCTTCTTTTGTTTAAACTTAAAAGGCTCAGCTCTTTAAATTGTTCCTCTTAACTCATCCTCTGTAGCCCTGGAATCATCCTAGCCACTCTTCTCTGGACTTTTTCTAGCACTTCTATATCTTTGTTGTAGCTTGGAGACCAAAACTGCACACAGTACTCCAGATGGGGTGTGTGACCAGTGCGCTATAAATCCTGAGCATAACCTCTTTGGATGTACTCTACACATAATGGTGACATCTGATGGTTTACTTTCCTTAAGTCTTCTGCTAGTAAAGTGTTTCACATGGACCAACAAAGTTTTGATACACCCAGTCTTGTAACTTAAGTGGTCTGCTTCAGCAACATGGTTTCAGCTGAGCCTCATGTCTTGATTACTGGTTCTGACTTTAGAACACATCCAAGAACACATCCCAGGTTGCTCCTCAGCCACTTTGAATGTTAAATCTCTGAAGTGTAAAGTGACTTCAATGTCTCACTCTGCTCAGCTGGTGGTAAGAATGCAATGAGAGCTGATTGAACTCTTTATTTAGGTCTCACATATGTGGGTGGGCTTCTCAAAACAGTGCATTAGAAACTTGAGATAAAGAATGATTTTTCAAGACTGGGGAAATAATCAATGGTGTTCTTTAAAAAAAACAGTTAACTAAACATTATTGACTAAAGTGAAATTGTTTTGGACGTGACATGACACCTACAACTGTATTCATTAAACTAGCTTCTGGAAACACTATTTTGTAATCTTTTGGGCAGTCTTTAAACATGGCCAATGATCCTTTTCATCCTCTTCAAGTGCCCAAGGTAAATGGCACCTTGCCAGCAGTTTTAATTCTAAAATAAAATACCACATTGTAGAAAGGCACAGTGTGTTATTTACTTTACACTATAAATAACAGATAAAATATCTGTTCATACATTAATAAATGAAAATTTTAATGTTTTAACTATTCTGCAGTGGGCTGGCGCCCTGCCCAGGGTTTGTTTCCTGCCTTGCGCCCTGTGTTGGCTGGGATTGGCTCCAGCGGACCCCCGTGACCCTGTAGTTAGGATATGGCGGGTTGGATAATGGATGGATGTTTTAACTATTGTGTTTTAATCTAATAATTCAAAAATCAAATTACAGTTGTGGAATATAATGCTTATTTATCTGAATGACATCACATGCTAGGTTATGACCAATAAGTTCAGAGATTTTTCAGAATAGGAACACCAAGGTTTTAAGGTAAGGTAGTTCCACGTATGGTGGCGCAGTGGTAGCACTGCTGCCTTGCAGTAAGGAGACCTGGGGTTTGCTTCCCGGGTCCTCCCTGCGTGGAGTTTGCATATTCTCTCCGTGTCTGCGTGGGTTTCCTCCCACAGTCCAACGACATGCAGGTTAGGTGCACTGGTGATTCTAAATTGTCCCTGGTGTGTGCTTGGTGTGTGTGTGTCCTGAGGATCAATTGGGATGCTCCTACTCCCTGGCAATCGCTCAATAGGAGTGCCCTTTCTTAAGCTTCAGGCACCTGTACCCATGAAGCTCACTCCCTACCACCTGCCCCTTGCTCCCTACAGCACGGGCACTCTCGCTCTTTCTCTCTTCACCTCTCTGTCTTCTTTTAACCTCTGTCTCTCGCTCATCTTTCTCTCACTAGGCCAGGCTAATTTTCCTCCTTCCCCTTCTCTTCCCATTTCATTTCTGACCCATCCTTACTGTGCCGACTGCCTTTTGTTTTCCTCTGTGGGCGCAGTGCCTCGATCACAAATTGAAGAAAGCCGATGAAGCAATTGAGACAGACTGCATCCTCACGTGTTGGTGCGTATCGCCCCAATTGCTACACCAACCTCCCACAGCTGCATGACCACACACACCCACGGAGCTCGAGCCGGCCATTCAATTATTTATTTATTAAAACAGGCTCCGAAATGTTAAACCACGGACCTGCCCTTATACCACACACTGTTCAGAAGAAGATCTGGAATATTCCACACTGACAGACTCCGAGAATTAAATCTCTTTGGTTATGAACAAAGAAATGTTATGTGGAGTCTTGGAAATGCTCAAAGGCATCACTAAAGTTAATCCAGCCAGTTTTTTTCAGTGAACAGCCAAAGACAGTGGATGAGATAAAAGGAAAGTCCATTCAAGATAAAATCGTCAAAACATTTCTTAATTAAAAAAAAAGGTTGTGTGAACCTGGAATAAACAACCATATCATGATGCTGAAGATGAGACCTTGAGCGCTTTATTCTAATGTTCTGAATCACTTCCTTTTGTTTAAGAAACCTCTTATGGACAGGGTGACAGTCGATAGTGGCCCATTAAATATGGTGGTTTTCACTTTAGATCCTCTAATCTCCTTAATCCAGGGCAGGGTAGTAAGGAGCCACACCTTATCCCAGCAGCATCAGGTACACGGCAGAAACCGGCTAGACATTAGTGCACTGCAGAATCCACCTACACACACAGCCACCTCACATGCAGTTTTGGGATGTGGGATGAAAACTGGAGTACCACAAAAACACACACACACACACACACACACACACACACACACACTGGAACAGACTGGATGTGGAATGGAAAAACAAGATGTTGGATCTGGGCAGCAGCAGCATTAATTGATGCACTATCTGGCCTTATTTTACTTTGCATAAAATTTTAAATGATTCGTTTTATACATTAGTCTGGATATCAGCACAAGTTTTCAATTTCATCCCACTATCCAGAGATTGTCTGCTTATACACTTGTATGCACACTTGTTCTAGCAATAGATTCCCTCATGAGAGTACAATCATGTAGTCTCAACCTCTTCTGTCAGGTGTAGTATTGAGTTTTTATTTGTCAGCACAACATTTTCAGCAATTCACTTGTGTTACACAAATATTGAATCAATTCATCTTATGAAGAATATGAATCCAAAACCAACGGTCCACAATATCAGAGATGTCAATGCCCCATTCTCAACAGTTACGCTATTTAATACAATTTATTGCTTAACATGTGCTAGGACCAATTCAGAATCATACATTTTTTAAATAACCAATAATTGCAAAATAGATGACCAGAGAGGCTCGCAGTAGGCTTGGTGTGTTCATCTGCAACAAACAAGAATGTAACAAAGTCATAAATCTTATTTCAGAGTAATGACCTGTATGATATACTCCTCAGCAGCAGGAGCAAAAGAGCATTTCAATTAAGTACAAGAACAGATGTGCGGATCACCAGGAATTGTGTGACACTGTTACAAGAAATAAAAGCACAACAGTGGCACTTTTCTCTTGGAAAACGACTCTAAAGGGACCACACAATGTGACTAACGCAGAAAGGGAGCCATCCATAAGCAACACATAAGGTCTAATAATGCATATCATCACAGGCAGTCGTCCCAGAGAGGTAGTTTAACCTTCAGAAATATATCCAATTACTATGGGAGAGGAGTTGGAAATAAAAAAGTTGCATGCATTCTCAATATATTTATGGAAAACAAAAAAAAAAATAAAACTGAGAGCTGCAATTAAGCTTGATGTTTTAGGGACTGTTCATTTGTTTCTACCGAAGATATTTTTAAACCAAAAAAGCATTCCTTCTAATCACCTTTTATGAGATAACTGTTGGGACCACTATGATAAATCCCCTGTTCCTTTATATTTTAATGTGTTGTGAAATGAATGGGGGAAATGATACAAAGATCATTAATGTCAACCATTTCCATTGTGGCTCTATTTTATACAGTTAGATATTCTTCCCTAATGTCGTTATGTCAGGCACAGGGTGAGTTATTCCCCTGTTTTAATTTTGCGTATGAGAATGTGATCTTATGTTTGCCTGTGCATGTTATTTGTTTGGATAAGAAGTGTTCTTTCATTCTAATATAGGATACATTGTCTCTACAGATGACAAAATCAATACCCTGTAAGACAGGCAGTATGATGCATGTTTCTGTTCCAAATGGGAATTGTCAGATTTTGTGTTACTCATAATATACAGTTTGTGCCATTGTCTGTCGAGACTAACAGGAAGATCAGCAATAGAAAGAGTCTATAAAAAATGACAGCACACTAAATATTGTGAATTGCTTTTACATTGTGGCATACGTTAACAGTTTTTTTTCTTTTTTTGCATACCACAAGAGGCTGGGTGTTAGATGATGCATATAAACCTTACGGATGGCCTGTTTGATATGCTAGTGCACGATGAGTCTAAACATTTGCCCGTGACTCTTGAGAGAATACATCAGGGTGATTCTAACAAAGCTGCTAGCAAACATGGGAGTGAAGAAATAAACACGTTGGTCTAGAAGCATACTTGCCACCGGGACAGGAGAAGCCAAATTCTTTCATGAGCTTTACTCTCACCTTACATAAATGAATAACTGTCCATCACTCGCTCATCCAAGCTTCATTAACTGGCAAGTGCTACCTCCCAGTATGCATCAACATGCTCACAGCAAAGATTCCCAACACTCATTCTGTTGTTTTTTTAACCTCACCACCATTGACACACAAGGTCTGGAAAATTGCCAAGCACTCTTTAGACTTTTAATCCTAAAATAAACAAACCGAATGGCATGTAAAGTGATGATCTCAACCCAAAAACGTTCAACAATTACATAGGATTTAGATTTCACTTTAAATGATTGCAGTGTTGCATCTACTGTGCAAGGGATTTTGTGTTTTGAGCAGATAAGAAGAAATGTAATAATACATTCAAAAAGAGAAATTCAAAATAAATAACTTGTTTTCCTCTAATACAGCGCCCCCAGGATTAAGGGGAGCTGGCTATAATTACCTTGTTGCACAAAGATTAACAAACTACTAGGAGTGCCCGATCAGTCCATCGTTGCTAGCATACTGCTGTATAATGTGGTCTGCTGAAATGCCTGAAGAAACTGTTCAGAAAGGCCAGCTGCATTACAGGAGTGACCCTGGTCTCACTAGAGAATTACGGCAAAATTACAGGCATCTTAACTAAATCTGCAAATTGTCTGTATGATGTGTTTAGTTGAAGTGACTCTACTCACAGGTTCATTTCATCTTGGAGACACTACTGGGGTTTGTGTTTTTGCCTAGTCAAGTTGTACAATGCCTCCTCCTTCCATGGTGTCCATCTTCACCCTATGCAACTAATTACTGACTCATATTTTTTGTTGAATCGTGAATAGTTGAGGACAGAAAATGTAGGAATGTTAGATCCACTTTGAAGACGAACAAAATTATTTTTCTGAGTAGTGAATTATGAATGACCACTTTAGTACAGAAAGTTGTGCTCATACACTGCACTTTAGTTCCTGTACTACTCCTTTCAACACCTGCTAAATGAATCATTATTTCAAAAATACCTCCATTTTAAAAAAAAGAGCTTAAAAGATATGGACAATTAATGTCTGAAATTGCAATGATCCCCTTAGGGTGTAATTCGCCACATCTGAAACATGTGGCTGCCTGTACAAGATAGATGTTTATGCTTTTGGAATAATCCGCAGGGTGAATTTGATGTGCTGCTAAAGTTTACAGTGGATGGATATGATTATTTAATTTTGACTTCATTCGTTTTGATGGGCAGGTGGGACACAAAACCAGCCAGTGTAAGCACAGAGAGATAACAGATGATCCTGATGGACACGGTATACTAGGAGAAAAGAGTGACAGTTTTTTTTGATCTATTACATGAAGATGAGGAAGAAGGTGAGGAAGAATAACTGATTTTTGATCCTGATTGGAGTGTTCAGCATCAGAGAGGTCTGAAAGTGCGGAGCTAGCTGCCTGTGCGCAGAATAGTGTCTCAATGCACTGCGATGTCAAAGGACAAACAGTCATCACCTAATAGAAAAATTGAGAAGACTAGCACTGTGACGTTGCAAGTAGAGGCTGAAGCCAGTTTAACTCTTTTAGGGCGGACTTCGACAAAAGTCGACATCCAGGAGTAGTGGGTGATAATCAACCGTAAATGTCGAAAAAACTGGCCGTTACAGTAACGGTTGACTCTTTTCCGCTTGAAGGAATGTTGGACTGGTTGACTTGACGTCGCGTGTCAACAGCAACGAGCAAACAATGGCAAACATAGCATCGGCATCTGTCGAGAGAGCGAAGCGAATGCACAACGCGAGATACTCGGTGGATGACGTTTTGCGTGTATTTTAGCATTCTGAATTGTCAGACTCCGATTTTTAACACAAGTGATCTGGAGATCGAGAACTAAAATGAAAGTGCGGTACCGGAATCAACTGATTGTGGAGATGAGCACGTTCGTGTAGCTGGGAGGCCTGCCACTTATAATGACAAAGAGGTACACACCAGATTGAGTCACACTGTGACCACCGCCAAATTCACAGCGAGAGTGGCCACAGAACCAGAAACAGACATTTCATGTTGATTTTATACGTGACACCATTGCATTTGTGTGCTTTTCAGAAAACACGCCTGGCTGCCGCTTGTCACCCCCCAGCCATGTGACTGTCACTGCCGCCAGAGACGGCTATCATGTGGCAACAGCACACTGTATACAGCAGCACACATTTTATATTGACTTATGTGAGAAACAATTGCTTTGTATGGCTTTTCAGAAAACTTGAGTTTTTTGGAGAAATATTCAGCCCTGGAACCAAGACAAATCCATCCATCCATTATCCAACCTGCTATATCCTAACTACAGGGTCACAGGGGTCTGCTGGAGCCAATCCCAGCCAACACAGGGCACAAGGCAGGAAACAAACCCCGGGCAGGGTGCCAGGCCACTGCAGGGCATGCACACACACACACCAAGCACACACTAGGGACAATTTAGGATCGCCAATGCACCTAACCTGCATGTCTTTGGACTGTGGGAGGAAACCCTGTAGTTAGGATATAGCAGGTTGGATAATGGATGGATGGATGGATTCATCCTTCTGGACTCTTTGACCACAGTCTTGCCTTTCTAAATCTTTCCCTTCCATTTCAAACCTCTTTCAGTTCCTTCTGGCATTTTAATAACAGCTTATTAAAAGAAAGCAATTTCCTCAAACTCTTTGACTTTTTTGGAAGAGATGGAGCCTGCCGAGTGGTAACTTTGTACCTTTAACACAGTGGTAGGACGTCTCCAAAACTGAAATCCAAAAGCCCTGTCATCAGTACACTGAGAATGTCACTCAGAAATTGAAAATGACAATGGCAGAATTGAAGGCCATTTCAAATCTCTTGACAGTTTTGGACAGTTCTTTCAATGAAATAAAAATTCAATGAAGGAGTTCACCGTGCTTTTGTTTACTGCAGAATTCAACAATTAATCTTAGATGGATTCTCCTACTCAGTACGTTTTTGGATTGGAGGAAAAAGAAGATTTCAAAGCAAGATAATCCACTGTTTAAAAAATGATAGGGGTGTGTACTTGAGAAGTGTGTAGATATTTGAGCTCCAGCACTAGAATACTATCAAAAGTTATTTGTACTGAAATAACAGAGCACTCATCTGTTTCTTCAGATTTGCCACATATTTTAACTGCGGTAAAGGACCTTCTGGTATCGTCCCTCATAGCCAAGGTGAGCTAGTCTGCACACTGGATGATTAGCAGTAATTGATAGACTGATAGTGGAGTTTTTTTGGTCACTAATGGATGCTGATTTATTAGCGGTGTGGTAAGTCAAGTCAATGTAAAACTTTATTTATAGAGTACATTTAAAAACAAGAGATATGGGAAAGCCCACAAGCCAACGACCTGCTGCAAACCTGACAGACATCTGTTATCTCTCTGATACCTAAACAAGGAGACATGTAGGAAATTAAAAACTGGCATCCCAGTAGCCTTTTATGAACAGACTACAAAATCCTGTCCAGGACCCTGGCTAATTGTTACTGTGACCTGAATTGGTCCATATTTCATAATATATTTTTAGTATGTGATTGGGTTAGTTCTGCTAAACTCCTTACATTTAAGACAGGACTAATCTCCCTAGACCAGGGGAAAGCCTTTTATAGGGTTGACTATAAATATCTTGTTAAGGTTCTGAAAGCCTTTGACTTTGGGCCATCTTTTGTTAGGCATTGAATTGCTTTATACAAATGTGCTCAGAATTTAGAAATTAATGGTGCATCTCCATTTTCTGTCATTAAGGGGATTCACTAGGGCTACTCCCTATGCCAATACATGCTGATGAAGCACAACAGATAGCTAGTGACAACTCTCTCTCTCTCAAAGTTGTTGGGGTTGGTGTCTCTCTAATGGAAAACTGATCAACAAGGTGACATGGCAGAGGAAAAAAGAAGAATAGCAACATCTGCAATTAGGGTTAGGGTTAGGGTTAGCATGATTCACAGATCAACAAGCATTTTGCTGCTGGGATTCTTTCACCTGTACTTTAACAAATTTCACTTGCTGACTCCAAATCTGAAAACTGTTTTTGTCCAGCACGTCCAATTTTTTAGTTATGATGTTCCAGGTCTTGGACAACTAGGGTGACTGGACAGTAAAGGTTATGTGTTTCAGCATTTAAGAAATAAGTTTGGTCTCGAGAAAAGTGAAGCCAAAATTAAGGAAGGTGTTTTTGTTGGCCCTGAAATCCGTGAACTGATGCTTGACGAGGAGTTCAAAAGGAAACTGAAGCCCACTGAATCAACACCCTAATTCGAGTGGGTTGTCCAGAATTTTCTTGACAGTCACAGAGCAGAGAATTATACTGAGCTTGTGGAGAATACGCTGATGGTATATCAGCTTACGGGAGCCCGAATGTCACTGAAGGCGCATTTTTACATTCTTATCTCGACTTTTTTCCACCAAATCTAAGCAATGTCAGAGATGAACATGGGGAAAGATTTCATCAAGATATAAAGGTGATGGAAAACTGATATCGGGGAAAATTGACTCCGAGCATGATGGGTGACTACTGTTGGTTCCTGCAAAGAGAGACGGATGTGCAGTACAAGTGCAAAAGCGAGTGCCTCCAACATTTTTGGGCACGCTGACCTCACTTTTATATTGAGGTAAATTGACATAAATATACTTTAACGTGTCTCTGGTATTGTCTTCTGGATGAACACATCAAAACAATTTTGGTGGGACAGAGTCCAAACTCCAGATATCGTGTTGATATATTATATTGATATTCAAGAGTGTCAAAACGTCAATGATGTGTATTTCAAAAACTTGACATGCTAGCTTAATTCTGATTTCATATATGAAATCAGTGTAAAAAACTTAATAAAGAGCTGCTCTGAAGTTCCCAGAAGCAAACAAAAAATATTTATTTGTAGACCAGTGATGTAATAGGAAGAAGAAGATGGATTGCATACTGGTAGGGCCTGAGCTACCTGCTGGTACTCGTGAAATATGGGTAATGGACACTAAGTTATTGGGGTTTGTGTCTTTTTTATAGCAAACTGCACGAGAAAACTGATCAAGGGAGGTGACACGGGAGAGACAAAAAGAAGAGATATGACATCTGTGGAATATGAAGCAAACGTGATAAGAAGTAGAAGAATGACACGATGAAGACTGACAGCTCTGACCTCCACTTTGCAGATCCTAATGGTACTCACAAAATTTCGTTAGTGGTAACCTCAATAAAGTTATCAGAAGGCGAGTCATTGAACTGCATGAGGAAACTGATGAAGATGGTGAAATGGCAGAGACAAACAGGGTCATCTGTGGAGAATGAATTAAATGTGGTATGAAGAAGAGGAATGACTGTCTCGCATTCTGCTGGTGCTAAAGACCTACAGGGGCTGGAACTTTGCTCTTGGGAGGACTGGAGGTCTGCGTGTTTTCTAGTTATTTATTGTTTGAATTGATGCACAGAGTAGGAGGAGTGTATTTGGGGACCTAGTGGTGTTGCAAAGTC
The DNA here is from genome assembly GCF_900747795.2 of Erpetoichthys calabaricus. Lineage (NCBI taxonomy): Eukaryota > Metazoa > Chordata > Cladistia > Polypteriformes > Polypteridae > Erpetoichthys > Erpetoichthys calabaricus. The sequence continues at coordinate 28,559,748 of NC_041409.2, read as the reverse complement.
ATCATTAACCTATTAACTATTTTCCTATAAAGCTGTTGATTATTTATTAACTGCATCTATTGATGTTTATCATTTTTACTACTGAGCCTAATAAAAATAATTTCAAAAAGAATATCTATCTGTTCCATGCACTGCGTAATCAGTCCTTACTAGCCCATCACAAGGTATGTTCAATCGCAGATGGAAGGTTTACAGGCACCCATCGACCCAACATGTATGTCTTTGTCAAGTTTGGAAAAAAGAAAAACCACACTGTCTGGAGAAAAACCAACATGGACACAGGGAGAACGTGCCAACTTCACAATGGCCTGGTGTGGTACTTGAATCCATGTCTTTGTAGCTGTGTTAACCACTGCATCAATGTGCAGTCATGACATGTTTACATAATTATATAAACTAAAAATAAATAATAAATTACCTTCAGGGCTGGGAATTTTTAGGTGACAGGGAAGCCAGAAAAACAGCAAACCTCAGAATCCCTTTTGATTACAAGTTGACAGCCTGTTTCCTATCATCAGTGCAACAAAAAGCCTGCGGACCCTGCAAAATGTGCAGTGGAAAGGAATGAAAGGGTTGGGAGAATTAAAAGTAAAATGTGCTGAAGTTAAAATGAATTGATGTATACTGCAATATATGTTCTTTATTTCTTTACTTATGGTCTCAGGTCATAAAAATCTGTGGATTTTGTATTAGATGTGGTAGTACAATGACCTGGTAGGATACTTATTCACTGATCACTAACTTATTAAATTATTCACATACTTTCAATAAATGCTGTATCCCAATCTGTGTCTTAGGGCATAAAGTTTGTTAATTCAATACTTTGACACTCATTTCAGGCCAAGAATACAAAGGGACAGTTTATTCATTTGCTAAATAAATCCATTTTAAAGTCATCTGTGAAAGGAAATCTTAATGCCAGTCAGGGCAATGTGTTACTGTATGACTTTTATTATTAACAAGCCCAAACCCATTATTGCTAATTCCAAGTTTGCCTTTTACTGTCCTTAGATTGCACCCTGTACTTAGCTTCAGTTTATTGAACTTATTCTGTTTCAGATTTAAAAGCATCCTTAGTAACTGTGGGTACATAAATAATGGACACTCACTCAAATGAAATTCAATACAAATCCTTTGATGTTCACTTACTGTGAGGCTTAATGAAACACCTGCATTGATTAATGGCACAAGAGGTAAAGCTCCTGCCCCCATGAAAGATAAAAAGAAGAAAACAAGAATCAAAAAGCAAAACACCAAAAACTGAAAAACAACTCTTCTTTTTTATAACCTGTGGGTTTAATTACTGATGTTCCCCTTTTTAAATGGCTTTATACTGTAGGTTTATTATAACATGCTTCTACTTGAACCCAACACAGTAGACTTGACTGTTCAACTGGGTCTTCATCTTCATCATTCTGCCACTGCCTTACAAGATCACAACCCTCGACCATCTAGTCTGTTTTGTATCAGCTCTTCTGATGTCCATCTTACAGTTGTTCAATCAACAAATCTCTGTGGATGCACCTTTCATATTGTGTCTATGCAGTTAAACAGGTACCTTTTCAGTATTTTAAGCTAACTATGCTTGCGTATATTTTATTTTTTGTGCAACTTCATTAGTCGTCATACTGATTCTGAACTACTGTGCTTTATTTCAGTGTATCTCTTCACGCTTATGTAATACTTGCTGTGTTACAGGCTTCTCCTTGGAAATTTCATAAGACAATTGGCATCAGTTATAGTGCCGTCAGCTAATCGGGTGTATCAGATGTACTTTGTAACTAGTTAAGCTCTTTTCTGCATGCAATATTTGTAGCTTTAAGAACTAATTAGCAGGCAGTGTGGTGTAATCATTAAGGCACTGGACTTCAGACTCTGAGGTTGTGGGTTCAAATCCTATTACTGATTCCATGTGACCATTACCAAGTCACTTCACCTGCCTGTGTTCCAACTGGAAAAAGAAAAGGAATGCAAGCAGCTGTATCTAAAATGTTGTAAGTCACCATGGATAAGGGGATCGATCAAAAAAGTAAAAATAATAATGTTATTAAGACACTGCAGCTGCTTACTCTTCAACATGCTATACACAATAGTCCATGAGTAAAACATTTCTGCATTAGATTCATTTCTGCTTTTCATAGTGACTTTGCATTTCTTGATGATCATTGCAAAACACAAACTTACTGGATTGAATTGAAGTGGGTAATCAGTTAGAATAATGCAAAATTTGATTATATATTATTATCATTATTAGATGCTTACAATCTTCTCTTGTTCGTGCTGTTCACTCAAGTACAAAATTTCTTTTCATGTGTTTTCATGTGTCACGTGTGGGATCTCCCTTTGAAGTCTGCAGATGTAAATGTATATGCAAATCAGTGCTTGAAGCGGATATACACACCTGCTGGTACCCCATGTGTTACACTAATGTATTAAGGTGAAGTGCGGCAAGTGCGGAGCAGTAGCGTCAAGCATCGTGACACCATTTCTGTGGCTTCCCTATTAGAAATAAAAGCGCACTTGTTTTGTTATACTTGTACCTTTTGTGAAAGTGCTTATTTGATATTTGGACTTCAGTCTTCACACATTATACACTTCACGTCAAAATTTTGTTGTTAGTACTAAAACATGGAAAAAGTTTGTCTTTTAGGTATGTGTTCAACATTTCTGTCATGTTACATTTACATAGATCTTAGTAGACATGGACCACACATGAAATGCATGTTTTCCAAATAACGATATATTATTTAGTCTATACAGCTCCCGGTACCTCACTCCCAGATCAACAAGAGTTGAGCTGGGAGAGCTTTTTGCCATTTCTGCGGTGGTGGGGGGGATGGTATAGCAGGCTGCTTGCGTTGGTCGACACATTTACAAGACAAAAGACACAGAATGGAAAGGTGCAAAGGGATATAAGGTGGGCTGGTTTACGAGTTTTTTCATAGGCTTTAGTAATTCTAGTGTTAAGCATCACTATCTAGGTCTGAAGTTTCTCCCTTGGAGATTGCAGCACCATGAATGATGAGCAGGATTGTTCTCCTTTTATGTTTTAAGTGTCATGATCGAAGAGCGGAGGCATGGGTGGATCTACCATCAGTACGTTGCAGGTGCCCTAGATGATAATGGGCCTTTTTATCTTGTACCTCTATCCCCATTTGATGAAATGATCAGGTGTCCACGGCACGTGGAAATCACCAAGGAAAACACCCCTTTTAATGAAATAACCGAGTATCCGCATATTGAAATCACCAAGGGGAACAAAATTCCATGCACTCCATGAAACAATCAAGTGTCTATGAGCAAAAATGAAAAGTGGGAACAACTGCACTTCTTGAAACAACTGAGTGTCCACACACTGAAATGAATTGTTAAAGGTGAGATTTGCTTTGTGTTGGGGAGAGCTATTCATTAAATCACCCATGGGCCTGTGGGGGATATAAACCCAGACTTGAGCAAAGCTTGAGACAGCTAGCAGGTTTTAAAAACCGTGACTGGAGGCTGGAGGATGATGCAGCAGAATGGATAATCTTGATGAGAGCTGGTAAGCATCTAAAAGTGCCAGTAGTCAACGGCAAAAGCAGTGCTTGCTCAGTATTGAGCATTGCATGTTCCTTGAGCTTCGCCAGACTTTCACTTTCCATTTCACAACCTGATCATTTCTCTTTTTTTCTGTCCAGGATATGGCCCGGTACTTCAGTCATCCATCCACCTTACTGGATAGCGGTGTTAGCTGTGTGGCCTGTCAATTGTCTCTGCTGCATCCTTCATTTCCATAAAGTATACTTTCAGTACATCACAGAGCATGTAAGTTAGACTAACATTAATAAATATCAAACATTTTTAATTTATTGACAGATATAAAAAACAGGTGTAATTTAATTTTCTTTTGTCAGATATGTCCCCAAAATGTCAATCAAATCTAATGAAAAGCATTTTTGAAATTTGGGGGTATTTACTTTTCTATTGTAGTGGAGTTCTACCCCTAAATATTGCTCTATGTCCTTTTTTAAGTGGATACCTACTGACCTAGGTGTACCATACTGCCAATTTCAGCTTTTTAACTAAACAGGAAATAGATATTTTAGGTTCCAGTTTTTAAGTGTACTCTTATTTGCTTTGTAAAATTGATTTTGAAATTGTAATAATATAATTCACATGCGTTTTCATTTAAAAAGAGTGCTGTAATTAACCTTGATGTTCTAAGGACTGTTCACTTGTGGTCATGTTTAGACACCTTTTATGGGATAACAGCTCAGACTGCTATGAGAAACTTCTGTCTTTCGTGTAATGAATGGGGAAAGAATAAGATCATTAATGTCAACCATCTCCTGTGCGGCTGTGGTTTATACAAGAACAATATAAGAAAGATTGACAGCTTGGTATAATTTATGTTTTAGGTAAGGTATAGTAATTAATTCGTTCCTCACAGACCTAATATAACAAGGAAACATTTTAATATTATGCACATAATATGATTCTTGTAACGTATAATCTAGGATATATCGTAGGACTCTTCCTTTAACTTAATAGCTTACTACAGTAAAGGGAGAAAGAACCGATAAGCAGAGCTGTGTATGCAAGTCTGAGTCCTGTAAGAAGTCTGTTTATGGAAGTCAGTCTGGTGCTGTGACATGAAATGCTGCCCCCGGGTCCCAGTAATACAAGTGATAGCTTTTTGGACCACACTGTGCTGAAGATACAGTAAACAGGCCATTTGCTTTTGTTTGAAGTATTGCCCAGCAGAACACGAGTGCAATGCATGCTGGAAAAGTTTAATTGGGATTCAAGACTGTTTTCTTTAGTTAGCTTTCAAATTAACCTTGAGCTTAGTGATAATGACAAAATGTAACATTTTGATGTACACAATTTCAATGTGTTTGAGAAACTGTAAAATGTCAACAAGCTCTCCAACTAAATATGCAAAAGTGAGTAAAGTTGTCTGGGTAAGAATGGGGAATTTAGGGAGCAGCTGCTTTTGTTTTACAAAAATGAACACTTTTAGATAGCTCTCTCCCATTTTTTTACTTATTTGCTCCGACTTGAGAAGACAATCTATATTATCTGCATAATAACAAGTTCACCACTATTGTGCTGTTGCTGATGGGGCTGCATAAAGACGTAATCCACCCAGGTTTTATGATCCTATGTATCACTCTGTATTCTGCGTGACTAGTTTTAATGCAAATAAGTATGCTGTAGTTTTTGAGTAAAGGTTTAAAGGCAGTGTCTTTGAGTACTACTATTGGGCTGTGAGGTTAGATTGTTCATTGCTTGTCTAATTGTGGTCCTTTAATGGAACAGGGGGATGCCTATCAGTGGTTAGCTCGTTTGAAATTAAAGACAGGCCGGTCAGTGAGCAGCCTGCTGAGAGATGTCCCTAGAGAGAAACACACAGGGTGCAGCACAGGCCGTGAGACAGCTCAGATGTTACAGATAACAGTTGCATAGCTGCTTTTGACATTTCTTCCTATGCCCCATCTGGAAAAGAACCTAAGAGGTTAGTTTGTACCTTTCATGTTGGGTGCATTGCAGAAGTGATCTGATAATATGAAAAAACACACACCATGATTCAGTTGTAAAGATACTATCTCAACAGAATTTGTTTTTATTTTTGTTATTTTCCTCCAAAAATGAAATTGACTCAGAAATAATCAGAACAGAATTTTAATGTAAATATTTGCTTGTGACCCTGTACATCAAATGCAGTTATTTAAATATTGATCTACTACCAAACATTACATATACAGATGTATACAACAGTCTGTGTAGAAAAAGTACTACGAATAGTGATAAATTGCAATATAGTAAGTGAATTGCAAAAAAATCACATAAATATCATTTAATGGAAGGAGTGATTTGCTTCTGTCATTTAGTGTTTTTGGAAAAACCATTGGTGAACAACACCAAATAACAATATTCTTGAACCTGCTTAATCCAATTCAGAGTTGTGAGGGCCTATTCCAACAGCACTGGATGAAAGGCAGGAACCAACCCTGGACAGAGAACCAGTTCTTCACCAGGCTTACTCACACAAACACACACCAACACTTGCACTGACAGTTTAAAATGACCTACTGTATATCGGCCTAATGTACTGTACATATCTTTGAGGATATGGGAGGCATGCCAGAGTACTCAATGAAAAAAGCACACAGATAGACGGAGAACACACAAAGCTCACCCAAACACAAACTCAGCGTAGAATGTGAACCAGGACACCAGAGTTTTAAAAGAGCTATGTTACCCACTGTGTCAAAGTGTCACCACATAAAGAAAAATAACCCATTCAAATGTACAATCTATAAGATATGGGTCATACATTTCAAAATTCTGTGAGGGTGGAATGCTCCGGATATTCTTTACAGGCTAACTTGTATTTCAAAATCAAAAAAGAGCCACAGGATAGGACAGCATGGATTCAGTATGGCCACACTTACACAAACAGGGAATCTATAAATGGATGATTACGGATCTATCCAATTTTGAACCCATTCAATCAAGTGAAGGGCCAATTTAAAGTCACTAATTACCAAAACTTGTTAATGTACTGTATATGAGTGCATGTAGGTTGTCATAACTAAACATTGTGAAGCCTGCTTAATCTAGTTCTTAGTTTAACATTCTGAAACCTGCTTAATCCAGTTCTGAGCTCCTAGCCTATTGCAAGACTCACTCACACCTAGCTGGATTATTTTAAAATCACCAGTTAAACTAATGCATATAGCTTAAGGATGGGGAGGAAACCCTAGAGAAGGAGACCCAAGGAGACACATATGGAATCGTCCAACACCACACAGACAGTTACTTTCAGCAAGAATGTGGTGGTGCATGTTAGGAATCCATGGCAGTGTGTGAGATTTTAATTAAAAATGGTGCAGCCCAGGTGCCATGGGAGCACATGGTCATGTGGCTCAGGGTGTTGAATTGCACATAGATAGATAGATAGATAGATAGATAGATAGATAGATAGATAGATAGATAGATAGATAGATAGATAGATAGATAGATAGATAGATAGATAGATACTTTATTAATCCCAATGGGAAATTCACATTCTCCAGCAGCAGCATACTGATACAATAAATAATATTAAATTAAAGAATGATAATAATGCAGGTGAAAAACAGACAATAACTTTGTATAATGTTAAATGTTAACGTTTACCCCCCCCCCCCCCCGGGTGGAATTGAAGAGTCGCATAGTTTGGGGGAGGAATGATCTTCTCAATCTGTCAGTGGAGCAGGACGGTGACAGCAGTCTGTCGCTGAAGCTGCTCTTCTGTCTGGAGATGATCCTATTTAGTGGATGCAGTGGATTCTCCATAATTGATAGAAGCCTGCTGAGCGCCCTTCGCTCTGCCACAGATGTTAAACTGTCCAGCTCCATGCCAACAATAGAGCCGGCCTTCCTCACCATGATGTGGTGTTATGGGTCCACAGCTCTCCCAGCAAAGGCCAGTTTGTCTTAAATGAATAATCACCGCGCTCGCGGCGTAGCGAGGGGTGTGGTAGTGTGGCTGAAGTGGTTTCTGGGAGGATTCGTGCTGCGGGTGTTTCTCACCTAAGTGCACAGGTGAAGGACGGTCCACAGCGTAATTGATCCCGGGAACTGTTAATTGCCACAGCTGCCACGTCCATTATATATAGAGAAGCCCGAGACAGTTAGGAAAGAGAAAAGAGAACGAGGAAGAATGAAAGAGAAAGATGGAAGTTGCAGGAGGAAGCAGTGAGTGAGTGAGCGACCGAGTGAGAAAGTTTGGCCGACACCCGGGTAAATAGTAGAGGTGGTCACTCCGTAGAGTTTAGTTTGAAGGGCGGAAGTGACCGGGAGGCGAGTGACTCTCCGCTTAAGGCCGCGGAAGACAGCGGGAGTCGGGACTTGGTGTCTCCAGTGTGAGAAATCCCAAGTCACTGTCAGGGGGAGCCGACCGGAGCCAAGGATCAGTAAGGCGACTGACAGTAGCAGAAGTAGGCAAAAGAAGGTCAGCTGCAGAAAGAGCGTCTCGCCTGCTGCAGGGCCCTAACGGGAGAAGCAGGTGATAAGCTAGTTTAAAAGAAGCCCCTGGCTTGGCATTTGTTTTTAAAAGACTGCTTCCTGAACAACGTTTTGACCTCGGTTTTAAAGGATTGTTTTTTTCTATGAATTTAAAACCTCCACATTTCTTTTAATGGATTAATTATTTAATGACTTTTGAATGCACTGCTGCACTTTATTTGAACACTCATTGTTTTGATTTCTTTTAATAAAAGCACTTTTGCACTTTTCCACCATCCCCTTTGCTATGTTGCCTCACTGTCTATCTCATCTCGGTTATAACTATCGACGGTGTTGGGTTCAAGGGCTCACGAACAGAAGATGGGAGCATGGAGCTGAACCCGCATCGTCACACATGAATGCACAATTGGTTCCAGTTTCTGCGGGTCGTAATTAGAATGCCAAATCTACAGGAGTGTTGAAAAGGAAAAAAAGAAATAGAAAGAATGGAGGAAGTAAGGAGAAGAACTGATGAGAGAACAGATTCAGATGGGAAACTAGTGCTGAGAGAAGGCAGTGAAGCAGTGAGGGAAGCCCCATAGTGGAGCAGTATGAAGAGTGCTCTGGGGTAGAACTGGATTATGGCTCTTTGGGATCCTATGGAGACCTAGATGGGTGCAAGAAAGATGGCGCCAGGCTCATCACATACTACAGGACAGCCAGAAATGGTGACTGGGATGGCAGTCGATTGTAGAACTCCTAGGGATCCAGTAGATGACAAGGTGCAGGAACGATACAGTTAGGCTTACTGCGTCCCAGGTAGAGCTGAGGGATGTTGTTCGGGATGGGAGCCAAGTGGACCGTTTTTGCCAGGGTCCTCGTGGAGTATACCTGGGTGAGAGGGACAAGATGACCGTATGAGAGAGAAAGAGAGTATGCACTAGACAGATTTATAAAGGTGATTGTGACTCTTGATTTTATGATTGATTTCAATGGATAATTTATTGGATTTTAACTTCATCACTGAACAATGTTATTGTGGATTATTTATCAGGAAGAAACAGCACGTGATATGGATTTATTAATAAATATACATCCATCATTTTTGAAAGCACATACTTCAGAGTGGCAGGAAGTTCAGTCTGCAGCCTCCCTCAGTACCTTTGGGCTAAATGCAAGCTGTAATCCTTAACTGGGCACCAGTCCACTGTAGGGCATATTGATACCCACACACTGGGACAATAAACAGCGACCATTTAATCAAATTGTAAGTTAGTGATATTACAGAAAAAAAACAAAGAACTGTGAGGAAAGCCCATGCAGACATGGGGATGTTGAGCCAAACTCCACACAGATGGTAAGCAGGCAGGGATTTGAACCCAGGACTATGGAATTCTAAAAGTGTGACACTAGGCAATAAAAAAGACAAGGAAAAATGAATGAAATAAATTGAAAATACAGAATAAGAACAGATCATTATGGATCATTAGTATAGTTTTAACAAATGAATTGATCATTGATTTAATTTTATTATCTGCAAAAAACTTTATTATTCTTTTTTCACACAGCTGGCAATACAGAAGTTTTTGGGCATTTGCCTTTATTACCTCACATTTGGTTTATGGCAGCCTTTCTTAAAGATTTTTCGGCAAGATCAGATAACCAACTGCTGGGGTTTATATTTCTCCTGGAGTTTATACAAAATCTTATGACTTTATTACCAGTTTCTTCTACTCAGAATTATCTTTGGACAGTGTGTCCCAGTGACTAGACTAGTGGGCTTGAAACCACAGTGTTGCCAGTTCAATCCTTTCCTCATACTTACACTCTGACCTTGGGCAAGTCACTTAATCTTCTGTGGAATTATAATGGATAAGGGCCTTGTAACTTGCCTTCAAAAAAGCTGTCGGTCGGATTAACACTAACAACAGTGCCTTTGTATTACAGCCAGCCCTCTTCATCACAATGCCACTATCCCATCATATTGCAAAGCTACTCGGCCAACGCCCTTCAATTTGCTGTCTGCTCATTTGAGTTTTCATCCATTGTCTGCCCACTCGACAGTTTTCATCCAAACATTCATTTTAAGACTGAAGTTCCAGATCATCAAAGTACAATTTTTTTTGTAACGTTTTTTTCCTTAAACATGTCACAAACTTTTAATGCATCCTTTGATGTGCCTAACAGAATAACGACAACTGTTCAGTAAAAGACTCTCTGAAATTGTTTAAGAAAGATACCACACAAAATAAATATTCACTGACTGCTGAATTGGGCAGCATGTTGGCACTGTGGTTAGTTAGTTACTTCCTCACATCCCCAGGTTCCTCAGTCCACTATCTGTGTGGCACTTTCACATTTCCTGTCACTTCTCATAGACATGAATGGTATGTTGACTATCATCTCTGAGTTACCCATATCAGCATGACTGTAGATGTATGCGTAAGTGTGCCCTGGGATAGATTAGCATTCCTTTGAGCTATGGTTCCAGTGTTATAACACATGCTACTGCATTCTCACTGAGTTATAATTAAATAAACAGGATCAGTAAATGGATGAATGATTTTGTAATGGGAGACTTGGTGGCACAATGGTTAGTTCTACTGTGTTACAGCTGCAGCACCAGTAGTTAATTTTCACTTCAGCGTTAAGGAACATTTACACACAGATACAGACAATTACGGACAGAGGATGCACACCCTAAAATTGTGTGTGTGTGGCACATCGATGATGAAGAATCATTCTGTGCATGCGCACTAGCCTTCTCTTCGAACACTACCATATTGTGTTGTGTAGCACATGTGCAGCTGATGCAACAGGACCATGTGGACACAAATCTGGAGACTCATGGTCATAGATTGGCACTCCTGTGCAACATGACTGCTGACAAAATTTACATCATGTGGAGCCTCGCGCCTATGCAAACACGTAATGTAGAAATGGGCCTGTGGAGTTCTCCACCGTGTCTTATGTTGCTAACCTCTTGAAATTTTGCAATTCCTCCCACATCCCATTACTGTCAGATTGATTACTTACTAAACTGGCCCGGTGCGGGTGAGGCATAGCTTGCATTGGACTGGCATCCCTCTGAGGGCTGGTGGAATAAGCAGGCTATGATATTAAGTGTGTGAATAGATAGACTGCTTAACATTAGATATGGCAGCACAATGGTTCATAGTGCTGCCTCAAAGCTGCACAAGCTGGGGTCTTAATCTTGGTGTCTTCACATTCTTAATAGTTTTCAGAAACTCAGAAATATAAAAAGTGGGCCAAAATATGAAAGGATATCTGATTTCTTATTCATTTTATGCCAGCCTTCAATTATTCATAGCTGTTAAATGACAATTCTGGTAAAAACTCATTGCCTAGTTTATAAATGTTTATACAACTAATCCACAACAAATTATCTTCATTAATTATGGTTGACATAATGATTATCAGTCAATTTTCTTATGCATTTGTACAAGTGGCATAGTGATTGATGCTGTTGCTGCTACCCACTCCTACATCCTGGGCTTCAATTCCACAGCTGATAGTTACAGCATTTGAAAATGGTAAGCCTGCTGCCAGCTCCTACAGTTGGGAGATCTCTGCAGAAGCTGACCACCGTGGGTACAACTGGACACCAGTTAGCTTCCATTGGTAGAACAAGTGACTACAGCTGCCAATGGATCATGGAAAGTTACAGATGTGCATGAATGACTTTTAGCCATGTGATATAAGAGATGAACAATGATGGGATTAACAGTAGTAATAAGAAGTGGTTTCACTCCAGTAAACTGAACCAGCATTCTATAGTTTTTATTTTTCATGATGCCTGGCTAATCTTTCTACCCTCAATTATCAGCATGGTAAAGAAAACAGTGTTTCCTTACTGAGGGTGCTGCAGTAGAGATGGAGAGGTTGACTCCATCAAGGCAATGGTGCAAACATAATTCACTTGTTCCTGAATCTGCTCTGATGAAGCTGCTAGGACAGGTGTCCAGTTCTGGTTGGGTGGAGATTTTGCACTCATCTGTTCTTTTACAGATAGAACTGAAGTAGAATTTTAATGAGAAATAATCAGGAGATGAAACATAGCCTAAAGACTTGCAAAGATCGAAACCAAGAAATCTAACTTGATCTGTCGTGAATCCCAGTCAAAGAACACAAAGTCCTAAGTCGTAACCAGAAGATTGATAAACAAAATGCATTTGCCACATCCAGAACTCAGTCAACCATGAAGTCTTGGAGCCAAACGTTATACTTTCTAACCCATGACATCACAGGTCATGACCTCCGGTTGTCCTATATAGCAAAGTGGCTAACAACAGTACACAAATTATGCCCAAAATGATGGTGCCCACAGAAAATAAAATGGTACTGTGGAAAGATGGTAAAATATTTTACCATCTTTAAGTAAACATTTTTACAAAAAACAGAGATCAAAATAAGATTTTGCAACATTAAAAACCTTTAAATGTACCAAAATATCCAAAAAAAAACCCCAAAAACAAACAATAAAGCTGTAAAAAAAAAACATATAACAAAATTGTAACATAGCATTCATCTTTAAGAAATAGCATAAAGGGTTAATAAATGTTGGAAACTAAGACCAAGTGAACAACAACATGTACACTGAAATATAAGATTTGGGTTAGGAAAAATACTGAGATGGTCAAGGAAATAGGGCGGAGTGGTGGCTCTGAGGCTAAGGATCTGCGCTGGTATCTCGAAGGTTGCCGGTTCGAATCCCCGTCACTGCCAAAAGAGATCCTACTCTGCTGGGCCCTTGAGCAAGACCCTTAACCTGTAATTGCTCCAGGGGCGCTGTACAATGGCTGACCCTGCGCTCTAACCCCAAGGGGTATGCGAAAACTAACAAATTTCTAATACGAGAAATCGTATAAGACGAAATAAAGAACAAAAAAAAAAAAAAAATGTACCAGAAGAAAGGCCGATGTAACATACAAAATGTACTGAAGGACGACTCCATCAAATGATGACCACTCCCTGTTAGAACTGTCCTTTTCATTAAGCATCTTGCAGAGGTGGAGTGATGCTGAAGTGATGTCATGATTCTTCAAGCTGAATCTCCTCCACTCTAGGTGTGGATGTGGAAACCATGTCAGTGACAGTGCTATGCCACTTTGGCCATTGGTTCCTGAAAGTTGCTTGCCAAACAAGTACATCTGACAAACATACAGTATATACTGTATATACCGTGTGCAATAGTAGACAGGAATTATTCATTATTGGTATGAAGGAAATGCCATGATTTACTTTCAGGACAAATGTGATGAGAATGTCATAACTTACTCTTACAGTACATTTAATTAATATTATTGTAAATATCAGCACTATCTCAGAGTGCTTCACATTAACTGTAGAAGGCAACTTCTTTGAGCGATTTATTTTGCAATAGGAGCCCAACAAGGTTAAATGATTTTAAACTGTAACATCTTTTTGGGAGTGTTGCTTTTGGTCTGTACCATTTTGATTCTGCCTTGGGTTTGGTTCCCTAAAAATATTATTAAATTCAATGAGACCTAATGGCAAGACTTGAGAGCATCAAACACAAGAAAGGTAAATGAGCCACCTCAATGTGCAGAAGCAATTAAACAGGAGCACAAAAATTTTAGACTGTGTTGCAAAAACTTCACTATAAATCAAAAGATGCTGCACTAAACTATGTACTAATAACAGTGGAGTTGTATATGTACTTGAGGTCACCATGCAACAGAAAAGACATAGCAGCACTAGAAGCCGTTCTACGAAAAGCAACCCTACGAAGGCAATTACAACCCTACAGAGCATACACCGAATATGCAAAGTAAACATTTTAACCAGTTACTGAACTTTTTAATGATCTCATAACCATACACAGTAAGTAGCTGTTTCACATCAGTCTGTACCAGTGACTAGCTTGAGTAAAGTATAGTTCATAATCTTTTATTTATCGTCTTTATTATGTGGGGTAAATGTAAGGTGTTGCATGGAGGACTACACAATTTGAGGTCTGAAACTTGAAAGTACCCTTTATGACAAGCAGTCATAGTGGATTCATCACTAGCTATCCTATGAGAAGCCATTAAGAAGGCTAACAGAATATTAAGTTATATAACATTACATGTAGAATACAAGTCAACGAAGTTAATGCTAAAGCTTTACAAATGAACCGGTCAGTTTGTTTTGGTTGTTCTGACATGATAGATAGACATAACAGCACCAGGAGAGATCCAGATTCCAGGACTGAGAGGTATAGGCTATGAGAAAAATTAAAGACATAGAAACTTTTCGGTTTAAGAAACAGAGATTAAGAAGTGACATGATTAAAGTCTATAAAATTATGAAAGGATTTAATACAGTCAATCCAGACTGTTACTTTAAAATGAGTTCAGCAAGAATGTGGGAAGACAGATGGAAACTTATTAAGGGTAAATTTCTCATACATGTTAGAATAGTTTTTGTCACATAGTCATATGGAATGCATTACCAGGCAAAGTGGCAGAGAGTATGACATTATTTTGGAGAAATTAGGTGGATAGGCTTGCCAAGCTTTGCTGGACTGAGTGGCCAATTCTTGTCAAAAATTTTCTTATGTTCGAATTTTGAGCAGTCCCAGTAAAAACACTACTGGACATAACAACCCAAGAAGAATTCTGGGATATCTCATACATGTATCTAGTATTCACGGATAACTATATGATTATATAATTAGCATAAATGGAACCCCATTAGGGCGGCACGGTGGCGCAGTGGGTAGCGCTGCTGCCTCGCAGTTGGGAGATCTGGGGACCTGGGTTCGATTCCCGGGTCCTCCCTGCGTGGAGTTTGCATGTTCTCCCCGTGTCTGCGTGGGTTTCCTCCGGGCGCTCCGGTTTCCTCCCACAGTCCAAAGACATGCAGGTTAGGTGGATTGGCGATTCTAAATTGGCCCTAGTGTGTGCTTGGTGTGTGGGTGTGTTTGTGTGTGTCCTGCGGTGGGTTGGCACCCTGCCCAGGATTGTTTCCTGCCTTGTGCCCTGTGTTGGCTGGGATTGGCTCCAGCAGACCCCCGTGACCCTGTGTTCGGATTCAGCGGGTTGGAAAATGGATGGATGGATGGAACCCCATTATCTCTTCTAGAACAAAACAAAGCTCCTCCCCCCATTCAATACAGACACAACAACAAATGTTGCAACTGGCAGACTGAGAGGTCGGAGCGACCGACCCACTTCACCTCTGTGAAATTCAAAACTTTGACGTTCAGTGCGTAGGGTCCTGAAAATGTCACTGTCGCTCCTGCACCAGCAGCATTGGAGCCTTATCAGTCAGGGCACAAACAGCACTCAGGCGTATGCCTAATTCAATATAAGAGTCTACTTATAATACTCTGTTGTACATCTCTTTATTTTTAACGTTTTCAATTTCTTTAGAATGATACAAATGACTGTGACCCCTATTGAAAGGCGTTCTTGAACAAAGAGATTTATTTAGTGACTATAGCCACTATTGAGTACAATGCAACCATCAGCCTTGACCATTTACTTTTACATTTTCATTGTCAATAAACTACACAATACTAAATGGATTAGGGATGTTTAAAAATGTCATATGATTTTCCTTATATAATATTTCTTTCTAATGAGCTAATCATATATTTACATAAAAAATGGCTAGTGTCACACAAGATTATAGTACTTATCAGAGCCTCTGACATTAGCTGGACCTCAGACTTGTATCCATCTTCTTTTCAAACACCTTGACTCAGTTTTTGTCTGACCTCACCAGTGCACTAAACAGTAGACAGAAAGAGGATTCTGAGGGCTCAGTCTAGGCTTTTTAGTATTATAAAATTTTTTAATATAATATGTACTATTTTATTTAATTGAGCATATGAGTATAAAAACTTTTCATTTTTTAAATAATAAGCTGAACTTTGTCACATTCATTTTCTTCTCAGAATTATTGGGTACCGCATATGGTTGATGATAATTGACTCTGTTTTGCTGTAATTGTACCCCATGACCATATGAAAAAAGAATTATCCCAATGAAACAATCAAACATCTGTATTACCTTCACTCTTCTGTATAACAGGATTATCCCACTTTAATTATTTTTACATTTAAGATTTATCCATTGGTGGTCAAATCAAGCATAACATAAAAAAGCTATTCATAATTCTACAGTTCTAATTGAATTACTGCATGGTCTACACAGATTTAAAGATGAGAATATTAATACTTTAAAAAATGTGAATATAACATAAGCATTTGCTGTTAAGATAAAATAAAATGATGGAGCACAGCTAAAGCAGTGTAAATGTTTTTGAACATAACTGGCTGAAAACTGTCCCAAAACACCGGGAGCGGAAATTATTAAAACACAGTTTGCAGTGCCTGGCAAAACTAAACCGAGTACACAAAGCCAGGCTGCTGAAATGCTGTTTAAATGAGATAATAATAAAAAAAATAACACACATAGCAATGGATCTAAATCTGAACATAATTCATGCCTTTGTTGTACGAGAATTTAATAAAACCCTCAGGGGAGCTATTGAGGTTTATGCTGGTTCTCACACCTGAGGTGCACATTAAATTCTCATTATGCACACTTTCTCACGGCTTATTCTGTGTTTAATGATTCATTTCCCGCTGCACCCCCCCCCCCCCCCCCCCCCCCACACACACACACACTTCTATTCAGCTACTACCAGTACCACCAACACCATCACAAGTATTTTTCTTGTGTTACACTGCAGTTAGATTTATTTCATACAGCACAATATCATATTTTGCACTCATGCAGGTATTTATCATGTGTGAATGGATTCTTCACTATTATTATCCTTATATTCTCCGGTTAGCAAATAATATTTCATTTGAACAACTTGATAGTAATTTCCTAAAGCTGTAAATAAAATAAATTCTGGGTACATTCTAATTGTTAAATATCAAGAATGTTAAATGTTTGCTTTTATATATTTGATTGTAAAGTAAATAGGTTGTAGAGTACCATGCTTTTAAAACTTCATATTGTATATATGCACACATAATTCCACTTGTTTAACCTTTTATCATTTCACACATTTGCTAAATCCATACTTTTGTTGCTGCTGAATTAACCTTCAATACAATTTTGACCAGCCCTGGCTCATTCAGGATATGGAAAAAATATGAAAGCATGCAATAAATTACACGATAATGTTTGCAATACTCAATATATTGTATGTTGTCCATCACTAAAAAAAGGAAATCTGTAGAAATGTGCTGCTGAGTCTCTACATTGTTATCAGAGACAGGAAGACAACATGCAGAAAACAGCACATGGTCCATAAAATCGTACCAGACCCTATCATTAATCTGACAAAGGAAGCTAAATGGCAGAACATCTTGGAGCTCACAAGAATTTGCTTTTCCCCATGAGTCAGCACAGTCAGGATTGTCAACAAACTGCTGAAAAAGAAAGATAAGGCAACTTCCTTAAATACACAAACAATTCAAAAATACAGGAAAACGGTGGCACAAATAGAAAAAGAATTAATAATTATTAAAAATATCTTGGTTTTTACAAAACTGACCAGAACTACTGCAAATCTGACCACGCTTCAAGGGCTACTTATATAATGTCTTAAAATGACTGCCAGTGCCACATGATCATTAACCTTTCAACATCTTGACATGGATGCCATGTTGGATCTTTGGAAACAAAAGGAAAAAATATAAAAATGCTTCAAATAGTGCTTTGGTTGCACAGTTGCACGAGTAACAGGAACATGAGACCAGGTTTCCAAGGAACGAATAACTTTAATACTCAGAAGGTCAGGAACAGTCTCAAGGCTTTATTCAAAATAGGGGTTTTTCTTCAGCACACAAGTATACAGGTTAAAGCTCTCTTCTTCAGATTAAAAGAACACCAAGCATTCTTCATCGAGCAGGTTCAGTATCTTGGAAGCAGCGGCTGGTGCAGACGCAGTCTGAAGGAAAGAGGACAGAAGAGTGAGCAAACAGACTGGTCAGCACTCGGCTTTAAATCTCTAAACATCGTGCGACAAACATGTTACGTGGTAAGCCTGCAAATCTGCATCTTCACCCAGCACTCTGACCCCCAAAGGTCATGCAAAAAGATATATATATATATATATATAGTTACTGTTTAGTTTAGGTACTGTAAAGATACATAAATTACACTGTGCTGGTAAAATTACTTATTAAGGATTCACTGGTCTTATAATGAAATATGCAATATCAACAGACATATGTCTTAAGCCACATCGGACCATTCCAAAGTAAAGTTATTTTAGTAGACCATATTGCACAGATGAATAACCAGTTTCCTGGTGCATTGTAAAGCTCTGACCCAGGACGGGTATGACCATGTTACATAAGAGCATATGCAGGCTTGAAAAGAAGAACGTGCACATAATAAATAAGACTTTATTACAAACACCCTCCGAACCCCACCTCATCAATCCCCACCCCCCACATCCACCTACCCTTCCATCCTCATTTCCTATATATTGCTTTGGTTTCCTGTAAATGTAATCATTTTCCTCTGATGATGATTCCTGATAGTAGTAGAAAGCGTAGGAATAAAAAAACTATTTTAAGGTATGTGATTCTTTTTCTCCCTTTGTGGATTTCCAATTACAAATATGCAAACCGTATAACAGACCTTCGCTTCCAAGAGTAAATGTATACAGTACAGTACAGTACAGTGTATAAATATATATATATATATATATGAAGAAGTCCACAAAGGGAGAAAATGAATCACCTATATTAAAATAGTCTTTTATGAGCAGTTCTTTTTAATGCCAAAAGCAAGAAATCAACAGCAGAGACACGAAATGCAGTATACAGTATACCATAATAATAATTCATTGCATTTATATAGCGCTTTTCTCACTACTCAAAGCGCTCAGCAATTGCAGGTTAAGGGTCTTGCTCAAGGGCCCAACAGAGCAGAGTATCTTTTGGCATTTACGGGATTCGAACTAGCAACCTTCCAATTGCCAGTGCAGCTCCCTAGCCTCAGAGCCACCACTCCGCCATACCATACACTGCATGCCCACCGGTATATGTAGGACAAACGTCCAAAACACTCACAACATGCATACAAGAACATTGCAGTGCTGTCAGGAGGAAAGACCCACGGTCTCTGATATGTGCAAGTACCAATTCAACTGGACACACGTTTAACTGAGACATGGTGCAAGTAAGAGTCAGGGCAAACACTAAGAGTGCCAGAGAGCTGGCTGAATTGTGGCTATCAAATGAAAATGTCATTAACAGACACTTGGACATGAACCCAGCATATGCAGGCTTAAAAATAAGAACATCTAAATAATAAAAAAAAACACTTTAAGACCAACACCCTCTGAACCCCACCTTACTAATCCCCCCCACACCCACCTACCGCCTGTTCTTCATTTGTTATATATTACCTTTGATTCCTGTATATGTAATGATTTTCCTTTGATGATGACACCTGGTAGATGTTGATAGGTCAGGAATAAAAGGCAATTTTAAGATACATGATTGATTTTCTCCCTTTGTGGACTTCTTGCTATAAAAATGCAAAGTGTATGACAGACCTTCGCTTATATACATATTATACTTCCTCTTCCTGCCCTAAAATATGACCTTCCTGTATTCCTATTATAAAATTGACCTACCTGCCATTTCTTGTTTTTGCAACTTGTTTCACAGTATATGGGGTAGATCTCCAAACCTTTTCCTTTATATTTTGTCATTCTTACAATATATAATGAAAAATAATGGCATTTTTAGAGTTGTATATTTCAGTGAACAAGTAATTTGTTAACAACACACAGTTTTTCTGCAGGTGGGACCTGCGGGGCCAAACCAGGAGTGACATCAACGGTCATCACGAGGCCTGTCATGTGGTCTAAAAGAATAGAGTATGTCAGCAACAGCATTTCCCTAGGGGATGTTGATGTGCTTACCTCCATAACGTTGTGTGGATGCTCCCTATGTGCATGCATGTGCACGTGCCACAATATACCAATCTAAACTAATGTAAGAAATCATGCAGGGCATAGAAACTTGTCTGGATAGAGAGGTTGTCCCCCAAAGGCCATCCGTAGAACCGACTGTACTTCACTGTCATTTTATTGATACGTTTAAAATGCTTTTCTGTAAAATAAGCCAAAAAACATTATACATGTTTGACTATTGTCTATTGCCATTTTAGTGCAAGTTCTGACTTACATGAATAAGGTTAATGTTACAAATGTCCACAGAAACAGAACTCATTCATAACCTGATAACTACTTGTCTATATATACAGAAATTAAATACTACTTTCAGTATTTCTGTATATCAGCCACTGGACACTCTTTTTTGTATGACAGGTGAATTTGTTCATTCATGTTGTTGACCACCCTAAGCTCTATTTCACCTTACTGTATAAGAACGACCAGAAGGTATTGGTTTTGAAAGCTTTCTGTTATTTCAGCCAATAATACTTGAGGAAAAGTATGAAAAAACAATAATTACAGTATGAATGTGATAAACATGCAAATGAACATAAATGTATGATGGAGTATGAGGCAGGTGTTGTGAAAGCAGTAAAGACAGCAACATAAAAGAGTTAGGGGAAAAGCATTACAGTAGATGTTTATCTCAATGGGCTGGAGTGTCAGGTATCAGCACATTTCAACAGAGGCTTTCACCAAAGTTGTATGCAATCTGAGCACTCCCTTGTGCTAAGTTCATGAGGGTCAGGGAAATCACTTAGAAAATGATTTGTAGAAAGGAAAAAAGCATTTCCAACAATGCAGAGGTTTTCTAGGGATAATGTTACATACATTATAAAATGACGAATATATTTTAAATGGAATAAGATATGAACTAATGCAGTGATGGGACTTGTAACAGTTACAGGATTGTAGGGGGCCAAAGGTGATACAGATTAGTGGTCAGTGGAAAACAAGCCTTGGACAGGATACCAGGCCATCACATCACTGGGATGCTGGGTGGAAACTGGACAATCTGGAGGAAAAAGACCAGGTAGACACATGGGGAATGAGTGCATTCCTAACAGGCTAGGCTGAGAACTGAACACTGAGCCTTCGAAGTACGAGCCAGAGACATAGATAGATAGATAGATAGATAGATAGATAGATAGATAGATAGATAGATAGATAGATAGATAGATAGATAGATAGATAGATAGATAGATAGATAGATAGATAGATAGATAGATAGATAGATAGATACTTTATTAATCCCAAGGGGAAATTCACATACTCCAGCAGCAGCATGCTGATAAAGAAAATATTAAATTAAAGAGTGATAACAATGCAGGTATACAGACAGACAATATCTTTGTATAATGTTAACGTTTACCCCCCTGGTAGAATTGAAGAGTCGCATAGTTTGGGGGAGGAACGGTCTCCTCAGTCTGTCAGTGGAGCAGGACGGTGACAGCAGTCTGTCGCTGAAGCTGCTCCTCTGTCTGGTGTCCCAGATGGATGGGGACCCTACCCAGCCGGGATGCCTGGATGGTTCCCGTGATGGACAATACCTCCCCTGGGCCACGAGGGGGCAGCCGCCCTGGTCTGCTTATGGGACACTGGACCGGAGCTGGGACACTCATCCCTACCGGAGGACGTGGTCACCACCAGGGGGCACCCAGACAGTTGTGAAATCCTGGATGGCAGCACTTCCACCACACCAGGAAGTGCTGCCGGAAGAATTCCCAGGGGCACCTGGAGTGCTTCCGGGGGCTCTCTTGACACTTCTGCCACACCAGGAAGTGTCATCAAGGGGAGCACCTGGAGCTCATCCGGGTCAGTATATAAGGGACCGCCTCCCTCCAGAAGCGGAGCCAGAGTTGGGAGGAAGGAGACAAAGCTTGTGAGGAGGGGAGAGGCGGTGAGAAAGAAGAAAAGAAAGAGAAAGAAGAAAGAGTTGGTGGAGGAAGGCATTGTGGTGCAAAAAGAAATAAAGAAGTGTGTTTTGGACATTTTGGTGTCTGTCTGTTTGTGTCCGGGGGTACGCTTTCCACACTGGAGATGATCCTGTTCCATGGATGTAGTGGATTCTCCATGATTGTTAGGAGTCTGCTCAGCGCCCGTCGCTCTGCCACGGATGTCAAACTGTCCAGCTCCATGCCTACAATAGAACCTGCCTACCTCACCAGTTTGTCCAGGCATGAGGCGTCCCTCTTCTTTATGCTGCCTCCCCAGCACACCACCGCGTAGAAGAGGGCGCTCACCACAACCGTCTGATAGAACATCTGCAGCATCTTATTGCAGATGTTGAAGGACGCCAGCCTTCTAAAGAAGTATAGTCGGCTCTGTCCTCTCTTGCACAGAGCATCAGTATTGGCAGTCCAGTTCAGTTTATCATCCAGCTGCACTCCCAGGTATTTACTCCCAGGTCTGCACTCTCATTACCTGTTGTAGGGTTACAGTATATAATTATTCTATGAATTCTTCCACACAAAAAAAAAAAGTATTGAAAAATGACTTACAGCTTTTAGTTTATTTGGTTTTTGTGGACTTACAAAAATAAAACACAAATCTTTCAAATGCAGTATACACAAATGTAGGTAAATTAATTATTCACGTGTACTGAATACATGTGAAAATTGTTCTAAAATAAAACAATAAACCACATTATGTAAAAAAAAAATGCAAGGGATTTCTAAGAACGAATGAACTGATTTGAAAACATTTTTTCTCTTTTTGAGTTCAAAGTGTACATGCACACAACAGGCGTCCCAGTTCTTAAATGATGGGGGACATTTCTGAAAAGACAACATTGCCCAGGGAAAGAGGTTAGTGTGTTCCCACTGAAATCAATATTTGTTGTGTTGGAAACAGTGCCTAAGCAGAAAACAACAAAAAGTCCTTTCAGTGGGCAGTTTCCTGCGTTTCATCAACATAACCCTTGCCACAGCAGTTGTTGCATGGCTTCATGGTAACTCAATAGGTGACCTGCGTGCTACTAGGTTTTCAGTAAATTAGACACCATAAACCTCATCGCTGCGTTCTTGGCTCAAAAGCTGCTTCATATAATAAAGCTCTCAATGGCTGCAGACAGCTTTCCAGAGAATGAGAATAAAAGCACTGAGCAAGGCTTGTTGATTGTTCACAATTGCAGGCTGCTGACATTTTGAAAGTGTAAACATGTGATTATTAAATTTGTCAGATAGTTTTGTTTTGTGGCTAAATCGGACTGAAATGTATTCTTTTGAGGTGGGCAGTAGTCAAGGGGTTAATTTAAAGGCAGGACATATGCCAGAATTTTCTCCAGTCCAATTCATTTTCTGCCAAGTTCAAACTGAATGGTTCACATGAAGTGAAAGAAATGGTTGTGTTTAAAGCACATTGTATAAAGGCATGAAGCCCCAATCGCTTTCTTTTTTTTAAAGATACAACTGCCTCAGCATTTTGCTGCCATTAACTGGCCAATCACTCCCAAGGAATAAAACATGTCTGTCTGTTTATTGGCTGATAGCAATTCAGCCTATATTAATTAGTTAAATGGATAGATGGGAATATATTGATGAATCAACAATGTAGCAGTGTATACAGAACATTAGATAAGAAATAAATACAAACAAAAAAAGACCAAGTACTTCAAAATTTTTTAACATTTTTAATGCTGTTACATTCATAATTGTATATTGTCCCTTGTATGTTGTCCATTTTCACTTCTGTCTATACTTCGGAATAACTTCTGGGGTCAGGGGCCACTTAAACCATTTTCACACCCTCCAGAGAGACAAGGGTAACACTCCCTCAAAATGAGCCCTTGGTGTTTCTGCACCCGCGAGCCCTGGCTTGCTCTTAAATAGCCAAGTCTTCAAGGTATTCCCATTCCTGCTTGTCCTATTAATTAGACTATACATTCCTTTACATTTCCTACTAGAGCTATGCACCTTCTCTCAGGCAAAAGGCGTTGCCACCTCTGGCATTTCCTCTCTGGTCCTAATATATTATAAGGATGGTTAGGCATTCCTTGACATTTGCTGAAAGTGTATTGGCAATTTTCTTCCAGGTTGCAGTTTTCCTTCCTCCTCTTCCTCGGTATCCCTGCCTCTAACCCTTCCAAAATGTCGTGACCACCTACCTACTGGTCATGCCACCTCCTGGCAGTGCCATAACCTCATTACTGGCATCACAACATATATCATTTCTACCAGTGCATGCCCTACTCACTTTTGATTGGCTTTGCTGGAATCTGCCTCTGCTCTGTGCCACCCTTTTGATTACCTGAAGACCTCACAAAAGAAACAAACACTGAATAATGTACACAAGTAAGCATGAAATGGGCTTATTGATAATGTGAGCTGATGGTAAAGTAAATCCAGATCAGAACCGTAAGACACAGAAGAGTCAATTAGAGAATAAAGTATGGCTGATTAAAATCTAAAACTGGAAAGTGCAAAATGAAGGAATTTCACAAACAGACTTAGGGAGCTGCGGTGGGTTGGCGCCTTGCCCAGGGTTTATTTCTTGCCTTTCTCCCTGTGTTGGCTGGGATTGGCTCCGGCAGACCCCCGTGACCCTGTAGTTAGGATATAGCGGGTTGGATAGTGGATGGATGGACCTACAGAGAATATTTTGTGAGTCTGAGTAAAAAATCATCCACCAAAATGAGTCTTTGCAACACTGAGAAGTCTTTGGTCCAAAGTGGGCGGCAGTTTCATATGAAGTGAAGATTGTGTCAAGTTCCAAAGCAATTTTCTTGTGTGTTCCAGTTTAATTTTTTCATATTTTTCATTGTTTAGATTAAATTGTATCTGTTTGATAAACCTTGAGATCAAATGCATAAGCGTTGTTTTAATGCTATTAGTTATTTCAATTTTCCTAACTGTCTAAATCAGTTGGTCTTATACATTTTTTTTTTTTGCAACCCAGTTTTGCCTTTTGTGTGTCTTCAAGACCCACAATCACTATGGAGCATCATTCAGGAGATCCATTCCCCTTTTGTGGAACTGCCAAGGTTCTCCTAGTGAAATCACCGACAACCATGGTCAACAAGGCTTCCCGCAAACTGTTCTCACTCAGGAATTGTGTAATTCACAACTCAGCACAACCCAAGTTCAGACATTATGTGATCCAAAAGGGGTTGCAACCCATAGTTTTCTTTCACTCATTTGTGTTTTTGACTTAGAAGACTATGTTGTCTGTGTTGTATTATCGAAGATGTTAATAATGTATTTGCTCTTTTTCATTGTTATTCACAGGAATGGACATTTCTTTCTTCATTGCTTTAGATATGACCCGAAATTTCTGATGCGTGACATAATTTGCGCAAGGATATAAAGCTGTGTCCCTAAAAGTTGCAGATATTTAAAACTATCTTTGTTCATCTCAAAAGAAATTTTAACTTAGTTTTTGAGCTGCTGGTTTAAGAATGTTTGCTTACCCTTTTGACTTTTGGCTCTTCTTTAAAAGTTTTGAAGCTCTCATAGTGATTTCATGGGTGACGATCTTTGCCTGCCTTTCAACTTTGACTTTTATCCTGATCCCTTCATTTTTCACTTCTGGTTTTTCTGTAGGCAGTATAGATAGATAGATAGATAGATAGATAGATAGATAGATAGATAGATAGATAGATAGATAGATAGATAGATAGATAGATAGATAGATAGATAGATAGATAGATACTTTATTAATCCCAAGGGGAAATTCACAAGTACACGGAGCTGCTGGAAAGGCTGCCACTCTCGGCGGCGCCTGAGTCAGTTTATGGTTAGGGATAGTATAGGGATGGCATGTCTTGGTAGACGTTTTTCTTATAAAAGGAAATACAATTATAACTTTCACCTTTAATTTCTGATTTTATAAAACTAGATTCTGTAAATAGTATTTCGCACAATTTTAAAATTAGATTTACATTTAAGCGAATTTAAATCTACATGAATTTAAATTTATTTTTAGTTTTGCACTGTTTGGTGAACTTCAGAACTGAAGTACTTCTCATGTCTCCTGAGCATCTAGTTATTTAAGGCAGGTACTTACTTGTGATCATTAAGAGGAAACGAACAAAGAAAGATCTTATGGGCTTCAGCATAATGTCTTTGTTTTCTAGCTCCTGTCTACATGTATCAAAAATGTTTTTTTCATCTGTCTATGAAGACTTTTCAGACAGGTTTTCTGAGGTGAGACTGAATTTACAGCTTTTCAGATCAATAACAGGATTTTAAAGATGATATGACACTGTGAAGGACGCTAGTGTAGCAGAGTTACAGTGCCATTTTAAACCTGTTGCAGTGATTCTTTACACAGACCAGGGCCTTTAATACATTTCTTGAAAGGGTGATTTTTTAACTACTGGTAATATTACTATAATAAAAATATGGTACAGAAAATATTGCATTGGACCTATTATGAATGCTAGACTTTAGCATTTTAAATGTTAAGTAGCATAGGTTGTGGTTGAAGTATTTAAAAAAAATAATAAAAAAATGCCTTTAAATCCGTGCAATAGTAATTTTGGGAATGCCACATGAATTTCTGAGAGATATTTTTTATATATTTCAGATAAACCAAAGTAATTTTAATTCAATCGTGAAGCACTCTTGGGCTAAGACAATAATGACATGGATATATAAAGAATAGCCCTGTTACACACTAGGTGAAATGTATTATTGGAAAAAAGATTTTCGAGGCAGCAATTTGAGGGAGCTTAAGAGTCGAGGCACACATCCCAAGTGATTTTTTTGTAGCTTTTCTCTAGCTTTTTATTGCAGGGTTTATTTTTAACAAATCTACAAAATACTACTGTCACATAGTCAATGAATACAGTACATTGCCAAAACATGTTTTGTTCTGAACCGGCTGCAGAACTGCTTGTTTTTAACATTCATCTTCTTTCCTGTTGGGTTTACACAATGCGAAACTCATGACACTAATAAGATCCTTTAAAAATAATGTATTGGTCGATTTAGAATAAATATAGG
Organism: Erpetoichthys calabaricus; assembly: GCF_900747795.2. NCBI lineage: Eukaryota > Metazoa > Chordata > Cladistia > Polypteriformes > Polypteridae > Erpetoichthys > Erpetoichthys calabaricus. The sequence goes on along the minus strand of NC_041409.2, from coordinate 28,532,866 downwards.
AGAAATGTGTTTGGAACAAAATGTTGGATTCATAATTCTGTAAAAAGTACTGAATACATTTCTTTCCCATGCAAGGCTTACATATAATGTTCTCCTTGTTTTTTCAGAATCTTAAATAGACTATTGGGGCATTATTTGTAGAAAAACACATGGAAAATTAATAAATAAATAAATAGTTGACTCCTGAAAAAGGAAACTATGTGAATCCACCTGAAAAAGTATCTTTGTGTTTTGGGGGTATATACAAATGATGTATTATATTATACAGTATTAACATTTTATGATTTTACTTTTACCTATTGGGAGAGCCACTTTTTTGCTGTAGCCTGAAATTATAAAAAGTGGTAAGCTCTGAATAGAGAAAACATTCATTTAGTTTAATTAGGGAAGCAGCATTTTCTTTCATCATTCTTCTACATTACCCTAGTTGGTACATTTAATAATACAGAAAACCATCAAAAAGTCCAGATGGGTACCAATTTAGAAGAATATTAAGGAAATGATTAGCTGTCTTCTTAATAAAAACTAGCCAATCCGCGGCGTAGCATACGCCGCATAATTGTGTATTGATGGGTGAACACTTCCTGAAAGACACAGTTGTCCAAATGGGGTGGGTTTGAGGATACGACTGTAAGTGAATGCAAAGATGGAACTCTGGAGAGAGGGCGGGGAAGCGGGCCCGAGAGGTTTTCGGGTCCTAACCGTCCAACGACGGGTCGGCACAACCGGTAACGATCCTTCCACAGGTTCACCTACGGAACCCGTGTTAGAACATTTACATCCTGTAGATAGGCAAGTTCGATCGTCTGACGCCCATTCCACCCCCGCCATTCTAGTCTGCTGATTTCTTAAGTCATCTCTTAGTCATCGTTCAGTACACACTGCCTGCTCATGTGTCCGCCCCCAACTCCTCACCTGAATTGCTTTCATCTGTGTACAGTCCACATGCACTTGTGAGTCACGTTGACTGTTCATTTTCCACACACCGCCTCAGTTACATGCACCTGTGAGCCACGTTCGGGCCGGGTGAGGTTTCCCGTGTTGAGTCCAATTAAGCCAAAGGCTCCACACCTGGTGGTGCCCTTCCGTCAATTCCTTTCAGTTTCAGCTTTGCAACCATACTCCTCCCGGAACCCAATGACTTTGGTTTCCCGGTTGGCTGCCTGGCGGGTCATGGGAATAACACCGCCGGATCGCCAGTCGGCATCGTGTATGGTCAGAACTACAACAGTATGTGATCTTCTTCGAACCTCCGACTTTCGTTCTTGATTAATGAACACATTCTTGGCAAATGCTTTTGCTCTCGCGCCATGGTCGGCTGTTTAGTGAATTGTTGGTGGGCGGGGCACTGTGAGTTGGCAGGCGTGGCTGTCTTGCATGCGTCTTGCTTAGTGAATTATATATATAGATATTTTGTGTAGAATTGCATCAAAGGTGGCCATATTATTAATGTGATAAATATTTCTGCGAAGCAGTGTTTATCCAATATATAATAAAACTGTGTGTCCAGTCTCCCCGAGCAATCTGATTGGTCAGTTTGGCAAAGGAGTTAAAATGGAGCATTTCAATGATAAAGTGAATAATGTATTGAACAACTTTGGGTCACTAAATACTTACAAGACACAATCCAAGTTGCCTTCAAAGTCCATTAGTATTTGTAAGAGTATGAATAATGCTTTCATGACAGGTAATAGGAGCACATCTACCATTGGGAGCAGTCAAAAAGCATACAGGGAGCAAGCAAGGTACCTTGAAATGAGAGAGTCTGAGAAGCAGGCTTTATAGGAATGTGATCGAGAGAGGAAGCGCAGGGCAGGAGAGGTTGACCAACATGAGGATACTGAAGAAAGGCGTAGCAGGAATGCTGAGGGTACACATAAGGCAAGTGATATCAAATACCTCATTTTTTTTTCCTAATACCTTTCTTCAACAGGTAATACAGCTAGTAAACAAAAATAATGCAAATGCGAAGGAACCCTAGCAGGCATTATTGAACTTTTCTCATTGAAAATCCAGTAATTACAACAGGCCTTTAATAATGACATGTTAACCCTTACAAATGAGCATCAGGCCTTGGCCTTGTAGAAATCATAATATCTAGGAAATATTTCCTTTTTTGATGGAGCACTACACAAGTCATTCATTTCTTATTTACTATAAAAGCAAAGACTTGATAATGACCCTAGATGGCATTTCTTTTGACCTATCATGCAACACACTAGGCTAACTCCTTTTGATCAGATAAATTGTTTCTAGATACTGCCATAATAATGTCTTGTTACACACGTGCGAGTAGGAGACAGTCAAAAAGCCTAAAGGTGAGTGAAATATCGCAGGATAAAGGATTGTCACATGGTACTTACCTGAATCTCTTCTCTCTACAGAAAAACCGAGGAAAAATAATTACCTCCACTTCCGGGTTCCAAAATGGCCGCCGTGACGTCACTTCCGGCGACTCGATATGACGTCACATCCGGCCATCACAACTGACTTCACTTCCGGTTCCACCAAGATGATGCTGTTTCCTACTCCTGCATTCAGCGTCACTTCCTGCCAGCCATTTCCTGTTCCCATAATTCATTACTGTATTTAAACGGCATTTTGTACCATAAACTTTGTCAGTTGTTACTTCTCAGGACTTTTAAACATTTATTGTTGCATTTTTGCTTTAATTGTCTGCAGGACAATATACGGGGATGGTCCCCAAAGCTTTTTTGGGACATATTTCCACTTCTTTTGTGTTTTTCTTTCAATATTTATGAATGTTTCTTGTGAAATGTTGTACATATGGTTATTTAGAGGAGGACACCATTCCTTATCCTAGGATATTTAAAATCTGCTGTAAATGTATTTAAAAATGCAGAAAAAAAATCACAGCAAGATTATTAAACAGTCCAAACAGCACCAGTCCATTCACTGTCCCCTCCCTCAGTATAGAAGTAATTATGCAATTTTAGGTTGATCTAAAATAAAATGTTCATTAATGACAGCAATGATGGCCCATTGCACAGCAAGTCTATTTGAATGCTGACTATCAGACAGATCACTAGCATTAGATGTTTCTACATTATTAATAGGAGCAATTCATTACTGAACATCCTTAACCGGATCATTCAGCTGGGGTAGCTAAATGATCTTGCTGTGTAGGTACAGCAGAGTAAAGCACATTAATTTGGTCTGTAAAGGATGCCCGTTGACTAACTTTCCGTTTAATCATTCATTTGAGTATTCAGTTGCCTGAAAAGTCTTCTTTCTCTGTCTCTCTGTTGAGGTTTCTGCCTTGTTTAAAAACTGGTGACTTCAAAAATAAATTCTCAGGGCCAGTGCTACAGCATAATGAGAAGGGTCATAACTTTTTAGGACTGAAATCAAACACACCAAATATGATAAGGTTAGTATCGAAAATGAAGTTGTAAAAGAGCACCATGCTGCTACATGACATTTTCAGAAAACAAGTCAAAGCAAAGACTTATGCCAATGTTACCGGCCTCATGCCTAGGGGAACCTGGGCCAGGTACACGCCACCGTTGCTACAGGGTGTAGCCACAGCGATATGGTGAAAAGCATAAAAAACAGGCAGCAGTCTTGAGTCTCAGACCATACATCTCTGTTCTTTTTTATTCTCCTTTACCCAGAAATATATAAATGCTTCAATTTCTGCATAGATCAACATGGCAATCAGTGAAACAATGGTGCAAGCCAATTTCCTCTGCATAACAAATAGTGTAAACACATTTACTCTGAGTACCTGATTAGAAACCAATGTCCCCAGAACTTGTTAATTTTCAAAGGAAGCAGACAGTTCTGTATCCCCACATTGTGTGTAGATGAGATACTAAATCAAAGCAGTCTGACTATTTAGCAAGGCAGGTAAATATGTATGTCCTGTAGATAGCCATCAACAATAACCTGTAGTAGAATTTTCCAGAAATTCTGCCTTTTCTTTAAAACACTAAGCAACACACAGAAATGTCATTTTCTTTAGAATCCTGAATTCTAGCCCATTACGCCAACACAGAGTTCAGAACACTTCAAGGATCCCTTAGCCAGTGACTACTTGAGAAGACAACATTGAATGTAATATTAACAAGCTTTTTTCAATTTGATCCATGGCGTAGAAAATCAAGAGATATAATCTTGAAGTGTGTCCTGCATCTTTCCCCATTGGGTTATGTATGCTTTTAACACCTCTCATGGGAATTAGCCAGGTGGCATCATAACTACATACCTAAACCACCTCAACTGGTTCCTCTTGATCCGGAGAATTAGTGGTTCTAATCTGAGGTTAATCTTTATTTCTGAGCAATTCAAAATGCCTTGGTAAGTAAGCCCAGAAACCCTGTGCAGGAATCTCGTTTGGCTGCTTGTACTCACAATCTCATCCTTACAGTCAATACACCAAACTGATGACAACAGGTGACAACTGTGATGTAGACGGACCAGTACATGGACAGCTTAGTCTGTAGATATGGCTCCCAGTTCATCACCATGGTCTAATGCAACATAACTGCTGTTGCTGCACTCTCCTATTGGCTTATCACCAATACCCTGCTCGTGGGTAAAAAGACCTTCAATTATAAATACAAGATGGGAGACGCTATTCTACACAGAAAGCTACCTCTGGAAAGGATTTAGGGGTTAAGGTTAACACAGTTTTCTCATTCACTAAGCAATGTGAAGGAGCAATTAAAATGGCAAATGTTTGGCTATAGTGTAAAAACTGTTAAATATAATTCAAGTGATGTTATGCTAAGACCAGTGGTTCTCAGACTTTGTCCTAGGGGCAACCTGTGGCTGCAGGTTTTTATTCCAACCAACTTCTGTTTTTAATTGGACACCCAGCCTAATTAACTCTTTTAGGGCGGATGTCAACTTTTGTTGACTCTAGGGCACAGGTGTTGAACTCTGGTCCTTGAGGGCCGCAGTGGCTGCTTGTTTTCATTCTAACCATCTTCTTCATTAGTGAGCTGTTTTTACTGCTAATTAACTTCTTTTGCTTTAGTTTTAATTAACTTGACTCAGACCCCTTAGTTGTCTCTTTTTCCTTAATTAGTAGCCAAACAATAATGAGACAAACAAGCTATCATATGACCAGCTCACCTGTGCCCATCACACAATATCTGAAAATAAAGAAAGGTGAAGGTCTCAGTAAGGTTGGTCTCTCAGGTCACCAAAACATTTTGACGGTGTTCTTAGAAAAAACAGAAAAATCAACAA